>NC_063206.1:7896529-7991529 GCF_017589495.1 Alosa alosa | reverse complement strand
GCATGTTTCACATTCTCATCAAATTTGACTGTGGACAGTTGAACATTGTTTTGCTTGTTCAGGATCTACAGTCTGGCACCCCAGCTGTAAGAACTCCACACGCACAGAAGAGAGGCACAGGGTAGGAGAATGCTGATTATGCTTAAATGTTTATGAATGTTCTATGTTAAATGTTTGTAAATGTTAAATGTTTCGACTTTGTCAAGCCACATATGCATTTTGTGATAGATTCTGTAGAATGTTTTGTGACTTAATATTCTGTACGTGTCAGTAGCTGAACAAGTGTTACTGCCTTGTAAACAACAGGATCTTTCCAGCCACTGCTGAGTCCTTGAGCAAGGCACTTTGCCCTGAATTGCTCTTGAGACAATAGCCCTTAATTATTAATTGGCTATTATATAATTATTAAATGTTACTTTGGACAAAAGTGTCAGACTAATAAATAAGGTAGAAGTAAATCTTTGGACACTGGAGAAGGCCAATCTGATCTGCTGTTTGTAGGGTGAATTCTGGACTTCTTACTTGTGTGTGTGTGTGTGTGTGTGGGGGGGGGGGGGGGTATATATTATAGGGGGGCCCAGAATTATTGTCTGTCATACTGCCTCTATTGTTTGTCACCATGCCTCTACGTATTTGCATTCCTTTGAGCATCAAGATTACACTGAACTGTGCAGACACCAACATCCTATTTTTTTTTATCTGTTTTTTTGCCCCAAAACACTTATTCCTGATGGGGTAGGCTACTCGGTCATGGGTGGTTCCCTCCAGAGCTTACAACGGCGTACTGCCAGCAATTCTGGTTTGACATCATGCGGATTGATATTTGAAACAAACTCCCGTTCCCCGTTTCGGTGATTGGCTGTTACAGTTTTGTTATGTTTGGGGGACAGGCTTACACCACTTTGTTTTCAGTTCACTTCACGGAGCTTGGACTGTGTATGAAGATTGTTTTTGTTTGTACCCATGGAATGGAAAGCTAGCAGATTGTGATACTCCCTGAATGTGACAAAAAGTGTGAAATCGCATAGATTTGCTAATGGCACTTTTAAGTATGGGTGTATTAAGATCCACATTGATAAATTATAACTGCGTCAGATTTCAAAAGTTGATTTAAAGCAAGCAGATCATCATCAAGTTCGAAGGGTTCTGCTCAGCATTGTTGCCTGGTCTCCCATAAGTTAACCCATAAGTCTGCGTAACACTGACTCAGCCTCCGTTTGAGTAGTATGACCTCCGTGACAGACAGTTATGAGGACCTGACGTCTGCAATCAACCTCCCCCCTCTCTTCCTTCCTCCACAGTTGTTTCTTCCATCTCTAACCCTCCTCCACAAAACAGAAAGGCAGGTACTGTATTAGCTGTATCAGTCGGATGAGGGCCTCACCTCACCTGGCCTGGCCTTTCGCTGCCCCCTGGTGGCGGCAAGCAGCACTGCCACGTCTGTGTCTTCCATATTGTCTGGACTGGCGTTGCATAACCGTCTGTCTCATACAGTCATTGGGCTTTGGGAGGTTGTCTGATGCCATTAGTGAGTTTCTCATCTGTGTGTGTGTGTGTGTGTGTGTGTGTGTGTGTGTGTCTGTGTGTGTGTGTGTGTGTGTGTGTGTGTGTGTGTGTGCGTGTATGTATGTGTGACTGTGGGCCCATGTCAGCATGTGTGATCCTCACTGCGGTTGGCTGTGGAAAATGCCCATCATCAGTTGTCCAGTTTCATTACTGGGCTTCACATGTTTTTGTTTGTACTCTGTCTGTGTGTGTGTGTGTCTGCACAGAAACTCGCCGTGTCTCAACCACATAAACAACCATAACCAGCCTTACCTTTACAGGTGTTTCACACTCTCATGGCCACTCATGCGGCTGTAAGCAGTGGCATTTATCAGCCACCTTACCGTTTCAATTGGGGACATGCACATCTGAGCAGCGTCTGGGGGCGTTGATCATGATGAATGACCTGCAGAATCTCATTCATTTTGCATGTGACAAGACGAATGGCGGCATTCGGGAGTGGAGAATGTGGTTTGCATATGGGAGGCCATTTAGCATAGCTGCAATATAACGATAGGAGTTTTGTCACCAGGAACGCTTGCAGGTTGAGGCTCTGCTCTCAAAAGCAAGGGGGAGATCCTGTTTTGGGAATCAGGATACATGTTTGGGGAATAGGAATACATGATTTCCCCTAATTTGTGTACCTCTGCTCCAAAACGTAACGCTCTTATTGAAAATGATCCAAGTACTGCAATATTTTGGCATGGTTTTTATTGTAGCTGCACTAAAACTAGTGTACAGTATTCCAATCCGGGTCTCAGTGCCTTCAGTATTGGGTTTAATAAAATGCACATTTGCAAATTGGACATAATGCCTAGGGTCACCTGCTAAACTTGACTGTGAATTTTCTGAAACCATGGACTGGGTTTGACTTAACGTAAAGGTAACAGATGCTTCTGGAGAGACGGCCTCTTTCTGCTCCATCTTTTATTCCTACTGAACTTGACACCCCCGTCAACAAGCCAAAGGGTGGATCCACACAGGAAATGGATGAATGGGAAAAGCAAAGCACCTCGGATTTGACACATTAGCCTTTCTGTGTGAATCCGCTCTACCCCCTTCCGCCTTGATAGACAGTTATAACACAGCACATGCTTAGGACATTCATGACAGTTCCTATCGCCACCTGTCAGTGGCTGCCATGAGATGACCCCATGTGTGCGATGTTATAACAGATCTCAGGTCAGTTGTGAGGCTATCCGACACAGGGGTGTCAAGTAAAAATAAAGTATGATCATTGTGTCTGCTCCGGGAGGTATAGTGTCACAGAGAGAATGTTTGGACATTTTGGGGGTTCTAATCTCTTTCCTCTTCCACAGCCGACACGCTCCTCGTCTGAGAGTATCTGTTCCCGACCTGCTTCAAGCCTACCGGGCTCACCGGGTCACACCATCTATGTGAGTCCCCCCTGACCTCAATCTGACCTCTGACTTCTACTCTTGACCCCTGACCTTACAATTCTGAAACCTCAACCAACTCCAACTTTGTTTTTGAACAATTAGACAACCTTTTCAACATAATTTCAAGTAAATTATGATGCCATCTGGTAAAATTCTGAAATCAAAATGATACATTTTACATACACTCACACAAATCAAATTCAAGTTAAGGTCAAAGTCAAATTTATTATGACCACCGCGCTAGCGAAGCGGCGGTCATATAGTTTTAGTCAGAGATTTTTTGCGGAGAGAAAAGACGGAGGTCATATTTTGTACCGCTTTGTGGTACATCTAGTTTTCAATTCTGCTGTATGTGTAAGACATATAGAAGATTGAAATTGTGTTTCTCTCAGGCCCACAGTAGGGTAAACAACAAGCTACAGGTAGTTAACCATTGTTATGTCAATTGGGAAAACTGCTAAAACCACTATCTCCTTGTTTTAGAATATCTCTGCTTAAACACACAGTTTATATCCAGCTCTGAGCACTGCAACTGACACAGAATATTTAGTCCTGCCACGTGCCCTTTGGCCTGTCATGCCAGACAGGAGTTAAGTCCAGTTCATCAAAAGAGTATTTGAGTGGACTTTTGCCAGGCTCCAGGATTAGGCTTAATCCCCATGTGAAAGGAAGAAAGCTTGATGGCATTTCATGCCGTGTGCATTTTGATGAACCTTTGAAAATATTTTTGCATCACGTTGTTCCTTACTCTGTGTTTCTCATTTATTCATTCTTGTACAACTGCCATATGGCTAAAATGTACTGTGCTAGGGCTGGTCTATGTTAATACAGTGAAAAAGCAGCTTCACTGTTCTCTAGCGAAATGTTATAAATGGCCTTAGTTTGTCCTTGTTGTATAGAACACCACGTAGAACACTTTGTTCATGTGTTGTGTACTGTGGTAATGAGATGAATTTACTCTAGTTTGTACATTTAAAATTATCGCAAAATCAGGTAGTAGGCCTTTAAAGTTTTAATTCTATATAGATATGACATGGGTAATGTGTTACCATATGTACTGTACTTATATATATGTACTTATATATATGTACTTATATATATATATATATATATATATATATATATATATATATATATATTCTTCTGCCCCTGCTTCTTGTAGTATACTGGGTTGTTGTCCAGATTCCACAAGAGCACGTTAGTGACCAGTTTTAGTAGCTTTTGTGTTGGCACAGTCCAGTAGGTCTTAAGGATGTATTTCAATGCTAGTTTGTGTATGTCTGTGAATGTGTGTCTTCTTCCCCTTGTAGGCAAAAGTAGACAATGAAATCCTTGATTACAGGGACCTAGCAGCCATTCCTAAAGTCAAAGCCATTTATGACATTGAGCGTCCAGACCTGATAACCTATGAACCCAGTTATACCACCAATCTGGAAGAGAGTCAGGAGGGCCAGGAGAGTGTGGGAGAGGTAAACCGCCTGTGTGTGTGTGTGTGTGTGTGTGTGTGTGTGTGTGTGTGTGTGTGTGTGTGTGTGTGTGTGTGTGTGTGTGTGTGTGCGTGCGTGCGTGCGTGGGTGTCAGAGAGATTAACCACTTACACCGAAAACATCTGTGTGTTTTTGCGCCACATACATGTGAGTGTATCACACGTTAATTCACTATGTGTCGTTAGTCCCTACATCAGTAGAAAGTGTGATGAGGCATGCATTGTTCTCTTTGAGGCATCGTTGTCATGCCTACCTTGTGTTGACAGCTGCACACCTCCAGACGAGAGCGCTCCCCCATGCCCGATGACCGAGTAAGTCAATCACTGTCTCCAGTTAGATTAGATTGCACCTGATTCAACTTTATTGTTTTTGCACAAGTAAAGTGCAACAAATGCAGTTTTACATCTAACCGGTAGTGCAAATAGCAGATAAAGTGCTGTTGAGACAGTATTTACAGGATAAATAAATAGTTGTTAATAGAATAATAAGTATGAAATAGCATGTCGAGAGTTCTAATAAGAGTTCTATCATTAATTCCTCTGAATCTCTTTGAGTGGAAATCAAACTAAAATACTGTGTGTAGTGCATTTACTATTGCTCAGGTAATAGATAAACACACATGTTTTATAGCAGAATGCCCACAGAGGAGTGATAATCAAAGCCAATATTTTTTCTTTAATAATATTTCAGTCATCCAGGACAATGTCACCCACGCCATCTGCTGAGGTGAGTGAAACTTACATATGCCAGCAAATGGCTTCCATCTGGGAGGAAGGGACACACAAGCTAAACACTACAGGAGCCAGGACTTTTATTTGTGATCTTAATATTTAGCAAAATCTGACTATGTATTATTAAGTGTCAAAAACAAAAAATATATTTGTCATACATACATACATACATACATACATACATACACACCTACATACCTACATTCAGAGCCTTTTCTGTTTTCCTTAAAATGATTACACTCTTGTGTTTGGGGAACTCTATAGAAAGGCTAGAGGGAATGTGTATCTGCAAGGGTATGATATCATAGTGTTTCGGTTGCGATGCTGGGCTAGTCCACTGCATGAGTGAAGTTATGTCAACATGTAGTGTCAAGTTAATTAAACACATGTTATGTCAACAATCTAAATAAACATGACTCTACACGTTGACATAATTTGGCTCGGTCAAAACAGCTGCATGACTTGACTGGGCTAATTTCTCCTCTCTCTTAGGGTTATTATGACCTAAGGGAACGCATCATCCAGAGATCCACCAGTCAGGGCTCAATCGGTTCGCCTGTCTTCAATCGCCATAGTTACACACCAACATTGTCACGGTCGCCACAGCATTTTCATCGGCCTGGTGAGTCCTGTGTGTGTGTGTGTGTGTGTGTGTGTGTGTGTGTGTGTGTGTGTGTGTGTGTGTGTGTGTGTGTGTTAAGAAATATCTTTAGTGGTTTTAATAGACTTCACCATGAAAAAGCACCACCTTCTCAGGCCATTTCCCCATTTCTGAAAAAGATTATCACAAGCTATACTTCAGCACGATTGGAGTATTGACATTTTGGATGGCCCATATTAGGATATTACAAACAGCATTGAGTACCATTAAAAGTTATGCTCAGGGTTCTGGTCATTTGTCAAAAGCATTTGATCTTGAGTACTATTAAGCAAACAAGATGTGAATCTCAAACTCCTCTGATGACATGGCCTAAGCATGATCTCTCACATGGATGATCCTTGACCCTTTTCAAACATGAAAACAACCTACTCTAAAGCACCACGAGACTGTTTTTGGGATACACCAGTTGGCTTCCCGCTGTATAAAAATTCTGCTTCACCTGCAGGTAGAGCTTCTTTTTCTCACTCCTCTCCTCATTGGGCCACATCCTAAACCGTCCCCTAGTATCCTACCTCCTCAAACCTTCTCATTGGGAAACATTCTAAACTGTCCCCCAGTATCCTACGTCATCTCCCCTCCTCATTGAGCTACTACACAGCCCCCCTAGTATCCTTACGTCTCTACCCTAACTGTCCCTTAGTATCTTACCCCCTTGTCTGAAGTCCTTCTCTCCTCTGATCTCCACTCCTCTGATTGGAGGAGGCACTGAGCCCTCCAGCGGCCGGAGCTCCCCGCTCTCTTCCCATTGGTCAGACAGCCGTCCCACCACCCCGCCTCTCTCCCTGACCCCTAAACATTTCCACCTGCCAGGTAGGAAACGGAACGCACGCCTGTAGCGCGTCGTGAAGAGTGGCCGTAGTAGAGCACCAGCAGTATGTCACACGTAGCCCACCACTGCTGCTTGCCTCCACTAGAGTTGCTCACCGCTATCCCCATCAATTTGTTTATTCACCCATGCATTCATTTATAGTCATTCATTCATTCAGTATAAGTATATATACTCTTTTGATCCCGTGAGGGAAATTTGGTCTCTGCATTTATCCCAATCCGTGAATTAATGAAACACACACACAATCCCAGCACAGTGAGCTGCCTGCAACAACAGCGGCACTTCAGCCGTGCCTATTGGTCGGGGTTCGAACCGGCAACCCTCCGGTTACAAGTCTGAAGCGCTAACCAGTAGGCCACGGCTGCCCCAGTCATTCATTCATTCATTCGTTCGTTCATTCGTTCGTTCATTCATTCATTCATTCATTCATTCATTCATTCATTCATTCATTCATTCATTCATTCATTCATTCATGCAGTGTACACTACTGGTCAAAAGTTTGGGGTTAGAAATTTCCATTCCACTCCATTATAGACAGAATACCAGCTGAGATCAATTACATTGTTTTTTTTAATCAGGGCAGCAGTTTTCAGATTATGTTATGTGCTTACATAATTGCAAAAGGGTTTTCGACTTGTAGAAAGAAAAGGCTGATCTTTAATTCAATATCTACATTGCCCATTATCAGCAACCATTCATCCAATGTTCCAAAGGCACATTCTTTTTACTAATCTGATATCATTTTAAAAGGCTAACTGAAAACATTGGAGAACTCTTTTGCAATTATGTAAGCACATAGTGTAATATGAAAATGTATGTCCTGATTAAAAAAAAAAACAATGCAACTGATCTCAGCTGGTATTCCGTCTATATTGGAGTGGAATGGAAAGTGACCCCAAACTTTTGACCGGTACTGAAGGTTCTCTCATGAATCTGCTCTTGGTACCCCAGCCCAATGTGTTTGCAGTTCTTCTGAAGTGAAGGGCTTGTAAATTTACTGTAGACAGTAGAGTCATTTCTTTATTTAGATGACCATGGGGACTCATTAGATTTTAGAATGATTTTTTCGCACCAATACTGGAATAAAATAGCTGTTGGCTTGTTTCACTGAATGTAAACACGCTCTCTCACACTCCCCTACACTGCACAACGATTTGCACACGTGGCTGTTTTAGGTCCCTGTAGATGCCCACAGTAAGTTTTGGCCTGGGTGATCTGTCGGCACACAGGTCTGTGAGAAATCCACTTCAAACCTGGGCAGTTGGTTATAAGGAAGAGTTGGATCTCAAAGGAACGTGGCAACATTTTGGAAAAAAATTGGCTTATTTGCCATCTACCCCAGAGTTGGGGGGGGGCAGCCGTGGCCTACTGGTTAGCACCTCGGACTTGAAACCGGAGGGTTGCCGGTTCGAACCCCGACCAGTAGGAACGGCTGAAGCCCTTGATATTATTTTAAGCATGGCCTTCACAGTCCTGCACAGGCCTCTGTTTGGTGTGCTTGTGCTGCAATGGTTATTTATGTTTGCTGAATCTTTTCAGGTCCAGTGTATGTCAGTGTCCCAGTCTGAACATAATGCACAGAAGCTGTGATGGTTCTATTCACGTCATGTTTGCTGGACTAGTATATTTGCAAATAAGCTTCGATGACTATGTTTTGGATTTCTTCCCTTCTAGATCAGGGCATTAACATATACCGGAAACCGCCCATCTACAAGCAACACGGTACAGTCAATTACAAGCTTATTCTCAATATGGAACGTGTGAACTGCAAATTATGTAACATTGTAACATGAAAAGATATAATGACCCCAGCAGGGTCGAAACGTTGCCTTTTGTATATTAAATATATGGGAGTCAAAAAGCAGTGTTGCCGACATTTTATCTTTTCATTTGAGTACGTTTTATTTGTCCTGCACCTGCCAGAAGGTGGGATGTGCACACAATGACTTTTTTGCTGAACATTGTAACATGAACCATTTTTTTCATGCAAATATTACAGTGCAAGTGTGCCATTTTAGCCGATTTTTTATTTAGTTTGGACTTGAGTTCTGTGTGAATTGTAGTAGTGTCATGAAATCTAGCATGTGCCCTGCCATAATTTGCAATGTGCTTTTGTGGATGTCTACAATCACTTTTTCTTTCATTCATAAACTCTCAGGTCATATAGTTTAAAATGCCATTTGAAATTACATCTGGAATGACTTGACAGAAACCTACATATTTATTGTATGCTAATGTAAAGCAGGTGCTTTGCATCCTTGTTTCTTTAAAGGCTTATGCTTATTGCTCACTGCTGTACAGGACAGTCCACTGATTAGTTATTTGCTTTAAATGTGGCCTTCCAGTCTGGCTTGATGACTAAGACTGGACATACTGTATAGCTCCACAAGGGGGCAGTATTTTCCCTTTGGTTCAGAGATATTACAGTAATCTCCATACTGAGTCGTATCTGAAGATGGGTGAAATTAATGATAAACCGATATCTCATCCACTCAACCTTATAGACATAATAGACATAAAAAGATTAAAAGACATGTATCATGCAAGGTACTGAAATTATGAATTGGGCTATTAACCAGTGATAATATTTCTTGAACAATCTACCAAACCACCAAACATGTCTTTTAAATATCTATGTTTGTCAATCATACATCTTTTTTGTTGGTTTCTGTTCTTTGTTTTACTCCATGCCAATGTGAATGCACAACATTTTAACATCAACTATGTCTTTATGTAAGTATCATCTGAAGTCACAATATCTCTTTTGATAAAGTGTATGACCCCAACATATGCCAGAATACACCGTACAGGAACCTAGAGATGATTAAATTAACTAAAGATAAATTATATTACCTAAAATATAGCTTGTATTAAGTCATGTCTTTGTGCTTCAGTTTTGTATGACCATGTTTTAAAACAAAAATAATACTCAAAGTATATTCTAAATAATAGTCCTAGACTCACACCGAGCAGTCGTATTCTATTTAAAACTATTTCTACCTTCAGAATAAGGGATTCTAATATCCGTCTTGAAGCTCCCACTGAAAAATAAGGATGTAGTTTTCCACCTACCTAAACGTTAGTTCCATAGTAACCCCATGAACTGCTAAGGTCTGAAGAGGAACAAGCGAATTAGCAAGCTAAAAAATGCGTTGCTTGAATGCTAACAAGCTAACTGCTCTGCATGATTCTGCAGAAAATTAGCTTTTCAGTTGGGAATGGCCACTGGCTGGGCCTTCCTAGTGCATGCTTGCAAATGATCCATAACAAAGTTTACTTACTAATTACTAATGACTTATTACTTATCAATTACAGTTATTACACCATGAGCATGATGATTACAGTAACATGGTAATGGGGTTGTAATACTGAGCCAAGATCAAGAGATCAGATATCAAGAGATCCTTTCATTTTCCTGTTGAAATTGACCTTAGGATGACTGATTAACACCTGCCTTTACCTGCTAGATATTGGATGTAACTTGGCCTTCTTCACTCAAAACAGTTCACCTAATATGAAACTGTTGAGTAAAAGGTAGTGACGTCTTGTCAATTTAAACCCAGGAAGGTAGCCTCCTAGGACCTTGGCCGAAAGTGCATCCCCATGAGTCCTCTATGCTGGTTTATGGTCTAGTTTAGTTTCTGGCGCCTGGTTGCATTGTGGTCTCATAGTTGTGGTCCCTGGTTCCCTGGATTTGCACATCTAGATTCAGCCATCTTTGTGGCCCAAAGCAAGTCTGCTGATGACATCATCAGATGGGCCAAGTTCCCCTCCGCCTTCGCTCCGGCCCAGGAAGAACCAGCAAAGATAGACACAGACCACACAGACCACAAAGACCCCACTGACCGCTGGTCATGCCCAGCTGCCCACGCTGTCGTAGGTAGGCCACTCAACGGGAACGTATAGATCTACCTGCCTGCCCTGCCTGCCTGCTGACCTCGGGTTTGGTGCTGCTGATCTCCCACTAGAGAATAGACTCTCCTGAGACGTAGATATAGAACCAACCAAGACCTATAGGTCTAGAACCAACCAAGACCTAGATCTGGAACCAACCAAGACCTATAGGTCTAGAACCAACCAAGACCTATAGGTCAAGAACCAACCAAGACCTAGATCTAGAACCAACCAAGACCTAGATTTAGAACCAACCAAAACTTTAATCTAGACATTGAATCTCAAACTAAGCTACATGGACATAAATAGGCTTAAAATGAGTATTTCAATTGATAAATGTAAAATGAACCTGTATATTGAGATCTTGAATACATTTCATTTTCATCACATAGTGTAACTAAGTATTTGGCGTATCTGAAGTTTGTTAATCTGCAACATTCTTCATATGAATATGCTACACATACTAAAAATAGTAGAATCCAACATGTACAGTAGATCCTTCCAAATGTAGTTTGGTGTCATTTAATGTTTCCCCCTTCCCTTAAAATATAAAACTACCAACTGTGAGTTGACTTCCAACCCTGTCTCTGTCTCTCCTGTATTGTCTTCATTCATGTTGTGTGAGTTTATTGTTCATAAATATTTTGACAACTGTGTGTTTGATTATAGCTGTTGCTGCATTCTGCATAAATATGGAGTCATTTCATAAATTACTCCATAAGAGTATTGTGTTTGTTTCATAAATTACTCCATAAGAGTGTTGCGTTTGTTTCATAAATTACTCCATAAGAGTGTTGCGTTTGTTTCATAAATTACTCCATAAGAGTATTGTGTTTGTTTCATAAATTACTCCATAAGAGTGGTGCGTTTGTTTAATAAATTACTCCATAAGAGTGTTGCGTTTGTTTCATAAATTACTCCATAAGAGTATTGTGTTTGTTTCATAAATTACTCCATGAGAGTATTGTGTTAGTTTAATAAATTACTCCATGAGAGTATTGTGTTAGTTTAATAAATTACTCCATAAGAGTATTGTGTTAGTTTAATAAATTACTCCATACGAGTATTGTGTTTGTTTTGGAAAATGTATTTTTCAACAGGCCACATGTTCTCACCTATGTCCCACATTATTATTACCCAACTGTTTCCTGTTGAGTGTACAGTAGTAATTTAACAATGTTATTAAAGGACAGAGGATTGTTCCTGTTTGTGTGTGTGTGTGTGCTATAATGTATTTGTTGAAGCCTGCTTACCTATACTTTGTGTCTCAGGTTCAGAAGGCAGGCGGAAGTCGAGAGAGGAGGAGGAAGAAGAACTTCAGAAACGCAGACAACTGCAGGAGGAGCAGTTGATCAGGGTGAGAGAACACACACACACACACACACACACACACACTCAACATCATCCACTCAACCAATCAACACACAGCCAGCATCTACCCAACTAACTACTGTAAGCTACATACACCGTCCACATGACCAGGTAAATTATATCCTACACACACTCAATCACCATTCAACCACCGGACTGCTTAAATCGGTGTGTGTATAACCTGTGAGTGTTAAAGTTTTGTTTGTTAAATCTCTTTGTTAAATCTTTGTGTTAAATCGGTGTGTGTTAAACCTGTGTGTGTTAAATCTCTGTGTTAAACTGTGTTGAACGTCTCTGGCCTCAGATCCAGTCTGGTCTGGGGAAGATGATCCTGAAGGAAGAGATGGAGAAGGAAAAGATACGAGAGCGTCACGCACGGAGCCTCTCCGCCCAGCGATACGACCCTCAGAGAGCCAGCTGCAATGCTGGTAAACACCAATGACCATCTCTCCCCACCAATGACCACATCTGCCTCCACCAATGACCATCTCTCCCCACCAATGACCACATCTGCCTCCACCAATGACCACCTCTCCCTGCCAATGACCACATCTGCCTCCACCAATGACCACCTCTCCCTGCCAATGACCATCTCTCCCCACCAATGACCATCTCTCCCCGCCAATGACCATCTCTCCCCGCCAATGACCACATCTGCCTCCGCCAATGACCATCTCTCCCTGCCATTGACCATCTCTCCCTGCCAATGACCACATCTGCCTCCACCAATGACCATCTCTGCCTTCTCCAATGACCATCCCGTTGTTCAACACAAACCATCCCTTCCTCTGTCACTGACCATCCCTTTGTTCACCACTGACCATCCCTCCCTCTGCCACAGACGACCCCTCCTTCAGCAACTGACCATCCCTCCTTCAGCGACTGACCATCCCTCCTTCTGCCATAGACCATCCGTCTACCTTCAATAGAGAATGTAGACTCCATTCATGAAAAAATAAAGCCTAATTCATGATTCAAGATTCTTTTATTGTCATTTTATCATGCACTTGCATATGATCGTATGAAGTATAGTTTTTCTCTTCGACCAACAGTGTGCATAAATCATTTTTAAAAAGTAAACATTAAAACAAATAAGTTGTCCCTATCTGGACACAGAGATAAAAAAAACAACGTAAGTTGTGTTGATTCAACGCAAGTTGTGTTATTTTTAACACATTTTGTGTAACACATTAAAAAAGGAAACAACACAAACTTGTGTGGTCCCTATCTTGACACAGATATGTGTTGAAAACAACACAAGTTGCGTTGTTTTCAACACATTCATTTTTAGAGTGAACCAGATCAGTGTGCTGAGCTCCTTATCATTTTATGCAGGTTATGCAGGTTTCCGAACCAGGCAGTGATACAGTAGCTCTTTCAATGGTGTCCCTTTACAGGGAAGCTACACCAGGCGTGTAACTGAAACGTTGTTCCGTTTGCGACGTGTAAAATTCATTTTAGAAGAATGGTCTATTTTTTTTATCGAATGTACGCGGTGCTAGCACGTCTGGTGTAGCTACTTCCATTGATTATATTGGAAACTAATTGTTGCAGGAGACGCAATGCGAACGGAACACTTCAGTTACGTGCCTGGTGTAGCTTAGCCCTTTAGAGTGTGATGAGGACTGGAGTGAGTGGTTAGGGTAGCCTGCTATCTCAGCCTACTGCCTGAGTGAAGGCAGCTGCTGTCGGGCCTTCTTGACGATTGCCTTGGATCAACATCTATGGTCAGTGTGTGTGTGTGTGTGTGTGGGGGGTCATGCTCTGTATAGACCCTCCTGAAATCACCCTTACAAAAATGAAATGTTTGCGGCAGATTTGCAGCAAACTTGTGGGTGATTTGTGGGAAACAAATGAGTTCACTAGAAAATATTGCCAGAAGTTTTGTGTTGGCCGCTAGAGGCAAACTTCCAGCAAAGTTCAGGCAACAATGAGAAGTTTGCCACTAATGGTAAATGTGTTCGCCAGTGATTTGCCATCATACTTAGCCAATAATGGCAAACTTCCAGTGAACTTCTGGTGACAAACCTAATTTACATAATGACATTGCTGTAAATTGGCTGCAACATTACCAAAAGTTAACCGCAACTGTTTGCCAGAAACCTAATTTGCATGTGAAAATATGACCTTGCCGCAAATTTGCGGCAACTTCGCCAGAAACCTGAAATTTCTGTAGGGGCACTGATTCATTAAACCCCTAAGTCATTAAACCCCTATTCATCAGCCAACTTTATGCTGTGATTGTTGTTACCCTCAGTTGGTGTAGGCGTTCCAGAGGCTACCTGGTTCCTGGACAGTTAGTAGAAGCAAATCAAGTTTGAGATAATTGAATTTCAGTGTACCCGCATTTAAGAAAACCCAGGCTGAAAGAAATCCACAACTGGACATTGTGATCTGGATTTGAATATAGGCCAACTACTTGACTTCAGTTTATTTTTTCAAAGTTTATTTTAACTTGTGTGGGCTCTGTAGTTGAACACAGTTGATTTTGATGCCATTTGTGTTTTTTTTTTGGTAGATCTTAACTCTCCATCTAAAACCTCATCGCTGCCTGGATATGGTCGAAATGGCCTCCATCGGGTGAGCCGGGGTTGTGGTGGTGCAATCTGAGTTTTGAATGAATTTGTCGAATACTGTACATCCATAATCTGAAAGTTTGTGAAAATGTGTCCTTTTTTTGTGTGATGTATGATGTTAAATTACTTTATTTGTCCTGAAGAAAATGTTACCTCTGCATTTATCCCTTACTGGGGTAGTGTACATACACACACACACACACACTAGTAGCAGTGAGCCCACCACTAGGAAACTCTGTTGCCCGACGGATGACCCATGATGTGGTTTTTAATCCCTATGTAGCAGCTGTGGCCTACTAGTTAGGGCTTAGGGCTTGGGACCGAAGGGTTAACGGTTCGATCCCCGACCAGTAGGAAAAATTTGGGTGGGGAAGTGGTTGAGCACTGCTCTCCCATGCCCACATCCACGGCTGAACTGCCCTTGAGCAAGGCACCTAACCCCTCACTGCTCCCCGAGCGCCACTGTTGCAAGGGGTTAGTGTGTGCTCTGAGTGTTCACTAATTCATGGATGGGATAAATGCAGAGACCAAATTCCTTGTATATGCAAGTATACTTGGCCTATAAACCTCATTTACATTTACATGTTGTTTATTTCAGCCGCAGTCCACTGACTTCACACACTATAACAGCTACAGGGACGTATGTGGAGCCAGAGGTCAGTGCAATCAATAACAGCTGCTTGTCGTTGTTGTGTATAAGTGTTATCTGTGGTGAACTTAATGGCAGGCTTCACCAGGCATGGAACTGAAACGTTACATTTGCAAAGCGTAAAAAATTAGCTTAAACTATAAGCGACAGAATTGACTAGTAGCTGATAGAGGCTCTTACATTTGAAAAAAATTGATTAAATCTAAAAATATATTTTTTTTTAAATTTAAAAATAAAATACAGTTATTCTTAACTATTTTTACTTTCCGCAAGCAGAGCGCTTCAATTGTGCACCCAGTGTAGCCAGTCTGTAAGCATATCTGTGGTGATGTCTTCAGACAATAATTATGGTTTCATTCCTGGTTAAATTATTACACTAATGAATGAATGTGTCTTCTTTTTTCTCACACAGAATTCCAGGTGAGTCAAGGCTGGCTTGTGGTACCCAGATGGCATGAATATTTACTTCCCCCAGACAGCATAGTATCCTGCCCACCCACCTGTCCCAACACACAGATAAGGGCAGGCATGCAGTGTTTCCCACACAATTGAATTCTATTTGTGGTGGTAGGTTTGCAGAATTAACTTGAATGCAGCAGTTTTTAACAAATTAGTGCAGTGTGGTTATGATTCTAACCAGATTTAAGCACAATTTAGTACAACCAGGAAAATCATTGTGTGGTGGTCAATGTTGATATTGTGGTGGGCCGCCACAAATAAGTCAATGTATGGGAAACACTGGGCATGGCACTGGAAGCACTGTCTGCAATGGGGCCTGTGTGCTTGCATGTGTCACTCTTATGCACAAACACTCAGGGTGATTAAATCAATGTGGTTGCTGCAGTTTTTTTTATAGAGTGTGTAGTTCAGGACAGATAGTGTGTTAGATTTTGAAGAAACACAAGTAATGTCATGCAGATTGTCCTTTAAACAGAGCTCATTCTTGTACTATATTGCTCAGTGTCATAAAAACAGCTATAGCATTGTTATTAAAAACAAAAAGCTTGTATGTATGTATATAGTCCCTGTTGTAGTTTGTGAAAGATGAGTCTTTATCTCAGGCTAATCAGCGAATTGAGTGAGGTCCTGATAGTAACTTCATGTCCTGATAAAAGCAGTATATTAGCTAAGCTGTCGTGCCCCCAGGGGTTCGCATTGCTATACTCTGTGTTGTACCTATGTGCATTCTTCCCCGTAGCTCTTGCAGGATGGCCATACACCTATGTCAAGAATGGACAGGGGAGTATCAATGCCTAATATGTTGGAGCCAAAAGCAAGTACCTCCAAACATTTTTCTCCTCCTAGTAAACATGTTGTTCGTCATACTTTACTGTACGAACTGTATAATTTATTCTGTTAAATAGTGGTCTTTAGATAATCCAATCCATCGACAACCCATGAAAACTTCCCTTTTACTACATGGTGATTCTGTAAACTGCTCAACCATTGTGGGCAACGTGCATTTCAGCTGTCATTTTCCACGAGGCTGTGGGGTCCATCTGTTAGGGCTTCCACTGTGTATGTTAGTCCCCCCCATGCTCACTGTTCATGGCTAGCCATTAAAGACTAAACAGGTAGACATTTATTTCAGGTCTTTGTAATTAGAGATGGTCCAATAGCAACAACATATTGCATCTAGGCCAATGTGAAAACAGGCCTGAAAATAAATCTGCGTAGCATTATGTTTGTATAAAGACTGCCTAGAATACACGTTCATTTCTCTTCAAGCTGGTAGTGTTCCATCATGTTTTGTCTATCTTCTCCTCCAAAGCATTGTTGTCTTGCATCACCCCCCTCACTACCTCACACCTTCCACAGCTTGAACCCCTCACCTGACCTTACCTCATGGTCCACTGCTCCCCACAGAAATGCTGAAGGGCACTGGTATTGTCTGAAGCTTGATCTTAACAACAGTTGAGGTGAAAGATCAACCTCCATTTGGTTAAGATAGCTTTTGTTTTTGCTTAAGTTTTTGTTTTGTTTTTTTCCTTCTCAAAGATATATCCATATGAAATGCTCATGATAAACAGCAGAGGGCGCACTCGTCTACCAAGAGATGTTGATAGGACAAGGCTTGAGGTAACATTCTGATAGATTCTATGGGCCTTTTGACTGACAAACTGGATCTCATTTTGTCAGATCGTTATGAATTGTTGTCACATCAAATGTAATTTTTTCTTTTTCCTCTCTCTCTCTCTCTCTCTCTCTCTATCTCTCTCTTTCTCTCTCTGTATTCTCTGTTGTGCTCTCCAGCGCCACCTTGCTCCTGAGTTGTTCTTTGACCTCTTTGGGATGGAGATCCAGGAGTTTGATCGGTTGCCGCTGTGGAAGCGCAACGACATGAAGAAGAAAGCCAGGCTCTTCTGAGCTCTCCTGATGTCAGCGGCCATGATGTCCATATCAGACCTCATACACATACTCACATACTCATGATGACCTCATACTCATGCTCACATACTCATGTAATATAGCCGTGCCAGTCTCAACCTTGTGTTCTTCTCTTCGATGACAGTTAAAAGAAGCTAAAAAAAAAAAAAAAAAAAAAAAAAAAATGTCTTAACCTTTGGCTTCCAGAATGTAACATAGGTGTGAACGACATAACAAAACAAAAACATATTTTGACTAATGTTTGAGAGAATGCAATGAAAATGTTATTTTTAAAGCACATTGACTTTTTTGTCTTCTGAATGGAATTGCTTCCTAATGTTTCTCTGCTTGTTGTTGTTTTAATTTTTTCTTGCTATGTCTGTGAAACTCTTTCAGTAGAGCCTCCTGCTTGTGGGTGACTGTCACCGTGTTTCCTGGCTAACTGAAGCTTGTGTGTGTTTACATAGAAAGAGGTGGATGGGGTCATATGCCCCCCCCCCCCCAACGGCCGGAACCTGTGATTCTAGCGTTTGCGTAGAGGCGACTAGTCTGCAAAATGCTGTTCTCCTATAGATGTCTATCCCATATATGACGGTTCTGCCTCTAATGGCAGGGATGTTATTCAAATGCCTTACATGTGTCCAGTAGGGAAAGTAACCTCCCACTTTTCCCTCTCACTTCTGCTTTTGTTTAGGAAGTCTGAAAACATCACAAGGGTTATATGCAGTGAGTTTGTACACTGGCCAACAGTATGAGAGAAAGAATGACTTGTACACATCTCATGACTGACCCCCATGGTCACTTTTACACATTTATCCCAACCCAAAGAGACTTTTTAGTTTCTCCCTCAAATGTTTATAAACACCTAGTTTATTTTTAGCGGGTTTTGCTCCTTAATCACATGGCTTCCCATCTCCACTCATTTTTAATGAGTACATGCATACCAAATAAAAAAAAAAAAGAAGAAACCTGAGAAAAGTAATGTTAGAAATAGCAGACTTGCTAATCTGACTTTTTTAATCAATGAAACCCACACTGCCATTTGTTACTTGTAAGTGATGGAGGTGAAATAGTAGTGTTTAGGTCACTGCATTGCGTGAGCTCTTCAGCTACACCAAAGGCATGGCCACCGCCGGATCTCCCCGTAAGGTTTGACCCCCCACCTGTCTGACTCTCAGCGTTCAGCCAGGCTCAAGCCACCCAGTGGAGGGTGCAGGCGAACGATCCCAGGGACTCCATTGCGTAGGTAGGACCAAATTAGCATAAGCTGGGGCAGCGGAACTCAAACAGTGTAGTGCAAGCTATAGGCCCAAATCACTGCAGCCTTTGTTTGTATGTAGCTTGAAGAAATGACAGGGAAATAACTCATTCTATCTTCTTCTTCTTTCTCCTCTTCCTCTCTTGGACTGTCTCTCTTTCTTGAACTACTGTTTTGACCTTCTCTCTTTCTATACTACTGAAAGTTAAATGCAACATCATCAAAGAAATATTTTAAGTCCCCTTCTGAGCAAACATGGCACCCAGGGAGAGGACGTTTTGATAATGTACCTGTATACACCCCCCTTTGTCTTTGAAAGGAATTTAATGATGTATAAAACTGACTGAAATAATAAAATGCAGCAATTCATATGTTGTCTATTTCCTGCACCGCAGGACTTTTTAATGGTGACAAGTGTAGTTTTAATGTTTAATTTAATGACATTAGGCCAAAACAGAGTCAAATAACAGTAGTCAAATAGACTTTTGGTTGATGAAATGTATAATTACAATAAACCATTATTCCAGTGCCAGCTACATATCTGGAAGACTGGTGACCATATTGAGACTGCTAAACACAAACAGATTAAATCACATACAAATGCTTCCTTCCTGTTAAATGCAACCAGCACTAAAATAGTCCCCTGACGTTTGCCTACAAAAAGGACCCAAAAGCTGTCATCTTTGCCCATACAAGGAGATCCGGGTACCATCTGTGCCCATACAAGGAGATCCGGGTACCATCTGTGCCCATACAAGGAGATCCGGGTACCATCTTTGCCCATACAAGGAGGAGATCCGGATCTCCATAAACAGGTGCATTTAAAAGAAAATGAATATACGTAGTGGAAAAGCCCATTGCACTGTCCAGACTGAGAGATTAAATGCTCAGGAAACTGGAAACCATAACCATCAAGATTAGAATAATCAAAATGAACAAAAACATTTAGATTATCTAGATAGAATCTAGATTATATAAGAGTTTCACTTTTTGAAATAAATTACGGGGAATCTTTTTTTCATGATATTCTAACTTTTTGAGATGCACCTGTACAGTATATGGGCAAAGATGGCTTTGGGTCCTTTTAGTAGGTGAACTTCAGATGTCTATATAACATGTAGTATTGCATACAGTGCATGCTAACAATGTCAGCACAGACCACAATCAAGCCAGGAAAGCAACACCTGTAGCTTCATAGGCATACACAATTGCTCTTTGTCCCTGTAAAGCAGTGTTTCTCAAACTTTATCAGACGAAGGACCACTTAACTAACCAATAAAAAAGAAACACACAGACCACCTAGCTAAAAAAAAGATTAGACCTACTTCAAAAGTACATTAGCCTACACAATGGGCCTACTCACTGAGGTGTCTTTGCACTTTGCTTATTGTGTCAGAGGATTCATATGATTTAAACTGGCATATCTTACATAGACAGTGTTGCAGAACTGTTTGGATTTACATACAAGTTGGTTCAATATTTCAAACAACTCATCTATATTATATTTTACCACGTCTGCTTGCGGACCACTTGGGATAGCCCAGACTTGGGATACCAGTGGTCCCTGGACCACACTTTGAGAAACACTGCTGTAGAGGGTAGCCTTCGTTTTTGTTTAGGAGCTGAGACAATACAAAGCTGTTCCCAATGTCTACTTAAAACTCACTTAGATATGTTTACGTTGTTTTCTCTCACAAACTGTATATCTAAAAACTCATCATTTTCAGGACCGGTTGTTTCTGTGCAAAAGCAGTTATTATGACTAAATTTTCGTAGGCCTACTGTCAATTGCTACCCGCTGCTTCTGTGAACACATTCAACACTGGTTAGCACTCTGGACTTGCAACCGGAGGGTTGCCGGTTCGAGCCCCGACCTGTGGGCCGCGGCTGAAGTGCCCTTGAGCAAGGCACCTAACCCCTCACTGCTCCCCGAGCGCCGCTGTGGTTGCAGGCAGCTCACAGCGCCGGGATTAGTGTGTGCTTCACCTCACTGTGTGCTGTGTTTCATTAATTCATGGATTGGGTTAAATGCAGAGACCAAATTTCCCTCACGGGATCAAAAGAGTATATAAACTTATACTTAAATACACACTAAAAGCCATTTTGTCTGAAGGTTTGTGAGTTACGCAGTTACAAAACCTAATGACATAATGTTTACTGTAAAAGAGTTTCTCTAGTACTCCTGCCTATAATTACATTGCAAAGTGCATGCAAGAAGGCCATTCGGTCTCATTGAAAGGCTTCTATCCGTGAAAGCTTACTGTAGGTTACATTGGGTAATTATGATCTGAGTCATGAGCTAGGTACACTTAATCTACAGTAAATGATACCCATTACTGAGCCCATTGGTGCTCTATAGAGAGTTAGGCTACCCTTTGTATAAAATATCTTAAAGTAGTAACAAAGGTGTCAGGTGTTTGTAAGGTGTGTTGCATTACAAAGGGCACGAAGACGCTTCCTATAAGTTATTTCAACTTTAACCTCCTCTCAGGTGATTGTATTGTGCCTTAATTCAGTGCAGTTCAAAGAAGATTTGTTTGAGTCGACTTGTCACGCTAGGTGATGCTTTGATCTCTGTGTCGCAGCCATGCTTCTGGGTGACTGTTATCATAGGACAGACAGATTGGGAGGAGAGTATAAGAGAGTCCGCTGGTCTGTCGAAGAGAGAGGGTAATGACCCTGCAGTAGGATTAGGGGATGGCCGAGCCTTAACCTCGGTTTGATCTTGTTAAGCACAACCCAAGTTAGCATGCTGCACATTCCACGTTTGTGTTCGGCTAGGCTGCTCAGCTACGTTCTGCTCAGCCAGCTGTTGAAGATACACCACTTCCCAGCAGCACAGCTGCACACAGCTTATGTTTGTTTATGTTTATAGTTCTTAGCAGATGCTTTTGTCCATAACGACTTACAATGACATCAATAAACATTACATTTATTACACAATAAAATGAACAGTGTATTTGTACTTTTATAGCCTAAATATAAGTATACCAATATTAGTAAAAAAAAAACTACATAGAATTTAGCATAACAATAACTATAAACATATACAAACCACAACTCTGAGAGTGTGAGGACACACTGGTCGAGAATTAGAACTTCACACAGTGGTCATGGATAAGGGTTGCACACACTAGATGTAATAGTTTCACACGCAAGCTTCACACACACTGGTGGTTTTGAATAAAAGCTTCACTGTATTGTTGTGTGCAGTAGAGCTCACACACTGGTCATGAACAGGGTGTGCACACAGCAATCTAGAACTAAAACCACACAAGCTGGTCCAGAAGCAACATTCACACTGATCCAGAACACAAGCTGGTCCAGAAGCAACATTAACACTGATCCAAAACACAAGCTGCACAGACCAGCTGAGGCCCAGGGGTCTTTGTGAAGTGCAGGAATATCGATGGCAACATGCTATTGTGCCACCAGAACAGTGCAGGAATCAAGACTCGAAACCCAGTTGAGACGGCATCGCCTAAGCAGAGATGAAGCTTAAAATTATATCATGTAAACATACAATTACACCCGCCCACAGTGCAAACACACACACACACACAGACACACACATAAGGCAGGTATGGATTAATCGTGCTCTCGTTCCGGTAGCTTGTAATGACTGTTGTCTAAGTCCTCGTTGGATCCTCAGGAGGCTCTGCAGCAAGCAGGCAGGTATTACCCAGACAAGCAGGCAGACGGAGGCTTGGCCACGGTGGCTTCCCACCTCTTTTTTTCCATGGTGTCATCAGCACAACATAACCCTGTTATTATGTGGCTCTTTGTAGTCATTAGGCTGATATCCCATCCATCAGTAAAGTGTAGTGGTGGAGCCTTGTGTGTGAGCTGGGAGGATTATCCCACACACACACGCACACACATTACAACACAGGGACCCAGAAAGGACCAAGCGTAGGTAGGTAGGAAGGTGTGTAGGCTATACACGCTTTTGGCTGCCCATGTAAATCACATGCACTTTTTATGCGCACTTCGGAGGATGCTGAGAACTCTCCACTGCCATAAATAGGAACTAGGAACGCGTTTCAGAGCTCTGCTCTGTTAGAGGGCATGGCAGGAACTCACATGGCAGGATGGCAAGGTCACACGCGGGCTCAGGCCCCCACTGTGCGTGTGAGGGAAGAGCTTAGTGTTTGTACAGTACCTTCCACTCTGATACAAAAGTGCAGAACAACGACAGGTGCAAAGACTGAAATAGTGTTAAACTGGTACCCTAATGGTGTTATACTGCACACTCTGTACCCAAACCGTTTCCCCTACAAGTTCATAGACAGGTCAGCAATATATTAGCTGCATGCTCTTACCATCAACATGATAATCAATAATCTTCTAAATGTCAGTTTTGCATGGTGCTTGCAGATATTTGTGTTTGTCTCCTGTCATTGAGCGTTGGTAAGTGCATCCCTTGTCTGGTCGGCTGTAATTTGTACTTCTGCCCATTGAGTGGAGGAGAAACAGCAGAGACAGCCTAAAAGCAGCCATGGGGGTGGATGGGGACTTTTTTGTGGCTCTTCTTCAGCTTTACGATCTGCAGTGAGCCATAAACCAGTGAGCACACTGCTTGTTTTTTAGGGGCTGGGACAGAGTGTGCACAGCTGGCGAGGACCCGGACCCGTCTCCATCTGTTTTTAACCGCTCCCTCCCTCCCCCTCCCTCCCTACCTACCTCCCGCTCGCTCCACTCCAGTGAACTCCTTGCATTGTTCTACTGTCCAGCAGTACTGACCAGCCTCCTGTCAAATAAGTGTTGGGCTGGTTGACGTTTGGTATGCCGCTGGATACAAATTCCCTGTTATTTGTGTAATGTATGGATGTTATATATGTAAGAGAAATCAGTGTGTGTGGGTGTTGGGGAAGCGTGTGTGTGTGTGTGTGTGTGTGTGTGTGTGTGTGTGTGTGTGTGTGCGTGCGTGTGTAAATGCATGTGTGCATAATTGTGTCTAAGTGTGTGTAAAAGATATAATGTGTGTGTGTGTGTGTGTATATGTATGTGTGTGTGTGTGTGTGTGTGTGCATGCACATTTGTCTGCAGGGCCATTTGACTGACTGTCATCTCTCAGTGATGAGCTGGTCTTTTACGTGCCTCTGTCTTGAATTTCCCCTTGGGGATCAATAAAGTATCTATCTATCTATCTATCTTGTTCCTGTTGACAAGTGTGCCGTCCTATCGCTGTGTGTTAAAGCACCAGACAGCGCCATCAATACCACAACTCCCACTCCCTTGCAGCACGCTGCGCTAACAGCACCGCTTGAGCTGTTAACCAGCCCCTGCTTTTAATGAATCTCCCCAGCAAAGAGGCACTGAGATAATGGCCAGCCTGCTGGGTGATTACCCCAGGGAGTGCTACACCTCCTCCAGACCTGCCTCCCACCTCCAACCCCCTGCCAATCCCCATCCTGTCTGAGTGTGGGTGATGGGGGGGCTGTTTTGGAGGATTCCTCCCCCAGGGGAGCTGCCCTCAATCAGGACTCGTGACTCACCATCGACCCTTGACTGGACTTCCAGGAACTCTGCAGCGGAAATGGAGCCATGGAAGGAGGTTTACAGACAAACAGGAGACAAACAGGAGACCGGGAGAGACAGTTGGGGAGACATGCAGACTTAGAGGAGGAGAAAGGAGGAGAACTTGTGCTGTTAGTGAGACAGGCATGCAGAACAGTCTCTGAGAGGAGAGGGGAGAAACTTAACCCTACATGATACATTCATTGGACTCTATCGGCTTTCAAACAGACTATGGGATTTATGGAGGATTTAATAGACGTTAAATCGACACTAGAGGAAAATAAGTGAAATATGCAATATGAAGAATACGAATGACACAGATATAGTATGTAGGCTACTTGCACATGCTCTTTGTGCTGACAGCAATTCTTCAGTCTTCAATGAAATTGCATGTGTGAAGCAGCTACCTTGTAATAGACACATAGCATCTTAATTTAAACATTGCATGCCGTGATGTAAGAACAGAGTGGATTACATGAGGAGATTCCTTTTAATCCAGCAGTTGTGGAGCACCTGGAAAAGGAGGCTCCACACACATACACACAGTCATATGTAGGCTAATTTACCCTCTTAAGATCATCGGTCTTTACCTGGTAAATGGATGTACTGAGTTCTCGGAATGGCACTAAATCCTATGCATAAAAAAGTATGAAGAATGGTTCTAAAGAACTGAAACTCTTGTCACTTTTTGACATACTGAGTACTTTTTTAACACCATTTTTCAACATGCATGGTTCCATGAAAGTCTAGGGGACTGCTTTGCATGTTGGGAAAGGATGCTAAAGGGGGACCAAGCGCATCAAAAAGAGCACAGTAAAAATAACTTAATGCCCATCTCCACCAAAGATATACAGTGTGCACTATGCAGTGGCAATGACAGGGATGCTATTCTTCCCGTTTTAAGTCAGTGCAACATCAAAATGAGTTAAACATTTCTATTTATGGTAAAATGTTAAAGGGACAACAGGCAACATTTTCGTGTTAATTACTCATCTTCGTAAGTCGGTATATGGTTAAATGACACATTACAGGGCGAATGAAGACTCTCTCGCCCGCCCCTACTGCCTGTAGGAAGAATATCCCACTTGCAAGTTCAGTGTATCGTACCCGCCGACCGAAGCAGTTTCAGTTTACATTCTGCATCCACAGCACAGAGGCAGGCTAACGAAACGCTAGTGGTTGTTGCAAACGTGTGTATAATGGCAGAAGAAGCAGCGAAAACCCTTGACGGAAGATGCAAAGAAAAGGAAAAGAGCTTCAGACCGAGCGAGGGCTCGCACACGTATCGACACATACAGACGCTAGGGGGAGCTTTATAGAGAAAACGCATCAGGCTTGCCTGGTATCCCTTTAAGGTAAAACACAAATGTTACTGATGTGAAAATAACATACTCAACATCTTGGTCGGGGAAATGCCAGCATTTTATCTCACTGTCAAATCAACATTCAGGTGTTGTGAGGGGTTAATGACTATAGCCACTTTTCTGCAGCAAGGGATGTGACACGTTATGCTGGTTCCCTCAACCCGGATAAGTGAAAGCAAATAGATCATAAAGGCATCATAAAGCACCAGCTCATTGTTAGGGACAGACCTTTGACTGGCAGTTGAGCCTCTCCCTTGGCTTTTGTCCACTCATCTCTTCCTCACGAGCCATGAACCCAGTCACCTGCTGGCTGGGTGGCTATTAGCTGGGTCTCAATGGCAGAGGTCCTGCAAACAGTTAGCATTTAGCTTGTTAATGGCCATGTTTATGAGAGGCTCTCGAACCTCAGGTGTTCAGATTCACAGCTTGCAGGTTGTTGTGGCTGCTGTCTCTAACCACACGCACTATCAATCAGTAACTGGGAAAGGTTTACATTTTAAGAGGAGAGAGCGCCAAGTTTAGAGATAAACATCATTCACACAGTAGGGGAAAGAACAGCTGTTTGGTAACATCAGGTAACATTTCCAACTTATCACTTACAAAAGTAACAAAGCTGAAAAAACAGAACATATATGTTGCTGCCATTAATGCTACGGCAGGTGAAAGTTAGTTCTGTCATCGGCACCATAGCGGAAACTTGTAAAATCATATGTTTTTCCAATCAATCGGGCAGTTAATACACTTTAGCTTTCATGCGTGAATGATGGCTTCAAGCCTTGTTGTACTGTATGTCCTATTTATGTTGCATATGCACTTAATTCTTAAATAAATAAAATCGCAGAGCTTTTGTTCAATGACAAATAAATTCTGATTCTGATTTTTGTAACCTGAAAAGTTGTGGGTTCAATTCCCGGCTTCCACCATTGTAGATCTGTGTTGTTTCAAGAAAGCCAGAGATGGTACAGTCCTTTTTAATAAACTATCTGTAGGCTACATTTACAAAGTTGCCTTGTTTTATATATTAGTACCCTCATTATACTACCAAAGAAGTGTTGGGCTACTTTGAGCCTTGTAAAGGGTAAAATCTTTTTACCATGAGAAATGCCCTATTGTTACCAGTGTAAGCATTTTGGAAGCATTGGCTAAACACAGGCTACTGTAGTTTAGAATGCATCCGATTAGCGTTTTTTTGCTCCCCAATTAACGTTCGACCTTGTTATCATGCTAAGCATATCCAAAATCCATTTTACACTGGATTTCCCCTTTAAAGCATCGCAAAATGAGGTGTACATACTACACAACTCTACCAGCTGGCCATCTTTGCACTGACATAGGCCTACTTTTACTTACTAGTTGCCCTGTTTCTTGACGGCAGCATCTTGTACTCTAGATCACTGCCCTAGGTTACAGAGAACAAGATAACGGTGAATCTTCACATCATCTCAGAGTCAGGACATGACATTTGTGTATTTTTCCCCATTGTTTTGACAATGCCCATGGCACTGACTTCCTATGTCTAAGGACAGGTCTAGCCAGTGTGTTTGCCTCTCGCACCTCGGTGAGTACTGCTTAGATAAGAAGCGACACCCAGAACACCCCCTCCACCAATTCTGCATTCCAGTCACATTGTTGATTGGGTTTACAGAGGAACCCTTTTTAGAGGGTTTCCATGGCATAACAAAGAAACTACACTGCAGCAAGATGTAGCGTAACGTGCTAGTGATTGCAATGTTTACAGAAACACTTGGCTGAAACACCCCTTTTGTTGGGACGCCTTTGCTTGCAGCATTGTCCTGCAAATGTAGCCGTCAGTAGTTTGCTTCTTCTATCATGACAATGTGGCTGTACCAATTCCATCCTAATACGTGCAAGCGATTGAATGACACAGCTGCAAAATTTTATTTAGCTGGTAATTAGCATGCACACAAAACACACACACACACACACAGAGAGAGAGAGACACACACACACACACAAACACGCCTAACGCTCCTCTTGTGTTCGTGGTCAAAGTTGTCCAATTGACAATTATTTTCTCTCAAAAAAGTTGTTAATTTATTCTGACTATCATGAGGCTCCATGACTTTGTTAACACACATCTGAACACCGTTACAATTTGGTGTTTAGTTTAGTTAACATCAGAACACCCAATGTGTTCCCAACCCCTACTGGAACCATTCCCCAATAGAATCTTCCCCTTCCTGACTTGCATGAGCTCAGGTCAATAAGGCCTGCAGGCCATAAATATAAAATGGAAGTTCAAAACTGGTAATATCCAACATAAATTGATACAAAGGTCTATCACAACATTAGATGATAATATATGTGTTACTATGGATTTATAACAAGTTATAATGCAGTGGTGATTTTTGACTGGGGACACAAAACTAGTGAACATAAAACGAACACAACAGGAGGGTTAAGAAACATACACCAGGGGTTCCCAAACTTTTCCATGACATGGCCACCCAAATAGCACAAGGTTCTGGCCAAGGCCCCACTTTTGCCAGATGTCTTTGTAAACCCATCAACAATACTATGGCAAATGTAAAAATAAAATATCTCTATCTGTTTAGCCACAAGCACTTCTCAATGGAGCATACAGTGTGTGAAAATTGCATTCGGGTTTTTCTGCTTGAAGAGAGCTGTCACTCCACTGTTTTTCCCAGTCATAGCCGTGACCCTGTCTGAACACACTCCCGCACAACAAGACCAGTCAAATCCATTTGCCTCAATGTACTCATCCAAAACTTGAAACATATCTCTCCCTTTGGCTCTACTTTCAAAAAGCTGTCCATCTTAGCAGAGCTAGCCAGCTAGCTTAAAAAGCAGTAGCAGGAGCGGATGTCATGGACTTTACCAGGGCTACAGTTTACGTGATGATGAAGGTATTTGAACACCAGCCAATCAGAAAGATTATCATGGAAAATATAATATTCAGATGCAACAAAATTATTATAATGATATTTTATATACTGTACGTTATATACGTTTTTTTAATTTATTTATTTGTATTTATTTATTTTTCCTTCCAACTTGCTGCGTCCCCCTGTTGCCTCCTCGCGGCCCCCACTTTGAAAACCACTGGAATAGACAATGAGGTTGTTGATTGTATACTGAAAAATTGATCCACTGTTTAATTAAATTAGTTCATTTAGTCATTTTTCTCTTGACTTTTATTTTATGATTTTGACCTCTCCATTGTGTATTCCCAGCGCCTCCCATCATAGCCATAGCTTAAGCATCCCCTTGACAGGGACAGTGACAGGACATGAAGAATGTGCTATTGATAACGCTGTAATTCAAGCTGTGGATCCTATACTGACAGAGTTCAAAGGTCATCTGGGCATATCTTCACAAAAATCTCAAGGGGGACTTGGTGTACTCTCTAGTTGATGTTACGGTATGTAGGAAAAGCTAGAAACATACCCACCATATTCATACGGCTCTCAGTGTTCCTACCTGAACACAGAAAGTTGCTAGGTCAGTAATCACCTATAGAGGCCCGCTCAGACAATGGCAGAAGTGGTGTTGGTCATGTTATGAGGTAATGTGCCATCAAAATGATTTTGGAAACGTTATGTTAAGGTAAAAAAAAAAAAAGCACTGTAGGGTGCGTTTTAAAAAAAAAAAAAAAAAATACTGGGCAATAAATCCGTTTTCTTCTGTCGATGTTGAATTATGTAACCTGGAAATGGTAGTGTTTGCACTGCAGTCACTGAGAAAGCTCTGGGAAATTCAGTAAGTGAACTAATGCCAGTCTACACATTTAATTAGTCACTTGAGTGCTCTGGTGCAACCAACACCAGAACACTGCAATCAGCCAGACAAGACTCCACAAAAAAGAAAGCCATTTTGACACGTCCACTTCTCCAGTTGCAAAAGCCATGCATACATGTGAATATAGCACAGCTGATGGGTGTTGTTAGGTACGAAGCGAGTGAAGCAAAGCTGAGTGCCGTTAAACAACCCTCAGTTGTGCTATATTCACAATATAGAACGCCCACTTGGGTCTTATTGCTTAAATAAGCTATATAGACACAATATAGAACGGCCTCTTCAGGCTTATTGCTTTTATAAAACGGCTACCACATATAGGACATTAAAGGTGCCATGTGTAATAATTAAGGGTAAAAATATCCAAAAAATTAGCTACACGCATCAAAAGAATGAGAAGAAATTAGGGCGATAATGTCATTTAAAAAATGACAAGGTATAGTGCTGCAGAGATATCAACCTGAATTAGCATGCTAAATTACTAGCCACAGCCCGACAGGTGTCATAATACCAGTTTCGGCCATGGGAGGCGGTATGCGGGCAACATAACCACCAGCCAAACTGCAATACACATGTCTCGGTTGTTACTCTAGGGTAGGCCAACTCACTTTCTGGAGGTATACTGCCCCCATATTTCATGGAATGTGGAGTATGAATTGATTTTTTGGCGGACATTACACATGGCACCTTTAAAAATTGATACAAAATGAACAAATAATTATGAAATGTAAAAGCTATTTCATCTACAAATGTCTATTCTTCTGCGGAGTCCCCATAGAATAGTTCCACCGCTAGTAGATTCTTATTGGAATTGTTGCTCAGCAACTTTGAATTTGAACCGTTATGCATTCTAAGCGCATTAATATAGAACAAAATGCAGTCTCAGCCGTGCTATATCGGGAAGATATACAACGACATCAAACGTGATTCAACCAATCATAATCAAGGACCGGAACTATCCGTTTTATAAACATAAAGTATGGTATGCCATATAGGAAATTATTATGTAGCCTACTGTATAATGACTGAAAACTGTGTATAATGGTTAGCGTTAAAAGGCCTATATGTAATGAATCTTGAGAATATGGAACAAATGTCTGAATGTGTCCGTACTGTATCACTACACAGTTTAAGTGTGACTGCTAACTCATCAGTCTTGTTTACAGATTTAACCAATTGACACTGGGGAGACTATTAGCACCCCATTCCATCAGCTAATAGCGGATATGCTAAGCCATGGTTATACTTGAGCTAGCTAACGCCTCTGTTTGTTTACAGAGGCCCACAGTGATTATTGTTTGTTGTCGCTCTTTCAGTGACCTCGTTGTGACGTTAGCGTCTGATCCCATTAGCAGGCAGACTCGCACGCATAGATAGATAGATAGATAGATAGATACTTTATTGATCCTCAAGGGGAAATTCAAGATGCCAGCCAGCGAATGGTCCCAGTTCCAAGTCATCCACCTACCCCACACCTGGAAAAGCCACTTAGGTTGTGAAATCAGTATCAGAGGAGGGTCAGCCTCTGCCATGTAAAAACATGCTATATCAAGCTGGATTAGGAATCGCTGGCCTTGTCTTTTCTAAGCCACAGCTATAAATACTATTCCCGTTTCCCCTGGCTCAAATCCACTTAGATCATTAAGAGCATCGCTGGCTTTTGACTAAGGATGTCAAACTGCGTGCCAAATATTAAGCCGTGTCACTACCTGCATGACTGCTGAGAGACGAGTGTGGGGCTCCAAGAATCCAAGATGGAGGCTTAACTGAGTTAAAAGTTTAGAAGTAGACTATAAGTAGAGAGCTTCAGCCTATTACAGCAGAGACAGAGATACCATGAGATGCAGATAGGTACTGACATAAGGAGAGAGAGTGAGAGAGAGATGTGGAGCTAAAGAACTTATATGAGAAAGGAAGAAAGCTCTGTGTGTGTATTCCATTTGTAAACATTGTGAAGTGCTTTGTGCTGACAGGCCTTGTCTCTGGTCAACACAACTGAAAAGTCATTTGAGCCCCCTATACTTAGTCTGGACCAGGTCCATAACAATGATCAGTGATATTATTAAGTCAAAATTTGAATATCAAATTTAAAATTTGAATGCCAAATAGTTTAAACCACAGAACACAATTTACCAATGTGACAAAACATGTAATTGTTTTGTAAGCAGTTTAAAAACCAGTTTCTCTGAGTATAAAATGTAGTTTCATGGTATAGTCGAGTCATCACAATCGATTACTGCCCTGCTTGTAAGGACATAAAGAAGGATTACACTCTGTAGGTCATACTGTAGGAGTGTAAACTCATCTCTCTCTCTCTCTCTCTCTTTCCCTCTTCCCTCTCCCTCTCTCTCTCTCTGACTCTATCCCAGCATGTGTGATAATGACATGAATTTTACTTCATGTCCATATATGGGTCAGTGAGCTTGATAAAATTATATTAAACCTGACGATACTTTGTGCCATAAAACCATCAGACTATTTCTGTTTTGTTTTCCTTGATATTGTTCTGACTGTTTCGTTGGAAACTTCCCCAAAGCAATCACAGTATCTTAAGAATAGGGTAAGTGGAATAATAATAAGTTTGGCTGTGTGTGTGTGTGTGTGTGTGTGTGTGTGTGTGTGTGTGTGTGTGTGTATGTGTGTGAGTGTTTGTTTGTGTGTGTGTGTGTGTGTGTTTGCATGTGTGTGTGTGTGTGTGTTTGTGTGTTCATTGTTTGGCATCTTTCCATGCCTCTAACACAGCCCCTAAGGTAACACCTGTGAAAGTAACCCACTGCTTCCCAGCAGAGAGACATACATGACACTCCCTGGCCCTGAAGGGTATTTTTAGGCCCAGTGCTCTCCAGCCAACAGCCTGATAATGAGACTCAGTGCCCCCTGAGGGTTATGGTCAGGATCAATGAGTGTAGCATAGAAAACCATGTTCACCTGAAACAGCCTCCCCTGCCCCCCCTCCCCAAGCCACTCCCTGCAGCGTCATAAATCTTCCGCAGTCACAAAGAAGGAAGCACCCAACATTCTGAGTGACATCATGCCATGATGCCAGTTGCATTCTCACCCCCTGGAGCAACAAAGGGAGAAGATAAAGGACCAATGCTGAAGTCAGCGCGCTCACACACATTGGGATATTGTAGATGTTAAAACCCAAAGCTGTCAAGAATCAATTTGGGATGCACTGCAAATTAATTGCAGAATAAGAAGTCAGCTGACACACTAGAAATGCAAAACTTCCTGAAAACATGTTCAATTGTTAAGCTGTCAGTTATCTGCCTAAAGCCAAATCAACCTGAGACTGTCTTAATTTCTGAGTCTCCTGAGACTCACAAGTGCTTTCTGCTTGTCATGACTGCAATGTGATTATAATTATTATTGAAGACTCAGACTACTGATCGATTGTAAACGACCAGCCCAAGGACTTGTGTCTGAGGACTCTTACACGTATTTTGAGGTCTTGGCCGACCCATTCTGTCTGTATCCTCAGCTTTCGTGTCTCAGGCATTAGCAAGCATTTCTAAGATAACCGACAGACATAAAGATTCGGCCCAGATAACTTATCAACCGCCTCTAATCTGTTTGGTGAAAACAGGCCTCTTGGCTCGAAGATATGTCTGACCCTTAGATCAAAGCAAATCTGTCAGCTCCTTCCAATTCTATTCCTACCTCCTCCGCAGTGCAAGGCATGAGGCCAAGACTTAGAGTCCCCAGCTGGTCATGGCCTCATGTATTTCAGTAATGTGAGGAATGTTAGTAAACACAGTCATTGTCTTGGTAAAGATAGCATCTTCACTTCAGTCACGATTACAATGTTTCACAGGAGAAACTGTTGTTTTTATGGATTGAACGTAGACCATGTAACGAGACCTGAGTATTTCATTCAGAGCACGATCCTGATCCAAATGACACAGTCCACATTGTTTTTATCTTTCTCTCTTTACATGCAAGCAGTGACCAGGGAATCTCCTGAACTTAATGAAGAATGAGGCCTGGTGATTATAAGCCATCAGGTAGTCGGCTTATTGATCCAGCTCCTACAGCAGACCGTCCAGATCAATATGCTGTTTGTTTGAGATCGATCTGTGAGTGGGTGGCATTACAGATGAGGCCAGGAAGAGTCAGTGGCGTGGCTGTTCAGGTTTGTCGAGAGCGCAAGCTGTTTGTTAATGCTTAGCCCACTAATGAATGTTTTCAACTGCTGTGGGATATTGTAGATGTAAGACCCCAAAGCTGTCAGGAAGTACATTTAGGATGCACTGCAAATTAATAACAGAATTAGAAGTCACAGCTCACATGCTAGATGTGTACCTCCTGAAAAAAAAGTCAGTATGCTTAGCTGCCTAATGAATGTTTTCAGCTGCTGTGGTTTCCCAGCCACCCTCCCCCAGCCCAGTGTTTGATTTAGATTACTCTCACTGGCAGACTGGCACCAGCGGGTGACTCACTCCACGGTCGAACGCCTGGCAGAGGCTCCTGTAAGAGGACGGCTTGGTGCTATTTGCACCTCATCTTCTGTTTGGTTTTGCCTCATTTCGTCTTTGTTTACTTTGTTCACAGCTTCATGAAGTGATGTGGGAAAGGAAATCTATCAGAGTGTGCACTGTTATTGGTCCAAGATCCTCTTCATCCATTCTCCCCCAAAACCTAAGTTCATCATTTTTCTTTCCTTGAACATTTAGGGATTAAAGTTCTGGTCCAACCCACCATGACTCATGGTGATGATTGATGGGCATTGGCTCGGCACAATGTATGTAGCATGTCATTTTCGACATGCTGGCAACTACAGACACAGTTTACCATACCACATTATTAGTGTGGCTGTTTTATGATGCATCCATCACCTGTCAAGCTATCTGTTTGGGAGAGGCCCCTTATCAGAGGCTGAGTGTGGCTGAACTGCAGCTGTTGGCTATTGATCTCGTTTTGCTACCTGTCGAAGCTGATAACATATCTCTCAGGTCATGTGTATGTGGGTTGAGCTTAATTGCAGGTGCCAGGGTACAAACACTTTCCCTTTTATGTATAATATATATATATATATATATACAAGGAGATGACTATTGTTTGTGGAAAGCCAGTCCCAGATAAATTATTCAACTTTTGAAAGACAATGCTAAAACCTTTTTGGCTCCCATTTGACCACTCTCCGTTTAGCTTTCTGGTGATTTCCCAGTGTTGTTGTTGTTGTTGTATTTTAAAGGAAACTAAAAAGCTCTAGCGTGCGTCCTTGTCTTATGAATTATTTATCCTGTGGTGAGAGTCATGAACTCAGAGAGAACTTCCTGGGTGAAGGGAAGACAATGCATGCGAGGAACATAAAAGAAAAAAAAGGTTTTGTTGCAGCAGAACAAGAATTCCAGAACAGAACAGAACAGATGCTTTTACATTAGTGATTGGCCATCTGGAATGTCACTCACTCTGTGTGTGTTCTCTATCACTTCAAAGACCTTCATGTGCTAATAGGGAAACCAACTGGCTCCTTGGAAACGGGCCAGTCAAAGGGACTCGAAGGGTTTGAAAACCAACAGGTAAGACCATTGTTTGAACAAGCCTGGCAACTCGCACCAGACAAGGTCAGTGGTCAGGTCAGTGGCCAGTGGTCAGTGGTCAGGTCAGTGGCCAAAGTCTAAAGAGTTGGAAATATAATGTGTGCTGTTGGAAGCCCACTGACAGCCATTGTCCTCAGTGTGACATGGATTTGCATCACGCTCCTGATACTCAGGGACTTTCACTGGCTCACATGATGGACCTCGTGTGTGTGTGTGTGTGTGTGTGTGTGTGTATGTGTGTGTGTGAGTGTCTGTCTTTGTCTGTGTGTGTCTGTGTATTTTGGGCGGGGTCCATCTAGAGAAATGATTCCCTGCCCCACCACACACAAACTTTACAGTGTCCCTGTTCTAATGAGCAAGAGAGAAAACAGAATCACCTGTCTGTATGTCTTTACAGCCATACCGATCCAGTCACTCAAACCACATCCTATTAGTTTCCACCTATTATTTTTTAGCCCAGTGTCCCTCTCAGGGGTGCTGCTAGATCATTTGGGCCCTGTGACGGACAATAATTGTGGGCCCCCCGATAATAGTATTATTGGAGGGGCTCTCTGCGGGCCCCCTGTACCCCCCGCCCCCCGTCCCTCCCTGTGATGTAAATGGGTTGGCAAGATGAAGAGATCTCCACAGACACATCCCAAGGACAGAACCTTTCTCATTCAACCCCTTCAGTGCGTCACAATGGCGCTGGCTGGTCTTATCTACCAGCTGAGATCTGAGATCAGTTTGTTTCCACTCTCCACTTTCCCTGGTCTTCTGTTAAGAGAGAGGATGGTGGGCCAACGGTTACTTTGTGTGAAACCTCCCTCATTAGTGGGAGATTTCCTCGTTGGTCAGTTGCATCTCCATATTATTTACATTGTATTTATCACATACATAGGCAACAAAAAATGCAAGAATAGTTTTATTAGACTGCTTACTGATGAATAATTGAGCAATCAGGGATTATGGAAAGCAGACGGTTGCTAATTATACTTCCTTGTCTGGCATTTGGAAACATGGCCTGAATTATTTATCTCCTGTCCATGCCAGTGTCCTACCTGCAGGGTTGCCTTGTAAACACCCTGCCGTTGGCTGACACACCGGCAGCAGCTGCCAGCAGCTAAACACCCCCAGTCTGACTGTGATCCCGCTGCCCTGCCAGCTGGTAACTCTATAGTATTGACCAAACCTACTGCTGTTGTTTTGCATTCAGCCCTGCCATGTCTGACTTCAACCCCTCTGCTTATAGTTCCCTATGGACGCTTGTTTGGGGGGGGGGGGGGGGGGGCAACGACAAAGCAGCTTTGTGTCGAGCTGACAGCAGAATCTTGCCCATCCGTCAGTATGCGGTTTCATCCCGTGACAGTATGGGCCTCTGGACTAGACTTGGGGGATCTGCGAGAGAGAGATCGGTGTGGGCTTTCTGTCACCTCCAACCCCCCGAGACTGACCCAACCAGAGGTTGATGGACAGAACTCTCTGGAGGTGGGTCACATGGAAAGGGATATGGGGAGAAGCCTCCTAGAAGGAGTCACAGGGTTGAAGAAGGAGGATCACTGTTACTGGTGTGGCTCTCACTGTAGGTTTGTTTTCACTGAGGCCCGGACTGCAACGCAAACAGTACATAAGTCATGAGCCACTTTTTTGCTGTTTTTTGTTTTGTTTTTATTCTAAAATTGTCTTTTGATTTCCCCCCTAATCTTCCCTGGTCCTTTCTGAGATTTGGTGAAGTCTTAGGATACCCTTTCCGAAGGTAAAGCAGACTTCTGAGGTTTTTGTCTCATATTCTGCGCACTCCTGTAACCCCCTTCCCCATTGTTAAGGATGATCTTTCCTGAGGAAAGCTGGGGCTAAACCAGAGTCTTTATCTCCAGCTTGGGAGCACCAGCGTGTTGGGGCATGTCCCAGTTTTGGAAAGGAGCTCACCACTCAGAGTGCTTCCTGGTCCCCACTGACTGGTGTAAACAACTGAAGCATGGGGGGCACTAACCCTGAGGAAAAGCTATTTCCCCCCTTTATGCTATAACAAGCACTTCTTTCCCCAAATGAGTACATTTTAATTGGGCATTCCCCATTGTTGAAAACAATGAGTCGTATTTTGTGTCTCTGAGCTGAGTCCCACTGGTTTGCTGTGTTGCCACAGCTATTATTTTTAATCAGAATTTAGTCTCCTAAGCATTAGGCAGGTGATATCACACAGGTAGCTCCTCTTCATATAGATACTGTAGGTCCCATTGGGTGCACCATTCTAAATAAGGAATGCCAAGCCAATGGTGGCCCCTTGGAGATTCATATAGAAAGTTGTGTCAGTTGCAGCAGACGTATAGGCTACAGTGGATAATGGGGTGGTGTGAATATATGGATCTCAGATGGTGTGAATGCATGGATCTCAAACCTGAGTAAGAAAATAAACTGCCACAGAACTTAACCGTAACGGAGGAGAGAGAAGAGAGAGGAAAAGAGAGAGAGAGAGAGGTTGGGTGCGGGGGCAGACAGGCTAATGTTCAAGAGTTTTATAGATCACAGACTACAGAGTCCATTAGGGGCTGAGTTGAGGAATTCCTGGCTTTCAAGTGGTCATTGAGACAGTGCTTCCAATGGGTTTATGGCCTCCTCATGAAGGGGAAGCGCTCACATGTGAGGGGGAGATAAAGGCTGGGAGTGGAGGTGTCTGATTGGGGTGATATGTGTCCGGTAAAAACAGATAAAAAAAGCTGCCCCCTGCCGAGTCACAGGCTGTTAGCTAATACCAAACTCTTGGCTCCTACAAAAAGTGTCCTGAAACAGCATTTCAGGGAAAAAGTAGCCCACTGAAGGAGGATTGAGGGTATGAAAGAGTGAAATACCTTGCAATACACTAATACAGCTCTCACAGTTCTGTTTATTATGGAACTTTCAAAGTAGTAAGTACAGGCTGCAGTGGCACAACATAGGGTCACAAGCTCACATGAGCATAGCCACAAGATGGAAACTTCGACCTTTGGAAACCTCTTCTGGAGGGTGTCAGGGATCTTATGACTGCCTAAACGCAACGTGTGCACCAAACTGTGCTGCTATCTGTCAGAGCAGTTGGAGGGGGACAGGGCCATCTGTTGTCTTGGTGGTCTTTGATGTGTCCCCTCAGCAGGCCAGCATGCTGTCCTCTCTGGGAGGAGAAGGCTGGAGCTCACATCTGTCCCCTACAGAGGTGGTAAGATCGAGGAGGCTTTGGGTGGAGGTGGAGGAAACGTAAACATCCATCCTGAGATTGTGAGATTGAGTCTCTCTGTCATTTGGTTGTTTTACTTCAACTAGCCTGATTGCAAATTAACAGTTTAACTGAACAGCCACTGGACACTGCTATATAATTCTGGTTAATGATATTACATGCATGATAATAACAGATAATACTAGAAGAAAAACATTAAACTGAATGAAAATAATGAATGTGTATAAATTTTGTAATGAGACTCAGCATCTAAGTCTTTCTTCAACCTGTATGTGTGTGTGTGTGTGTGTGTGTGTGTGTGTGTGTGTGTGTGTGTGTGTGTGTGTGTGTGTGCACGCGCTAAAAGAGGATTATTGCATAGCCTTTGGTTTGTAAATCCTCCCATTGACCAGCGAGGTGGAAGAATGAGAGACTCTCTGAGCTGAGCTGCGCTGAGCTGCGCTGAGCTGGGCTGGCCGGTGTGAATCCTCACTTCCTCTCTGCTCCGTCTGTGCTCCTGAGGAAGCCAGGACAACATCTGTGGGCTCGTCTGCTCATTAAGCACTTCCTTAACCAGGCTAATACTTTTAGGGCCCCTGTGCCACGCTTGGCCCTTCAGCAGTGGCCCCAGGGGCTCTGAACTGCTCTCAACTGCTAGTGATCCGGCTGTGCTATACTTTCACCCTTATCTGGTCCAGCACTGTTCTCCTTCAAGACTAGAGTTCATTACTGAGTTGACGGACCAGTTTTGATTAACTGAAGAAATGTTGTCATTTATAACATATTTGCCCAGAGGCTGTTTTAAGGATGGATAGATAGATTTACCATGGAAAAAAAATTACATTCAGAAAAAAAATACTTTTCCAACTTCGATAAACTTCTATAAAACACTGAAGATCACATCCTTATGAAAGGGTACATATATTTGATATCATATGATGACTGACTTATTGTATTCACGGTTATTATAATGTACTGATTTATCGTCAACCATTCATTTCAAGGCACCAGGCACATTTCTCCAGAGCTGTTTTATATTAGTCATTATGATGTGCATGTGCTGCATTCAACCCTCTCTGAGTTCTCAACCCTCATCTGTGTTGATTCACACAGTTCCTCATTTGAATAAGAGGCCTTAAAGAGTCCAGTTCATGTAGACTGACCCCAACCTCTATTTCAAACACTTCCATCTCAATGACACAATGTTCTTATCTTCTTTCTGTCTCTCTCTCGCTCTCTCTGTGTGTGTGTGTGTGTCTGTGTATTTCTCTGTTTGTGTGTGTGGTGTGTGTGTGTGCTCCGTGCATGCATTGAACTTTTGAACTATTTCTTAACTCTTGAGTAAGGAAGCTCAATGGACAATGCAGGCCAACACCCGAGTCAAAAGGAGGATTAGGTCGGCCAGGCAGGAGGGCCTGCCCTGCGAGGCCAAAGACCGGGGTGAGCTTACTGGGCAGGAAAGCTTATCCCTCTCCCTCCGCAACACCCACATCCACAGCCACATTTACACACACAGGGCAAGGAATGAAGGAACACGCTGAGAGAGGAGAAATGGTCATTTCAAAGCAAACCACATCTACACTTGAATAATATGCAGTTCCTAAACTGGTCTGATTTCCATGTGATATGTGTGATACATGATTCTCTCTCTCTCCTCTCTCTCTCTCTCGCCTGTCTTGTCTTTCTCCTGTTAGCCAGAGAGGCCAGCCCTCCTCTGTCCCATTGAGATTCATGAGGTGGGGCATCCCTGCCTTGTCCCCATTCATATGTACAGTAATAGAAGGGGGGGGAGAGGGGAGAGGGGGGAGGGGATGACCTGACCACAAGCCCTCGACCCTCCCCCCACAGCCCTCTCCTCCTGGTCCCCCCCCTCCCCTCCCCTCCCTCCCCTCTCCTCCTCTCCTCTCCCTCTCCTCTCCTCTCCTCTCCTGCCCCAACACCCCTGAGGTCTTGCTGACTCGGGTCTTGGCTAAAGCGCCACCCTTCAATGGGGAGGAACCAAACGATTTTCTCGTATTTGAAAAAAAACGGATGTCTATCAAATCGCCTGTGCATAGCTCATCATCGCCTTGCTTTCCCCCTGTTCTGTGATTGGTTCCTATCTTAGGCTGCCCTAGCGTGAATCAAATGGCATGGGAGCACCCAGGCTAGGTTTATCCTGCACTACTACACATGGAGCTCTTGCTAAACACTCAGTGCTTTCCCCCCTTTCCTCTCCACTTTCCTTTCCCTACAACTCCTTAAGCTGACCTAGTGTGTGTGTGTGTGTGTGTGTGTGTGTGTGTGTGTGTGTGTGTGTGTGTGTGTGTGTGTGTGTGTGTGTGTGTGTGTGTGTGTGTGTGTGTGTGTGTGTGTGTGTGTGTGTGTGTGTGTGTGTGTGTGTGTGTGTGTGTGTGTGTGTGTGTGTGTGTGTGTGTGTGTGTGTGTGTGTGTGTGTGTGTGTGTGTGTGTGTGTGTGTGTGAACGTGTGTGTGTGTGTGTGTGTGTGTGTGTGTGTGTGTGTGTGTGTGAACGCGGTGTGTGTGTGTGTGTGTGTGTGTGTGTGTGTGTGTGTGTGTGTGTGTGTGTGTGTGTGTGTGTGTGTGTGTGTGTGTGTGTGTGTGTGTGTGTGAACGCAGGTGTGTGTGTGTGTGTGTGTGTGTGTGTGTGTGTGTGTGTGTGTGTGTGTGTGTGTGTGTGTGTGTGTGTGTGTGTGTGTGTGTGTGTGTGTGTGTGTGTGTGTGTGTGTGTGTGTGTGTGTGTGTGTGTGTGTGTGTGTGTGTGTGTGTGTGTGTGTGTGTGTGTGTGTGTGTGTGTGTGTGTGTGTGTGTGTGTGTGTGTGTGTGTGTGTGTGTGTGTGTGTGTGTGTGTGTGTGTGTGTGTGTGTGTGTGTGTGTGTGTGTGTGTGTGTGTGTGTGTGTGTGTGTGTGTGTGTGTGTGTGTGTGTGTGTGTGTGTGTGTGTGTGTGTGTGTGTGTGTGTGTGTGTGTGTGTGTGTGTGTGTGTGTGTGTGTGTGTGTGTGTGTGTGTGTTTTGTCCTCTCTAGCACCTCATGGGGAAAGGGCAATCCGTGGGTACACACTGCAAAGCGCCGAGTCACTAATGGCTGTTGTCATTTCTTTCCTCCTTTTTCTTTTTTTCTTCAAACTCTGAACGCTGAACTGCAGAGCAGATGGTGTGTCGACGTGTCTCGGTGAGCATGTGTCTGCAATCGTGTGTGTATGTGGTTTTTTTTTTTTTGCCTCCTCGTTAGTGAAAAGGTTTGACTTCTCTCACATTTAGTGTGGGACTGAAAGTACCATGAGAAACAGTCAGCCAGCCAGCAGCACTTCTCCTTGGAGTTGGAATGAGTTCTTGAACTTTTGTTTAGACATAGCAACACTGACATAGCAACTTGCATTTTTTCACAAATCTGTTCTCCCCCAATGCTAAAACTGCCTAGGCTGCAGATATCTTCTCTTTAGATTCCCCCGTAGAATCTGTGGCTCTCAATTAGTATGTCTTCTATTTGTCCACAGTGTCCCCTATGCTTACAGTAGGTTCACTAGGGTTCTAGTTCACTGTCCAAACTACAGTGCTTGTATAACACACACACACACACACACACACACACACACACACACACACACACACACACACACATATATATATATATATATATAATATAGCTCAGCCTTTATGACATCTCACCAGTTAACATGTAATTAGTTAATAATTCCTAATCTGTTTCTTTAATGAGTAACAGTTCACAAGTAATTGTAAACAGGTAATTGTAAAGCCATCAAGCCCAAATTAATTGCTAGGCCATATAACTGAATGTGAATGTTTATTGTAACTTATGCTTTTGTTGAATGCCTTCAGATTAGTACATTCCAGCCTTTACTAACAACAAGCATACATGCAATAAAAACATGTCGGAAGAAGTTTTCAGTCGGTGCAAATGTAAAAATGAACCTTTCTCTGAGATGTCTCTTTGTCTCTTTTGTTAAAGTAGCAGAGGGCTCTAATGGTGCTTGGGTAGGTTGATGAGAAGAACTACTGATGTCATACTGGTGTGTTGCTTCTTCAGACAAAGATATAGAGTGTGTGCACTCATCCACACACACAAACACACATGGAGCACACACACACACACACACACACACAAACACACACACACACAGATGCTGGAGGGGACATCTGTAGCTTTTAGGTGAGGCCCACTGAGATGACAATGACTGGGTTGGACAGGCCCCTTGTTTGGGTTGGGGATTACCTCATTCAGGAAAGAGAGAGAGAGAGAGAGAGAGAGAACCCCCCACCACACACACACACACACACACACACACACACACACACACACACACACACACCACTCCCATCCTCCTCTGCAGCTCTGACCTTAGTAAGACTGAGCCCTCCTTTAATTACCACCTGACTGCCAGGCTCCACTTGTTTTTTGCTGCTCCTCCGGCTCCCTTTTTCGCTTGTCTGTCGTCTTTTTCGTGTGTCGGACATGTCGGGTTACTGCTGAGAAGCCTGACTGAACATTGGGTCACATGCTCTGACAGAGTTTTGGGCACCACAGCTGTTCACCAAGACCCTTTCATCAATAAAAACAAAAACAATGCTTGAACGTTCTATTTGGGCCCCAATCTACTTCCTCTGCATTAAGATAACATATGGAATGTTAAAAAGGAAGTCTTGTGGGGCCAACTATGATGCTGATAATGGAACTCTCTTGAAAGGGTCCTGATCTGAACCAGAAATAGGTTGATTGACTCTGAAGATGATGTATTGTTTGTCTGTTAAAGCAACACCATGGATGAATTGTTATTTATGCCCCTTGGCGTCAATATACAACACCATTTAGCACTAAGATGAAATCCAGTTAGTCAAAAACCAACTGAACGGGCCGTGATCCTACCCGATCAACAACGTTACATAGTGCAATATCAAGCATTCCAGGCACTCATTGGCAATGTCAGACACGTGTATCTCTCTCTACTTAGGCCGCTGACGGCGTCTGACATGTGTCAAGTGACTCCAAAGTTTAGAACTCCATTATTTTTAACGGAGCGAAGCCCACTGGCCGTCAACACCAGCGTTTAGAAAATTGTCTTTTGAGCGAAATGAAATCCATAGACGTGAACGTCGCTGCCAGTGGCCATTGGCCGTTATCCTTTAAGTCAGTGGTTCTCAAACTTTTCACAATGAGTACCACCCACAAAAACAATTGGCTTTCCAAGTACCACCATTATGACCGACATTAAAATACAGGTGCATAGGCCAATTCAACTACATATTTTACATTGTACATACTGTTTTGCGTTGTCAAGCCTTTATGAAAAGACACCTTGGAGACTCCCTGAGTACCACTAGCGAGAATTCGCGTACCACCAGTGGTACCTGTACCACAGTTTGAGAACCACTGCTTTAAGTCATACTAGCATCAAAATGAGTTTGAAGCCATTATGTTTAGATAAAAGAACTGCATTGTGTTTCTCTCCTCTTCAACTCTTCAACTCTTCATAGATTGAATTCATATACTGTAAGCCATTTTGGACAGTGTCTGCCAAATACCATAAACGGTAACACTTTACTTGAAGGTATCTATAAAAGATTGACATAACACTGTCATAGCCCTAACCCTAACCCTAACTTGTCATGACATAAACCAAATGACACTAATATAACCCTAACCCTAACTTGTCATGACAAAAAACCAAATGAGAGAAGCGTTATGTTGTGCATAAATGTTTATGACTTGTTTATGATGTTTATGACACGTTCATGACAGTGTCATGTCACTCTTATGTAGTTACCTTCAAGTAAAGTGTAACCCCATAAACATAAAGTGTGTTTGCTGCCAAGTAGAAGGAAACATATGAGGGATTTGTCTTGGTTGTGTGGTGCAGAAGCCCTTCCCTCACACACCGTGTCCTGCCTTCAGTTCAACACTGTTACAGCTCGCTTCCTTCCTCTTTCCTTTGACATGCTCAATGGGTTCCTGAACACCATTCATTGTGCAACATAGTAGAGCCTGATTCCTCCTTCCGCACTTTGTCATGCAAAGTGCTTTCCTATATGTGATTCTTTGCCATTGTGTATCAGGTGTGGGTGTGAGGTATTTCTGTGGCAGTGATGAGGTAAGATGTATATCTGGCACTGGCAGGAAAGCTATTACGGGGCCACTGCGATTTCCCAGGACTATTCTGAGCAGGCAGGAGATGGAGATGATGTGAGCATGCCGGCAGCTTTGATGTGTAGGCCGGACACTGCAACCCGAAGTTGCTGACTGGCACAGACAATCTGTATTCAAATGTTAAGACTGGCTGTGATAATAAATAGACAGATTTCCTAGCTAGATTTGCTAGATTTGTAAGCTCTCAACTCATCAACAAATGTTCATGATCAGTATCTGATCAAATAATGACATAGAAATAAACACAAATAAATTAGCCATGGTCTGAATAAAAAAAACAGTGTTTCATGTAATGAAATTATGGGTTTCATTTAAAAATGTGACAGGAAATGACAGGAAATTACTCTCCTAGTAGTGCAGCCTGATCTAATGATAATAGGTGCTTATGTGTGATATAGATAATGATAATGTGTGCTTATGTGTGATGTATAGAGGCGCAGAGCTGTCACATGACCTCCTGTGTCATTTGTCATTTTCTTTCAGTCGGTCATGTCTGAATCGGTGGAGAATCAGCAGTATGTTTCTATGTCAGTGAGTGAGCCTGAAGCCTGGAGCCATGATCAATGTAATAAAATCCCTAATGACATCAGTAATCCTGTAGCATGTCAGAGCTTTTCCATGGGGCTCCTGATTTTTTATGGCCCCAAGAGTTCACCCTTAGCCTCTAGCTGATCTCTAACAACATATCTACAGCAGGTGCGCTTTTTAAGTCGTGTCACTTTAGAGACACGGCTGACATCAAGAAATGCTGCTGAAAATGGACCTGAAATGTTTTGCTCTGCTGATGGTGTTACATACGACTATGAAGATCAGTGGTTTAATCTGTTTAATCTTTTCTAGTCTTGGATTACCCAATTTTAATATGCTCACAGCCACTGATAAGGTAGGAGACCAGTGAAAAGGCTTCAGATTTGTCTCCATTTTGTGTTATAAGTAGTTTGTGACTGCATTTGTCAAGGGGCATAAAAGATGATGCCCCTTTGGGGAGCATAAAAAGATTAGAAAAGCATAAAACCAAAAGACCCCAATAAGACTCAAAGCTCTGAACACAAAAGCAGAACAAAAGAGTAACAAGTGACCTTTGACCCTGATCCATTATGTGGAAACGCGGCCCTCTGAGGGATGTCCAATCCCCGCAACTGAAGAGGCCCCAGCAAAGACAAGGTCATCCAGCTGGAGCCTCCAGCACTTCAAAGAGCCACTGCTGGACCCCTGCACTTCAGGGGCCTTGGTGAATATGACGGCAATAACCTTAGTGACCACCCCTGCTCCTCACAATGCTTCAGACAGGTTTACCATCACGAAGACCCAGAGCCAGACATGCATGAGTATGACAAGCCAGACGTGACAAGCCATTCCGGATCCGACGAGGAACAACATGACGTTTATGAGACTTGATGTTGGAATGACTGAAATCCTATTGGATATCTTTTCTGACAAAATAACTTGTTTGCGATAGAAAAGAAACACAATTTATTCACCTCTTTAATGAAAGGGTGGAATGGAGGTACGTAACTCTACACACATTTATGGAAGATTGTTTTCTATCTTATCTTACTGTTACACACATAGCAATAGGCAGCTCTATAGACATTACTTTCAAGAATGAATACCAAGATTGCTGTTTTGTACTGATCTCCCATACATTAGCTGTGTAGCATCAGACAGCTGTTACAGTCATCATAACCACCGCACAGAGAAGGGTTTCAATTTAGAGTGATTCTAGACTTAAATGTATTTGCTCAGTACATATAGGAGAAAAAGTGTGGTCTGCACACTGCAACTGCTCCAAAATATAAATTTTATTAATTTAAAAACGTTTCGATCCCCTTGGATCTTCGTCAGACATGCCTTAAATGTATTTGCTCAGTACATATAGGAACCATATGTGTGCACATGTAGCATTGCATGTGAGAGAAATATATAATATTTTCAAAAGGGTCTGTATCCAAGCAATATCTCCCACAGAATGGCTGTTCCAGGGCATATCTGATTAAATACTCCCTGTAGGTTTCAGACAGGCTGACAGAGATGAAAGCAGACGAGGGTCCGAGGGTAATTGGACTTCTACCTGGCGTGACTATGAAAGTTATGACTGGAACGTGAGAATTGTCCATGTGAGAAGCCGTCAAGCCCTTGAGCTGCGCTGCTGAGACCTCCCTAATGCTGAAGGAATGTTAATGGAAAGATCCCATAACAGATTTCCTTCTAGAAATGAGATTTTGGATTCTTTTCCTGTGGCAGCTCAGTGCTTGGTGATGGGGACCTGCTCTTATCTGTCATTACGCCCGTGTGACTGTTGAAAAATGAATGTTCTAAAGAATATCTGGCTTCATTGATTCAACATGGAATTTTAGAACCTTAAATTGTTGCGGAACGGAATCTTTTGTTTGAATGTTGCAGGGTCAAATGCCCATGCCATGGTACCCAGGCAGATAAGTGGTCATTGTTTTTAAAGTTAGTGTTCTTTGCTGTCTGGCTTATCCTTTCCTTTCAATTGTGTCTCTGTGTGTGTGTGTGTGTGTGTGTGCGCACGAAAAATGTGTGCTCTGCCTGAGACTTATCTCATCAGATAAGGGGTTGTCTTGGAATGGAATTTTGAAACCTCATCAGTTGCTCATCTTTACAAAGGTGATGTTCAAGTAGATAAACTGGTCATAAATCCTGTTAAAGTCTCACTTTGGTCACTGTAAAACACATTAAATGTGCATTTTACTCTCATTTTACGCTGACATTGAGATATCATAGTCCTGATGACATTTGAAACAGATATTTATCTACAAACGACCTATAAACAACCACTTGAAAATATATGTTAAATAATGTTTTATTTTGAAATTGATTCTGATGCTAATTAATGTATCGCAAAGCAGTGTTCATGTAATGCAAAGCAGTATTTACAAAGACATGATTTTACAAAGCACAGTTAGAGACTTTGACAGTAATACTTACTGAGCCCCCAAGAGGATTCAATTATAATAGTCTTACATTTTGTTAAAGAATTTTTTTTTTTTTACATTTGCATTTTCTTCAGACATTGACGAAACGTAAAAGCTTGTACCGATCACACAAATCTCAGCACAGTTGCTACACAAGAGTCATAACCTTAAGGGATGCAGGCTGGAACCTTCGAATTTTCTTCTTTAGGGCACGGGACGCTTTGATGCGGCAGGCCGACGGCGCAGCCTGGGGTAGAGGAAGCCCCGCGGCCGTAGGCCCAAGTGCTGCCTCTGCCCACACCAGTCCCCCTTCCTCCCCTTCGCCCTCCTCTTCCTCTAGCTCATCCTCATACAGGGAGAGGCTACTGTCCGAGTCGGAGTTCGACTGGCTCCCCTGGCTGGACTCGCTGTCTCCGAAGCGGTTTGTGGTGTAGTCGCTGATCTCGCCCTCGCTGCTCTCGGCGATGGTGGAGTGGAACAGAGACGCGCACTCGGCAGAGTACTCCGACAGCTCCGACTCGCATCTCGGGGGGCAGCGACCACCGCCGGGGCCTCTGCTGGGGGCCGGAGGGTATCTAGCGTCCATCTGATTAAAGTAGGAGGAGACGGAGATGGAGGGTCTGAGGGAGGAACGGTGCGCAGCAGCAGCAGCAACTCCACCCCAATGTCCAGACTGCGGCCTCATCCCTGAGCTCCGGCCAGGCCCCTGGATGAGAACCTCTCTGGGTCTGTGGTTGTGGGAGGTGGACTGGGACAAGCGGACCTCTGAGACGGACAGGTACTTCTGAGGACACGGCCTCCGTTTTCCTTCTCCTTGTTCATGGTTGAGGTGCTCCAAGCTGGGCTGGTAGGGTCGGCAGGCTTTGCCACATTTGGTGGCCTGGTTGGTTGAAGCCAGAGACGAACAACTCGAGCAACAAAGAGACGGGTGTCTAGGGATGCTGAACTCGGAGGTAGAGCACATTGCAAGCCCCTTTTCTGCGGTGGATGACTTGGAGTTCCTCTCCACACGTAGTTTGGAGGAGGCCTCCCTCTCACGCTCCCTAGAGGAATGCTTTTGGAGGTGCTTAGACCCTCTTGGCTTGTCACAACTCCGTTTTCGCAATCGCACTGCCTTTGTCTTTTTGTCTGCCTGTTGGATCTTGACATGCTGAGTTCCAGCTGGGACAAAATGAGCGTGGACAAACTCAGCGGGAACAGCACGGTAGTCCTCAAAGGCTGTGGCAACCTTGGGTCTCCTCTCTGGTGGCTTAGAACTTGAGCGTTTCCTTGTCTCTTGGGCGTTACGTTCACATGAGTTCCCATTGGGGCCATCTCTAGTTAGAGATCCAACAACTTCTACCTTTGAAACCGTCTTGCTTGATTTTAATTCCCTTGAGATGGTTGTGTGGTTAGAGTGGCAGTTCTGAGTTGGTTCTTTTTTGTTGCTATTTATGCCTGCACTAGAGGTTATACAATTCCCTTGACCGTGATGATAATGCATCTTTGAGTTGTCATTTCCACCAAGGTAGTTATTTGACAGCATGGTGCTCTCTTGAAAGAAAATTGGAGTCTGCATCTTGCCAAGTTGGCCACTCTCCATATCCTGGGCAGCAGCAGCTAGAGAGTGTGGGGTGCTGGTGGACAATGACTCCATGGCGGGTGCATTCTCATTCAGAATGTTGAGTTTACTCGTGCTACGTTGAAGGATCTTGTTGATGTAGCCAACTGGTCTGGCTTGTGCTGTCTCAGGCTTTGCTCTGATGACCTCAGGGTCAGTTGAGCTGGAAGCCATCGTGCCTTCCTGTGGTTCGTGGTTTTCTGATGGCAGAGATGCAGGCGGATTGGCGCTGAGATAGAAAATAGGGCTTTGGAGGGCCACCGCGTGTAGCGGACTCGGGTAGCGGTAGACTTCTGTGCCGCCACGGGAAACCAAGCTGCTCTGGTATTTGACGTCCGCGTTCATGTTGCGCAGATTGCTGGACAGAGGTGAGGTCCTGATGTCAGCAGATTTGCAGTATCCCATTCCTGGAGTCATCATCCTCTCAAGGTCACCTGAGCAAGACAAAAAATGTTTGTTTTATTTAAAAAAACAACACATTTACTGAATGTCTTTACACAATGTCAACAATTGAACGTCTTTCCCAAACCGTTAACATGTTAAGTGAGGCCATTAGAGATTAAAGGCTGCTAATCACCTGTGGACACAGGTCTTTGTCTGCCACGCTCCGAGCCGGGCATGCCCGTCCGAAGCCGACTGCTGCCCAGGCGGATGCCTGTGCCTCTTGGAGGGTCTGTATGGGCCGTGGGCTCGTCAGCTGACCGACGACGAGATGCATCATCATTCACGGCAGGGTTAGGAGTGTAGAAGACCTGGAGGTTGGATTGGGAGGACGACGACAGACAAGCACTGTACACAGATGTGCAGGAGTTGGAAAGTGACCCTGAACCTCCATCACTGAGCTCAAAAAACCCTGTTAAAAGAGAAAGGGAGTGTTCAAAGGGATTTTTTTCTCCTTGACATGTGAACTTGTGCTTACTCAAGGCCTTTTAGACAATGTCTATTGCCCGCAACACTAGCCTTTATAATGATTTGTATTACTTAACTAAAAAATATACTTTTTTAATTTCACTCAAATTTAATTAGAGGACAGAAATCTTCGCAAGGCGTTCCAAAGGAGAACGACAGGTGAGCGTAACTGACCCTGCTAAAGAGAAAGTGAACTAGCAAACCTGAGCTGGGGCGACTGTCGCTCTCAAGGTGCTCAGTGGAGGCTTTGCAAACGTCTAGTTTCAGCTCGCTTATCTGCTGGTCCAGCTGCTGAAGGTGAGTCTTCAGACCCACATCCTGCCTCCGTAGCCGTGTCTGCAACACAACACACAGAGGGAGAGCATGTACAATGAACTTTCTATGCAAACACAAGATGGTAAACACATACTCCGCTACACAAGACACATACTACATTGCATCACCCACCACACAAATACCACACATTTTAACACAACACAAACAAGCAAACAAATACATTTTTATATAGAAAACATGTTATTTGGTTTAAATAATGAATAACAACTATGGCCTTCAATGTACCACTACAATGAGGACCTTGTAGTAATGAAGTGGTTGTTTAATTACACCTTTTTAACTCGAAGTGTAAAGTTTCTGCAGATAAGGAGATAGTCATGCTCTCAGTTACCAGCATAATGGTTGATATGATGTCTGTTAGTTATACGATGGCCTGGGAACAATAAGGGCAGTAGTTGATCATTAACCTAAACTAAGCTAAGGACTAGTTGGGGGTGTGATTTGTGGATAACAGACATCTCCCCCACAGCGCAAGTCAAGTAAGAATTGAAACACAGAGAATATGCACCACTTTGGGCACCAGTAGCAGAACTGATGCATTGACCAGATTTCTGTGAAAAGGGAGACTTTGCAACACACGTTAATGTTGTAGGCTAAGTTCAGCTTCTGTCATAAAACAAGACACAAAGTTGTGATATGGGATAACAGTAGTCTTAACGCAGTGTTTTTCAACCTTTTTTGTGCCACGGCACACTTTTGACACTTAAAATGTCCCACGGCACACTAACATCCTGTGTGAAGAAAACATGAACATACCATAGCCTAAAATTTCAAATAATAGACAGATATGGCCTTTTTATGGCTTCTATGCAAGACCTGCTCAATAAAACAAGCGCCCTCTGTTTCATTTGTAGATGACTATATCTAATTTAATTGTTGTTATGAACTGGATATGTGATGATTCTGTGAATACTGGATATGGGGCCCCCGTTGTACAATGCCTGCATACCACAAATAGTGCAATCATACAATCAATAAGAGCATGTGGTTATAAATTCTTTGATGCAACAGTTGCTTTTCTGGACCAGTGAGTGACATTTGGGTAATTTTCTGCGGCACACCTGATGATCTCTCACAGCACACTAGTGTGCCCCGGCACAGTGGTTGAAAAACACTGTCTTAACGTGCAGCCAAAAGTTATCGACAGCTCCACTAACTTGCCCATACAAATCTGTAAACTTGACTACACTGTGATTTAACCATTCTTGTTTTCAAGGCAGCCCTAGCCCTATCCTGACATATAGGTGATAATCCACCTCTTGTAGGATGTGTCTGCTGCTGCATTCAGAGGGCCAGGCTACTGTGGGGTCAAACTTGTGTCGTTGCTCTGGTCACTTCACTGTTTCCATTCTCATTCCACTGAGTTAATGTTCACTTCACGGTGCACTCCCCCTTCGAACCCCCAGCTGCTTGAACTAAGACCGGTTTTGTGACCCTTCCTTACCCCCTGCTGCGCTGATAACAAACAAGTTGCACCACATAGCCTACCACTAAAACGCTACATGGCTGCAGACCAAACAAACAATAATAAATTACCACAGATAAAACGTGTCCAGTAACTATCTGTAAATACGTCTAGAAATGGCAACATAAAAATCACACATTCTAATGATTTGATCATCCTGAACGAATCGCTTGCACCACACGCTCACCTTCGAAGTGTTCTTAATGGGCTACTGTGCATATAGGCTTATTACAAAACAGACTAAATAATAATAGTCTAGTAGGCTAAAAGAAACACATACAGTACATATGTAGTCTAAGCCTGGGTTACAATATATGATGTTGAAAAACATATTAGTCAATCTCACCAGTTGTTGTTTAAGCGCTGTCAACGTCGCTTCTAATCGCTGTTCTTCGGCATCAACTGGGTTCGACTGACAAAGATCCGTCGTCTCCTCCCGATCTATGCGGAGCGCCCAGTGGACCATGTCGGCTTGTTTCTCCTTGAGAAAATGCAACTCTTGCAGCCCAGCTAGAGCCGCATGTAGCCGCTCTCCGACGCGTCCTCGGTCTATGCCTGCGGCTCCAGTTAACATTCCGGACCCCGGTACCTTTTTGCTCAGCATTTCAGAACACAATCAGGAGGACATATCCAAAAACAGACAGTTATGCGTATCAATCAGGGGTTAGATCTTCGGTCTTCAGTCTTCTGGTCACCAAAGTCTTTCAGCTGTTGCTGAGACGGGATAGACAATACACTGCAGCTGCTGACCAGTGAGCTGTTGGTCGTGTGATGATGGGACGAGCTTGTGAAGTGCCAACATACCTGCATGGGACGACACACTTCGGAATCCCGCCCCCTATCCTTGCTTGGCTTGCCCTGTCAGTGGCCGGCTGCAAAGGTTTAACTAGCCTACTAAACACCCTGTTGTTATTGAAATAGGTTTTAAGTACACTTGCGCACTGGCAAATATTTGAGTCGTTAGTTGGCTTAAAAACAAAAAAAGCATGCAGATGTTCAACAGGCCTCCTGGCCCTACTCCTTAACTGATTTTCACCTATATAGGCGTGTTAATAGACGAAATTGCAGCCTCATAACTATATCATCTGCCACCAACACCAGCTGGTTCGTGCAGCATTGTTTCTCATCACAGCTAGATTTCAGCTTCTTCCTTTCAGTTCTTTCATTCGCGCAGAAGTTCTCCAACAGGTTGATATGTTGGGCTGGGCTTAATACATTTAATTGCCCACTGCTAGGTCACACATCTAGTATGAAATCCTTTCTGGCTAGTAATGTGCGCGGGAATGATGCCAAAAACCTCCCTTCCTACCAACCGGTGGATCCATCAAACGTCATGTCAAACGCCTACCAGCACGTTCATTGCTTTATCATGCATAAACAAATGTGTAGCTACCTCTCCGGAGGTTTTGTTTTTGGTGCATTTTGTCTGTTTGTCTAAAATCTAAGACAGTTCTACTGTCTTAGATTTAAGTTTCACATTGCAAGTAGGCCTAACGCTTAACATGACCAATAGGGCTACAAATTGTGGTTAACTAGTGTCGATAGCATATTGCGAGTAGTTGTGAACCATAGGAACTTTAATCGTAGCCTATAGCCAAATTGAAATAAATGCGAATCTATGATAAGCCTGTCAGTTCGATTGGCGACCCACAGTATGATAAGCAGGTTCCCCCGAGCAGTCTGCATTGCTACACTGAGGGCTTCTCTGTCTGCTGATGTTTTGCTCAAAGGTCCAGGCGGTCCACATATCCTTCATGCCATTTCAGCTGAAAACACTTTTCATTTGTTAGCCTACTTAATAAACGTATCTTTATTAGTGTCAACATTACAGTATTTAGGCTATGTTAATCTCAAGAAATGACTCTAAGAAATGGCCGTAGGCCTACTTTTTCAGTACAGCACAGCAAAATCTATTCAGATTACAGTCCGAGGGATATTGTCCATAAAACGTTGATAAACTTAGCCTATAGGCTAGGATACATAATCACATATTTGGTGATGATTTGAAGTGGGCTCATATGCGACAACGTATTGATGTAAGAAAGAGAAAGTGTATAAGGCCAGCCTATGGCATTTCTCATATCTAGCAGATAATTGGTTATAGTCCTGTTTTGCAGATGGTTATTACGCATAATAATTTAAGCAACAATAGCAATAGCTTGGCACTAATAACGACACAAATAGACTAATGAATGTCCATTTAATGAAGTTTCAACATTGTACAGTTTTCCTACATGTATTCATGTTCCAACACAAGCCTTGGCTACATGTATCCATAATGTTCCAACAGAATAAGTAGCAATTCTGGGCACATGTTGGATACGTGTAGGTTCATAGGTATATGTAGGCTGCTTATAAAAAGGCAATTATTCTGATACATGTAAGTAAGGCGGGTGGTGTGACGTTCGGTTGGTCGATCGGTTGGTTGATCAGATGGACGGTCGGAAGGTTTTAGGCACGATTCCATAGTAATGAGGAAAGACGCTATGACCTACACTGGATCTGGTGCCTGTTGTGTAAGCAGCGACCTGTCGCGCTACTGATCTCTAGTGATGAGCAACCGAAATTACAGGTGAGCCGAGGCCCGCGTAGCTCAAACTGCACCTAACAGGTTTGCAACGATTGCGACACCTAACGGGATACGCTTACTAACACGCTTCGGGCATGTAAAAATAGGCTATTTTATCGTGATACCTTTAATACCTGTCAGTAATGACAGGTGAACAAAACTGGCTACTGGTCAATTAAGCAGTTAGTCAATTTCTCTACGTTGCGAGATTGGAGCATTGAAGTATTCAGCTTTCTTAATAGTCCAGTGGACAGAAAGGTGAACCCGGAAATGTTGAGGACACCAAAGTTTTATAATGGAAATATATAGTATGGGTTCCCAGCATGCAGAAACTGCCGGATGCTAATTTGCATATGTTGGGCAATTTGTGTAATTTAGTTAATTAGCATACATTAGCAAAATCACCTATATTGATCATGTAATAAGAGCTGCTTGGGCAAAAAGTATGTTTTTGGGGGGTAGGCCTACTGGAGATGCTGAGTCCATATCTGACATTTTCAAGATTCAAAATCACTATTTAAACTTGGTTTGGTCACGTTTTTACTCTCATTAAGCTGATTTTGCTGAGTTTTTGGGGGCAATTTAGACGGATTTTTGGAGGATAAAAATGTTCAGTGTTTAGGAATAATTTGGATTCTCAAGTTATTTCTGAATTCCACAATCATTTTGGAAATAGATATTCACAGGGACCCTGAAGCCCAAGCCTTTACATGAAATCATTGCCTCAATATCAACACATCAGGATGTAGGCAATGAATCTGATTGAATTTAGTATTGGCCATCCCCAGAATGCACCAGAATACAGGAAATCACATCAAACAAATTAAAACATTTTCTGAGGAAGGACCCCCAAACCCCCCCTTCCACATCTCAAGCAATTAATGGGGGGCCCTTAATACATCTGGGCCCAGGGCCGAGAGTTCATAATCCGTCCATGCTCACCGCTAGGTGGAGGCCCAAGCAAAAGGATCCAAGAGAACCCTTGTAAGGGGTACTGAAAAGCTTACAGAGGCCTTCAGACCTTGAGCCCCTGCCCCCCCGGACAGCTTTAGGCTGGAGTTACGGGTGGCCCTGGCCAAGGGAGCAGAGCAGAGGTGGAGCGGCAAGGAGGTGGTGCCTTGAGGGCCGGACGGTTGGCGGAGCCTGTTCGAGTGGCCTGTTAGCGGTGCTCTTTAGAAAAATAAGGGGAAAAAAAGTTTGTTGTGTGAAACCGATGGCACGAGCCAGAGAGAGATCGGTCTAGGCCTTGGCGCGATCATGGCGGTGTGGGCTTAACCCGAACAGCGGAGGACAGCTCTGCGACAAGGCAGCAGAGGAGGGCGGCAACGTCGGGTAGCTGTAGCCTGGATTGGCGAGCGTGGTCCGGCTATGATAGAACTGGAGTCTGCTGCCCCGACTGGCGAGACCACGGAGTGGAGCACTGGAGGTGCAGTGCCAGCCACGGTGCTCAGCCGGGGAGTCTGTGGCAGTGGGAGGCTAGGGCCCCGCCAGGTGTTGGAGGAACGCGTTGCGGTGGTGCACACTGCTAAAGTACGACCTGAGGGCGTTCTCTGAAGGAGCTGGGAACGAGAGGCAACAGACCAGGTGACTGCTAGCACGCCCGCATTGGGCCGCTGGTGGTTGTGGTTCCCAGGGTGAGTAGGGCTCTTGCGGTGTGTGCACCCCACCTGCTGTGTGGCAGTGCCAGAGACTAATTGCTGGACTGAATTTGGGAACGCCCGCGCCGAGGATGGCAATGGCTTGCTGGGGGAGCTGTGCAACGCCAGCGTGCTGGACTGTGCTTGAGATTCCCACGATGTTTCGCGCTGGGGATTCTGGGAGAACTGAATGATCATCTCAATACCAATGTTTAAAAAGGCTTGTCCCAAGGAGAAAAGTATTACCTAAACACACATGAGGAAACTGAACAGTCCAATCAGTAGACTAGGATAAGCTAGCCAACTATACTTTGTTTACAATATTTCCAGGCTTCAACCAGACAGCTGAATGTGGTAGAGTTGTAATAGAAATAGTAGGCCTAAGATAGGCTAATCTGCATAAAGTGTGCTGTCATAAATATCAGACATTCAGTATTCTCTCTTTTTATATCAGGATAAAAAATAATACAGATGTATTACATTGTAATCCTCTGGTATTCTTAGGTAGGCTATTGAAATGTCCCCCCCCCCCAAAAAAAGAAAAATCGAGGTTCGTATCAAACCGTGGGTCAAAAATCGTGATACGAATCAAATTGTTAGGTTGGTGTATCGTTACAGCCCTACTGTATATCGCTACTGTATATTCTCCTTCCTCTGAACAAATTGCAAATGCTTTTGAACATGTATCAGTTGCTTTCATACAATTCTCTGCTGTTTTTTAACATTATCATTTGCTTATGTCATGTCAGTCAAAATTAACTATACTTACGGATGCTGAATAGTCGTTCCTAATAAAACTAATAGTCTTCAATTCATTGCTTGAGTCATTACATACACAATTGTTGAACTAGTTATCAAATTCTGTCACAATGCTGTAGAATTGCAAAGAGCCGCACAGTAAAATGTAACGATTCAGTGTCTTGTACTCACTTACTCCCCTTATGTGTAACTTTACTGTAGTTTTCAAATGGCTGTACAAGTACTGTATAGTGCTGTCTTGAGCATGTTCAGGTAGTGTCACCGAGTTCTGACCTTTTTTGCATGGGAAAACACTGAGAGAACTGTCATAATGAAAACATGACAAAGCCATTTGACTATCTTGTTCATAAACGATGGTGTCAAGACTTCTCATTTTGATGACACTGACAGTTTCATTGACATAAATATTTGCTTTTGAGGAATGGACTATCCATTTTGAGCAAGTGGCGATGCTTTTGCAGGTCATCCACTAGGTTTTGCAGTTTGCACTAATTGTTTTGAGAAATGCACTAACTGCTGTGCAAATGTTAATAGTGATGTGAGAAAAGCACCAAAGCGACTGAGAAAAACTGTAAATAGTGATTTTGAATCTTGAAAATGTCAGATATGGACTCAGCATCTCCAGTAACCCCTAAAAACATACTAACATTGTCCATTTTGGCCAAGCAGCTCTTATAATATGATCAATACAGGCTATTATGCTAATTTATGCTAATTAGCTCAATTACACAAATTGACCAACATATGCAAATTAGCATCCGGCAGTTTCTGCATGCTGGGAACCCATACTATATATTTCCATCATAAAACTTTGGTGTACTCAACATTTCCGGGTCCACAATGGGGCTCTATGGGCTGTCCACCGGACTATAAGTGTTATGCTAGCCTACGAAAACACGAAATGAATACATAAAAACACGGATGTGTTACATCTGCAGGCCTTGTGTTATATGTTATAGGCCTACCTTACTTTTCAGCGAGTCCAGTTCTGTAAACTGATGTTAGGGATTGGCATAATAAAACATAATAATAGAGGATTCTTGTGGAAGGTAGGACCACTTTAAATTAGGCCTACATGCATTTACATTAATTTAACTAAAGCTTTAGTCCAAAACACTTACAAAATACAGTACAGTGCGAATAGGAGACAACGGTGTAGTAAGTCTACTACCCTGCATAAGAAATAGAATGACAGTTCAGAGTCAAGTTAATTCAGGGACATAGTTAAAAGGGATAAACAAGATTGAGAAGAATGTCATGGCAAGTGAAAGTTCAGTGTTTTTGGTTGGTGTTAGAAGAGGAGAAGGTAGCCTAAATGCTGGGTCTTCAAGAGGTTTTTGAAGATAGAGAGGGGCGCCTCAACTAGTGTGTTCCATAATCGGGGAACCTCAGATGAGAATAGGTTGTTGTTAGCTAATGTATTACTTAGATCTGTCTGTGCACTTAAAATAGGGAAGACCAACCAAGGCTATCTTGCCTTGCCTTTTGCAGCACGATTCTATTTATCCTGTAGCTTTATGGTTATGGCGGGGTGTTTCAGTACTCTGTAATTCACCTCACCAGTATTTCCTTTCTATCGAGTAGGCTACATGAGACATATTTTCAATAGGCTACTTGTTTTCACATATAGCCTATGGATGTGCATTGACAAATATGTTTACAGCGTTATATTTTTTCACACCAATGCATTTGTTAATAGTGTTTTATTTGTAGCCGCTGTGTATTTTGGAAAGTATCCCCAGACTGTGAACTAATATGCCATTTATCAGTGTCGTGAGTCAGAGGAAGTGCCGTTTCCTCTTTCTTTGATGCTCATCTTAAAATGCAATGTTACTAAATCTGTTTCAGAGATTGTTGATGAGAAAAACAACAACAATAACAACAACAACAGAAATGCTCTAAGGGTGACAGCTGATAGCATCAGTGTGGAAATGTTTGAGCCCTTAGCGGGCTTGCTGGATCCATTGCGCGCTCTCTCTCTTTCTCTCTCTCTCTCCCTCTTGCTCTCTCTCAGTCTCTCTCTCTGTGTGTGTTCAACTGTCTGATATCTTCCCCTCATAAACGGAGCGTTTCTGATATGGCTGCTTTGAAGGTGGCAGCCGATGGAGGTATCCTGCCTTGATTGAGGATGTGATGTCAGATGCACAGCTATGAAGAAGATGTTCATGGAAAACGTAGGAAGACACAGTAATGTGGGTGGCTTTGTGAGGCGCCTTTTGTGACATGACAGACAAGTTTTTATGAAAGATGGTTAGATACAGTGCACACCACGTAAATGACTTGTCAACACAAAGATGTTGCTCATGGTGCCCAGAGAGGGAATGCGGTCAACTGAGTTACTACTAAATTCTGGGTAAGTAGAGTGATGCTGACCTTCTGACCTATCAAGGAAACAAACCCCAAAAGATTTGTTATGTTTATGTTATAAATATACAAACGTTTTTATGTTGTTTGTTTTTTACAATAATTCTGATTCTTTTCAACATAGTGAAATCAGACACATTCGAGGTGGCCAGACAGAAGAGTTTGATGGAGATAGTCCAGAAGAACTCCTTATCAGGTGATGTGTTGGGGAAATGACAGTGAAATGAAGAGTTTACTGTCCATTCTTTTAGTGTATCCTTCTTGAGATTTTAGTTTCTTTGATGGACATTATGCACACAATGCTGTAGAAAATGAACCATACATAAATTTGAAGAAATGGCTTTACCTAGACATCCTCATACTGTTGACACCTCTTTCTACACTCACAAATGACACTAGTATGTCTGTTTTCCTATGCCTTACCTATGGAGTAGTCATTTTTAACTCCTAATGGCAAAATTATGCTTGGCTTTGACCCGGTGAGCAATACCTTTGCCAAAGTTTCCGCTTGCTGTCTCAATGTCTGTGTGGCTTTATCCTCGCTTCAGTCTGTCACAAGTGTATATCAGGATAAGAGGACTTAGGAAAAACGACCACGAAGAGACACAAAAAAAATGGAAAAGGAAGTATAATCCAAAGTGCTCCTGTTTGGCATCCAAAATGGGGATTTGGACGGAGGCGATCATAGATTTTATGACAGGAGGTGTTTGCCAAGAACAAAGTCTGGAGCCACTAAACAGCCGATAGGAGAGAAAACCTGGTGTGTCACAGGCACGCTCTCTCCTCTCCACTCTCAAGCCCTCGACCCGGGAGCAGGGTGCCAGATGAAACAATGGCCGCGTCTTACTCAGCTGGGAAAGCAATCAGTTTCACTCACAGGCAACCAGGGAAACTCCCAGCTACACTGTGGGGAGCCATGGACGAGGTGATATGTAGTGTAGTGATGCACAGTGACTGCTGCACTCAGGAATAACCTGTTTGCTCAGAGACAGGTCAGCAAAAGGTTTTACAGATGGATTGGACTCCTTTACCTCTGAGAAGTGCAATTTCTTTGGGTAGTTTGAAATCAGTTTGAATGTGCGGTTTTGTTCACGATCATGCAGTTTTTCACCTCATAATAACTCAAAATTATTATGAGTTATGTAATGTCTTTATTGAAAAGTATACTGTGCATTATTTTCCAGCACAGTAGACATTGAAAATAGACTTTGGAAATAGAAGAACATAAAGATCATGTTTGTACTGTTGTTTACTGTGTCTAATTAATTTATTAGCCTGGTGAACCAGCATCATCATCATCATCAAGACTCACCTTAGTTGGTAGCATTCCTAGAAGGGTCAACTCTACTAAAGTTTTTGCAAAGTGAGATGTCCAAACTATGTCCCCTGACATCACGCTTGATGAACCCTCAGCTTAGACAGAAACACTGATGTTTTATATTCCTCCTCTCCAGATTCAGTGCAGCCTGCTATTAACCACCTCTTTCCATATGGAAATAATCTCAGGTGGACTGGATTCATTATGTGATGTGTGCGTGATACCGCTGACTGATTTGAATTTAATGGGAATGAGGCATATGGTGAAGTTGCCAGTACTAGAGGAGCAGATTTGGCAATAACAGCTCATTGTTTTGCCCTTTCTTGCCAGTAGAGGGCAGTGCAGTACTGTTATTGTTGATGACGATTGCGCATCTCATGCAATACACATGACATCACAGTTGACACTCTTTGAGGGAGACATAACTTACTGAAGGTATTATAGCATTTGAACTTTGGTACGTATTTTAGCATTTGAGCGATTCTCTCTGTGAAATTTAAAGGGAGATGAATGAAATTATATTTACACATTGTAAAAGCCCTTTTATACTATACATATTGTTTCCATTTTGCTTCTCTGCATGTGGGGAATATGAGAATGGAAAGAATAAAAAAAATACTTTATATGTTAGTTTTATGCTGTATTTTAGATTCACAGCAGGCTGAGCAGTTATGAAAGCAGTTATGTTGTGAAAACCCAGCACAGCTAGATACTTGTTTTCAAGACACCAATAAGGGTTTATGGTCCTAAATCGGGCTGGTTGACGTAATCCATGTTTTCTGCATGTATGTAATCTCTATACATGTGCGGAGAAGACCCCTGCTATGTGGCGCGTTGAGTTGAACACTGAGGCTTTCATCATGCGAGCATCCAGCATTACGGAGCCCTCTTCTGCAGTGGAGATCTTCCTGGAGATGAGCGGTGAGCACACAACACAACATTGTCCTACCTGGATGTCCCTCTGCCCTCATCGCCTTCAAAGCGCTTCCTCAGGGTGACATCAGCCAGCTGCTCGGCCCTCTGGCATACTCTAGCCGTCCGGCAAGCGCATGTGCGTGTGCACACACACACACACAGACACACACACACACAGTAAAGCCTTAACATTCAGCTCTGTTCTGGTCCTTACAACCACTCTCACTGCTCTTAGATGTCAGGCTTATACATGCACACACACACACACACACACACACACACACAAAGGTAGTCTGCTCACCCATGGTTCTTTGAGGTAAAGAACAAAAAGAGAAGCTTTTTGTGGTTTGATCTCTTCCTCTTAACTCTTAATGCCACTCTATCTACAGAATTTATCTGCTTGCCCCCCCCCCCAAAAACATCCCCATTCATCAAGAAAGGTCAAGAAACACAGCAAAACAAAAACCATAGCGACGGAGATGCTTCTTTGTCCACAACAAAAGGTTGTCGGATATTTTCTCCCTCCGAGATGCGTGGAGAGAGAAGAGCCGAGAGTGATAACACGTACCTGTATTGGTAAACAATGGGAGGCACTGCCGCAAACAGGATGCGTGGGGTTAGGGAAGAGTGTCTGAGGGGTAAACATGCACTGCTGTCATATGAGGGACGCTAAAGCTTTCCATGCTCCCAATGAGTCTGTCTTCAGCTTGAAGTGCAGGAAGAAAACAACCCTTTCATATGTAGCCATTATGTTCTCAGCTCCCAAACAACAGATATCTGATAGTATGAGTCAGGCGTTTGGCAACATGAAAAAGGATAATTACGCTGTGCTTATGTGTGTGTGTGTGTGTGTGTGTGTGTTTGTCAGTACAGTGTGTGTGTGTGTGTGTTTGTCAGTACAGTGTGTGTGTGTGTGTGTGTGCACATGTATACTTTAAGCTGCCCTGTCTCGGCGTGGAAACAGGTATGTCTTCAAATGTGAGTGTGGGTGTGTTTGTGTTAGGGTTGCCTGTCTCGTGGGGATTCCCATGCTGGCTCCCCAATGGGACCTCTCACCACATAACATCCCTGAGCCACAAAGGCACTGATATGGAATTCCAGAGATCAAAGGTGTAGCTCAGACTACATGGCTAAAACAGGCCCACAGTCCTTAAGCTCACTGTGTGTGTATCTGTCTGTGTGTGTGTGTGTGTCTGTGCGCATGTGTGTTTATATCTTTCAGTCAAACAATAAAACACACCAATGACAAAATGGTAATTGTCAACAATGCCTAACCACACTTAAAAATGTAAAACATGTTCTTCAATATAAAGAGGACTTGTCAGTGCTTCTGAAATAAAAGCAAACGCTTTAAACAGGACAAAGAATTTAACAACAGATCACCTTCAACAGATTTAATGCAATTATGGTATGTCTACAACTGCTTGAGTGTTGTTTTGGCACCATGGTGCTTCACACCTTGAGACTTGTGAGACTTGAGGCATCTGCATGTGCCCTGAGAATGTGACAGTGCTTTTCTCCCATCTGCCTCGCATTATTTGCAAGTCATCCAATAAAGTCAGGTATCTTGTAAAAGTCGTCCCTGGTCTCTGAGGTTAAGGCATTCACTATGACAGAACAACCCCTCTGCAGTTAATGTCAGAACAAATGACTGGAGACAGACCTTTCCAGAGCGTTCAGTGAAATGCCTTCTCCGAATCTTGGTGCATGCAGAGGATGTCAACACATAGCAGCTTGTAGATGTTGTGGTTCATGCAAAATCATTGAGAGAGAGAGGGCATGTTCAGGCACGTTATTTTGTTATAAGCCTGTACAGCTGATATATTTCTTCATTTGTCACAAGTTCAATTGAGTTTTTAGTGGATTTTGCAGTGAATTTGTTTATTTTAGTTGAGAGCCCTCAGGCACTCAGGTTACTCAGGCCATGAAAAAATGTAGCACCCACCAGGCTCCCATGTGAAGAAATAGACGTGTATTTATTCCTGCAAAGACCTACTGCTTCGTGCCTACTTGGACTGTTGCTCCACTTGAATGCATTTGCTTTGTCAGTTTGCACAGCAGAGAGTGGAATTATAGCCGGCTGGCAGAAGATATCTCTATCCTAATAACAACCCTGGGATGAAATATTTGGAAATATTTCCGATGCACCTTGAAGAGGATCTCTCATGAAGTAAACTGAGCTGAGCACGATCACCATAAATAAACCCCACGCCGTGACGTCCATCATTTAATTTACGAGTTTATACTAAAACCCACATTCAGCTCCATTTTAGTTTTATAAAATACATTACTCACTGAGATGTATTAGAACATTCCTCTTGGATGCACATACAGTATGTGAGATGGAGAAAAGAGGAATTGAGCTCAGGCCTTGCTCTGAAAGACACCATTTAACTGGGCAAATTTTATACATAAATATAAAAATGTCAAAGCTTATGAATACAGCCCCACCAGTGACTTATCACAGCCAGTCTCTGGTGGCTAGTGGCAGATTTGTGGACGTGTTGGATGGAACACTCCTGCCTTACCTGTGGTTTTTTAAGACTCTGTAAAATAGAAATGTCACGCTTGGCAATTATAAAAGAAGTCACTTAGTTCATGCTAATCCATTTTTAATGATATATTATCCCAAAATTCAACCACAGCGCTGAAAGTTTACATGAATCATTTCTTTTTTTGCAAGTCAGTTTTTTTTTTATAGTGGAACAGTGTGGCCCTTTAATGGTATCTGTAATTATGGCCTGGAATAGGTTTTTCTTCCCCACACAGAGAAATGAATCTCTATTACTGATAACTATGTGTAAATAGACAGCTGTCACAATTGTATGAACAACACGGGAACATTGCATAGTTTTGTGTACCCAATGTTGCCTCACATTCTCTCTATTACATAGAGAGTTCACTGGAGCAGTTTTGCATGCTGTATTTTAAGATAAAAGTGTTTTGCTTGGGGGGGATTCTAAATTTTTATGGTTACCAATGTCAGTTTGTGGTCCAAGTACAGTGACTTTAGTATATGGTAATTCAGAGTGGGAATTCATCACAAAAAGAGGTTGTTTGGAGGTAATGCAACTTTGACAGAAACAGGGTAGATAAAATGTTTTATAATATTGTGTTCTGGAAATCTTTGTATGCACCAAAATTGGCCATACCTCATGTGCTTCTGAGTTGTCCCTAAAAGTTATGTAGAGAATGTTTGGCTCTCCAACAAATCACAAGGTTTTCTCCTCACCTTCCGAAGTAGTTATCTAAAACATCTGAATTCAAGGAAACCTGTATAAAACTATCCTTGAAATGTTAAAAGTAGTGTCAGGTCATTCAAAATTCATAGGTTGAGAGAAGGGAATAGTCATGATGAAGCTGTGATAAAATGTGAAGGTGAAGGAAGTTTTTGGGAGGACTTGAACAAATTTATAGCCTAAAACATGGAGATATTAAACAGAGACAGGTCTTAACTCTACTGCTACTCATTCGCCTTACCAATCAGCATCTCGCTAAGGTAACCAAAACTGTTTTACGATGAGTGCAAAAAGGCCAGGCAAGAACAAACAAAATTCTGATGTCCTCTGTTTCTCTCTGAGCAGCACTCAGAGAGAAACACGGAATCTCACGGCTCCAGAGAAGAAGCCCTGTGTGGTCCACTTCAGGAGTGCAGGTACGTACCTGGTACCTGGCATGTCGTCATACCTCATAAACGGCGGACCAAGCGTTAGAACCAGATGTACCCTGGGGAGATTGCACGTAAAAAAAAGACAAAAAAAAAAAAAGTTTGACATGTCTGTTTGATGTCCCTTCTCCTTTTGTCCATCTCTATGCTGTTTACGTGTGTTTATCAAGATCATGGCAAAGACATTAAACCTGGTATGTGCTTGGATTTGAAAATCTGTAATGCTGGATGAGTGTTGTCTTTAAAGGCCCACGCTCTTCAGTTTGCGTAGGGAGTCACATCCCCACAACTGTGACACGTATCCTTGAGGAACCTCTGTGAATGCCCTAGTGACGTGCCCAGACTTCAGAAGAAGAAAGCCCTTGTATAAACTTCCCTCATGTCAAATCAGTATCGGGCCCCTACAAAGAGTTGTTTCTGTTTACCTCAGAAAAGCACACACACAGAGAGATAAACATATTTTTGTTTAGGAGAACGAGGGCTCAGGTCTCCCCCACTGCCTCGTTTAGTTTGCTTTGGCCTTTTTTTTCTCTCTTTCTCTCTCATCTGCTTAAGGCTGTTCATTTTTTCGTCAGGTGTTGTGGTTTTAAGAGGCCTCTCTTTATTTGCTCCGTCAGCTGAAGTTTCCTAGCCAGGGGTGCAAGCACCTGCAGACCCGGCTCTGCACTGCCGCAGGGGAGCATTAAGCTCCATCCGCCCATGGTGGATCGCCATCCATCAAGCGTGGCCTAGACGCTAGCTGATGGACAGTCTCATGCAGCTGCCACAACTTGTCTCTCCTTCTCGCCACCACCCCTCCGCCACCACCACTCTGTGTCTGACACGTGAATAAAGCTTCGTCTCGCTCTGCCGCCTCACTTCTAAAACACAAAGCCGCGTGTGGTGAACCCTGACGACACCACACCAGTGAGCCTCCCTCGGAGCTGGCGCGTATCGTGGCTCGACTGGTCAGCAAATTCAGAAGCAACAGAGCTCTCTGTCCCATCTTCTTTAGTGCTGACACCCATCACTCAAATTCCTCTGGCTGTCTTCGCAATGTTGCAGAGTGTGCACTATCTAACTACCAACTAATCTCCAGCATTGCTCCTGGAGTACAGGAGGGGAGGGGCAGATTTGATTAGGGGCTGAGCTCAAACATTAACAAGATTTGGCGAGGTTCGAGGACTGTTCCTTTAATGTGTTTGAATTCACCCATACCAAGAAACATTAGCTGCCATGAACTCGCATTACTGGATATACTCTTCCAGTTGACTGCCATTGTAGAAAAGGAAACAAAAAGATGACAAGATTCAACATAGCTCATTCAACAAACCTGTCTGTTCACCCCTGAGTTACGTTGACATGTAGTGTCAAGTTTATTATACTTACATTTATTGGTTATGTGCATGGTTGTCTATTATACAGTTTTTTATAAGCTACACTTTATTCTAAGTCAAATCAAATGGATGAATTGAATGGATCATGATAAGTGGGCTCATCTTGTGTTGCAGGATGGTCCCACATGGCTTAAAGAGAAGATTGAGATGACAGAACAAACACAGCTGGTCCACAGTTGGCCATATTTGGAGTCTGTTCATTACTGCCTGGGGCCCATCTCAAGATCTAGGTCTCAGCTCAGCCCAAAGCATTCGTCCAGCACCCACTAGCCATGGCTCTTATGCAGACAGGACAAATCTCCCCTCTGGACTGGGCTCACGTCAGAGAGAAAGCAAGCTCCAACCAGGCTGTGTTTGCTTGCATGGACTGGGGAGTAGATCTGGGTGGTTTTAAAATGATTCATGTGGCAATGGATTTTGCAGGAAATGGGATGTCATATCATCCTGTCACACTGGGGAAGTTCGACAGCTTAGTGAATCCATATTGATTGATGTCTGAATGTCTGAAAAAAAAAAAGCTGACCACTTCCTTTGTTAGTCGACAATGAGAAGGAGTGGGGGAGGGGTGTGCAGTTCGATTTAAAACATGGACGTTTGAAAGGCTCTGAGAAACTCTGTCTGCGAATGTACTTCAGAGCTGGCAAATGATCTGACAACCTAAAGAACTCTACGTGTTTCATTAATGACAGGACCACACAGCGCTATTCCCTGGTAATCACCAAGACTCCTGGGATACACGCTGGAGTAGCAACCAGCACCATGAGATTACTTCTCTTTCCTTTTGGCCTATGTAGAGCACTGTAACCAAAAACAAGCCCCAATCTCTCTCTTGAGAAAAACAATTACCTGCCTCTTCTGGAGGTAAATCGAGAGGCTTAGGAGAGCTATTAAGTGATTATAGTGATGACACTTGGCAAGTACATGTAAATTCCCCAGGCCCACTCCTTCATAGTTGACCAATTACTATTTAGAATATCTGCCTCTTTGAAGGAATAGGGAGTGGATGGCAGATATATGTCTCCCGTCTCACGCTGACCAATCCTTGTTAATGAGGATGGATCATTTTGCACCCAGATTGTCTTTACTGTATACTTCTCAAAAAAATCCTCTCTATTTCCTACTGTTTATGAATGTGCAATTACTATTCATTATCCCGTTCATCAGCCAAGTCTCATTCTGAATCATATTTTAATTGTATCACTACAAAACATAAAATAGTGTAACACAAGAATTTAGCCTTTTGGCATACCTAATGGTTTGTCTTAATTTAGAATCTTGTGTAAAGACCATAAATTCATAGCATTACCGATTAGCATTACCGAACAGTTCTCAGATCAGTTAATTATGATATTCTGTAGAGTAGAATTTGATTGAGTGATTGTGCATATGCTACTTGACAATTTCCTGGTAAGGACTGATGGTTTGCGTTGTAGAAATACAGTATATGCTGACCCTGCCTCCCATAAATAAATGAATTGTATTTATTATTTTATAAATAAAACAATACATGTATTATGAAATATACCATCAATAGTCATTGTGATCGGGATGGCGTTGCGGTGATGGAAACAGGACACAGTTGTGATGTTTCTCAAGAATAGCGAGGTTTTATTTCCACCTTAGCAGCTAAGCATGCATTACCAATATGGAGAAATCGGAAAAAGAAAAGAAAAACCAAAACTCCAAACAATAATCTCAAATCAATCACTAAACTTCAAAACTATATCAAAATGAACTTTGACAACCCTTTTCAATTATAGGGCAAACTGCTACAAATCACAAAACGAGTGTTAGGCCTATAAACAGGAGCAATCACTTGCTCACCTCAGACCATTCTACCTCCTGCTCTCAACCATAGTCCCACCAGAGAATTTAACTCTGCCGACTAAACCAATGCACTATCAATCAATCAATCAACTAACAAAACGCATCTTCTCTATATAAAGATCCAATAATACATTTCATACCATAAAACCCACTGTTTCATAACAAGGCAATCTTATTGTATCATTTCATAACCTTAAACACATCATAAACTAGATGTACCGCAGAGCGGTACAAAATATGACCGCCGCCCAGTCCAGCACATTTTTTCCACAAAAATAAGTCACGCTGAAAGGCATATATGATTCTAACTGTCTCACTGAATTGCATTATGCACACTCAATTCTCACTGGTATCTGCTAGACAACAAGTACCAAAACATGATTAGTTCATAGATTTCACATGTAATATACATTTTATACAACCCCACCCCCATCTTGCCTGTTCATAATTCTGAGAAATTCTTGAATTGTGTGCATGTGTGCGTGTACATGTTTATGTTTATGTGTGTGTGTGTGCGTGCATGTATGTGTTTGCCTGTTTATGTGCCTGTGTGTGTGCATGTGCATGCATGCGTATATATGTCTACTGTGTGAGTATGTGTCATACGTAGGATTACTGTGAATGTATGTGTGTGCGTGTGTATCTGTTTATGCACATGTGTGCATATGGAATGGGTTTGGGAGGCAAACATATGCAAAAATTGGTCATCCTAGGCCCTACGGTTCTCAAGATATTCACAGAAAACTGTGTCTGCCCTACCCTCCTTTCGGGGGGTCCAGTCCAGCGGGGGGGCTACAGATCAAAACGAAAAGCGATGGTTCCATGCTATCCATGTGGGGTTACATGCCCACCAAGTTTCGTGTACCCCGGTCTTTCAGTGTCCCGGAAATCCTTCTTGGTGTATGGTCACTAAATGTACACATAAATTATTTTATTGTAAGGCCCCCCATGAACGAAAGTCCACGAAACTTGGCATGCATTCGGAGGGTGTCATAATGATCCTACACTTTCAATTTCGTGCAGTTTTGACCATGTCAGCCAGATATATTGTGATGAAAACACCTAATGTTTTGCTTTTTAATTTTTAACTAGGTGGCGTTATACATTAAATAAGTGGTAATGGGATAGGTTGACATGCCCCCTTAAGACCAACATACAAAAAAAAGGTGGACCACCTAGGCCCTATGGTTCTTGAGATATTCACAGAAAACTGTCTCCGGCCACCTACAGGCCAGTTGGTGTATAGTAACATAAATTAATTTATTGTGTGGCCCCCCATGAACGGAATTCCACGAAACTTGGCGTGCATTCAGAGGGTGTCATAATGATCCTACACTTCCAATTTTGTGAAGTTTTGACTATGTTAGGTCACAGATACCTGCGATTACAACACCTCATTTTTACTTTTTTGTGTTTAACTAGGTGGCGCTATACATGAAATGAGTGGTTATGGAATGGGTTGACATGGCCCTTTGAGATCAACATACAAAAAAAATGGTCCTCCTAAACCCTACGGTTCTCGAGATTTTCACAGAAAACTGTGTCTACCCTACCCTCCTTTCGGGGGTCCAGTCCAGCGGGGGGGTTACAGATCAAAACGAAAACAGGAGGTTCCATGCTATCCATGTGGGGTTACATGCCCACCAAGTTTCGTGTACCCCGGTCTTACAGTGTCCCGGGAATCCTTGACGGAAATTTGGACATGCGAAAAAAAAAACAATCTGACTAAACCTATATGACCGCCGCTTCGCTGCGCAGCGGTCATAATAATCAGAACGTCCCAAACACCCCTCTTGTCATGCACACTACTTGACCTCTGCTTGTGCAGTAGGCTACGTCACACTTATAATGAACACGAACGCCACGAACTTATAATGTTCCTTGCGACTTACCGTCGGGTCTTTTCTCAGTCCCCAGACCAGGAAGCGCTATTGTCCGACACAATGAAAAGTTTGCTGAATGTCCGTGTTCCCTCAACCTTCAGTTGGCCACCCTGAAAGTAAGGCTGATAATTAATACTGTCCCGTATGCGTTTGTGTTTTGCAGTTGCCGTTGCAACCACGCTGGATGCCGTTCGTGTTCGTGTGTGCAAATAAAGTGTGTTTGTAAAGCACGTTGTCCGCTCTTTGTGTTTAGCTCCCGTATGAAATAAACTGTAGCCGTAACGGGCAACCGCCCCGTTACAGTCATCTTGTTACTCTGTGTGAGTTATGGCAACATGTGCTTATAAACTTGTAATAAATTTGACCCTAGACTATGCATGACTTTACTCAGTACCAGCAACAGCATAACTTGGTTGGGTTAAGATGCGCCAGCAAATCATTTATTTACAGTGTGCTCTGTTTAAAACTCTACAAACTGTACTCAGCAGAGGCAGTAGAAGCAGTGAAGGACTAAATCGCCACAACATTAACGGACGAGGGGAAAAAAACCAAGCCATGAACTAATGGGGGGATTGGTCAAGGCCAAAGCACTATAATGTAGCCCTTTTCTGCGCAGCGAGGTCTGACGCAGGGAGCGAGGCCCCTCAAGCCAGCACAGTGTGCGCTTCTGTGCAGCGAGCCAACACCAGGACAGCGTCACTTTGGCACGCACAGGAAGCCCCTCTGTGACACTGTCTCCCCTACCCTCTGAGGCTCGATCGTCACAGTCAGGTCACAGAACTCATGGCAGTCACATGGCCTCTGGGTTACCCTAGCCTGGTGTCTTGTATTTGTATGCTGTTTTCTTTTTTTTTTTTTTTTTTTTATCAAATTTTAAATGCAGTGCACCCAGGTTTTCTATAAAGCAGCATAAGGTCATATGTGTAGGTTCATAGTGATTTTGGTCCACTTTTAAACATGTCCAAACATATACATAACAAATATGGGGGCTTACCCCTTCAATAATCAAAACTGGCAAGTCACCCCCAATAATCATCATAACTGTTATAGAGTACAATGAAGGGTGGGGCTTAATCCCTCCGATGTTCAACTCAAAGTCTCGCCCCTGTGTCCAAAGCTAAGCTAGATAAGATAAAGATAAGCAGTCTAAAACAATCACAATGGCGAATTGACAAAAGCTATTGTTTACTTTGTTAGCTAACCTAGACCTAAGGCTGACTAGTCAGCCTCATGATGTTTATAACAAACAGATGTTTGGGTCCAGATTATGCAGCAAGGACAATTGTCAAAAGATAAATTATGGCTCAGTCAGCATCGGTGGTAAATGTTTGACTTTTCATATTACTTTCATGAGTACGTTTGTACGTTTTTTTGTCACCCCCGCCCCGCTAATTCAAAACGGATAGTTACTGTAAGAGGGTTCTACTACATTTTGCCCCAAATACATTATAGGATTTGAAAAATGTTGGTTACAACCTGCCAAATCAAATCATGTATTGAGCCCCCTTTAATTTCGGTAGATCCGGTCATCAACCCATCAGACAAGATCACTGTCTCATGGCCTGTGAAGTTGTTGCTATTTCAGTGTGTGAGACATATATCCAGGAAAGATAATCTATCTGAAGATGGCAGTCATAGGATGCCACTAGTTTGTACATAGAGAGGAGTTAGAAAACAGACCTGTGTCAGTGTCTCTGTGTCTGAGCTGCAGAGGCCAGATAGGATCTGAACCACGTTCATGCATGAGTGCCTGGCCTGCAGGGGTTTCCTGTGGGGTCTGGCTCTCCAGAGATCTCCAAGACAGTTAAAGCCACCACCGATGAGTCGCCCATCTCAGGCCCGATAACGGCAGACACTGTGGGCTGCCCATGGGTATCTTGCTGGTGGTAGCAGAGTTGTGTAAACTTCACTCTTTGGGCCATTGCGCAAGTGTCTGGGTTTCAGTGGTATCTGCCAAGAGGAGGCCATGCATAGAGCCACAAAGTGGCACAGTATTCACACAGGTCTGTGGGGGGTTTGGGGGAATGGACAATAAAGTAAAGCTGCCAAGTCTCCTGCTACCCTCTTCCACACAGAGCACAATAAGGCTGATGGCATTGATATCACATTACATAATACAGACCAACACATTCAACAGTAGACCTGTGTGTGTGTCTGATTTTGAGGTCTAACCAGGCTCCATGCAAATATTATGTGGTTCAGTAACGATCAGTTACACTTCCATCAGAACAGGGAATTTTTCTCCATTCACTTTTAGCTCTAAGTGGAAGACCTCAGTAACAATTGTATTCTTAAGAGGAAGTCTATGCACTCTGACAGTGGGAAGTTCAGAGCCAGAGGATGTGGTCTTCACCATTTCACATCTCAAATAAGTCTCACTCTTGTGCCTGGCTATCCATTGAGCCAGCCTTTATTTTCAGCACTGTGCTTTCAAGACTGTTGTTTGCAGTCAAATAAGGTACCCTTAAGTCAAATGGCAACCCAGCTTATAACATAATATGAGTTCAACAGTCTTCAGTGTCCAGCTTTCTCTGGGGTTGTGGAATTGGTCTGCAGTTAATAAGGCGGAATTCATTCCTGGTCTGGCCTCACAGTAATCACTTCAGTTACTTGCTCATACTGAAGTGTGCATCAGACCAGTGAATACTGCCACACCTGCACCGCTGTCAACTAATTATGCCTCTTCCCATACCAGTTATTTATTTGGTAGAGGAGATGGGATAGGCTTGCTTGTCTCTAATGACTGGAAGTCACAGTTTCTGCCTGCACACAGCTATGGTTCATTTGAATATCATGCTATTAAAGGGATATTCCACCATTTGGGCAATTACACTCATTTTCCATTTTCAATTTAAACAATTGATTTTTACCTTTCTCCGGTTCATCCAGCCATTCTCTGAGTCTGGCGATACCAATTTTAGCTCCAGCTTAGCATAGATCATTGAATCTGATTAGACCATTGGCTTCTCACCTGCTAGCATCATGTTTAAAAGTGATTAAGATTTCTGGTAATTTTCCTATTTAAAACGTGTCTCCTCTCAAGTTAGAAAGTGTAATAAGAACGGAAAATTAAACGTGGCGATTTTCTAGGCTGATTTGACATGGAACCATACTCTCATTCCAGCGTAATAATCAAGGAACACCATGGGCACAGCAGCACAATGATATCATGCAGCACCTGAAAATAGTCCCCATAGGCCAGCCATCACCAAATGGCGGACCGCGGTCCGAGTCCAGACCGTGACGTGATCCTATCCGGACAGGGGTGTAGCCAGGATTATTTTATAGGGGGGGCCAGCTGGGTCCAGACTTTTTATTGGGGTGACACTTGGGAATCAAAACTACAATATGAAAACTACTCAAAAAGTTTTGAAGATTAGGATACCCTGTTTTAATAATGGCAATAAATTGTGTAAAGCCAACACTGATACACAGGTCCATTCACAGACAACCTGAACAGTTTGTTGTCCACTCCAACACATTTTCGTATAGGCCATTACTATAAAAAGTACATTATGATAATGCACCTTACTTAATCAGTCATATTCAAATGATGTTAACTCAAAGAACAATAATAAATACTACAAATATGGTATGCAGATATTTAATCTTATACTGATGGCAAAACTATATTTCTTTCTGATATCCACTCCAAGTACTTGGCTGTAAGTAACATGGCTCTGAATTAAGACATTAACCCTTTAGGCGCCAGAGGTTTTTTTCCAAAACGATCAATTTTGACATCTTCATTTCAAAAGGCTATATCTTAAAAGTGATAAGAGATAGAGACTTTCTGTAAATTAGAGAAATATTAAGGATGACCCAAAGTTTATGTAGAGATTAAATGTTTATATCTAATTTGCATATTATGGCGTCATATGGTGGCGGCCATCTTGGATTATAAATTTTCATGAAAAGTCGCATGTTTGAATGATAAAATGCACCACTTCTTTCCCCAAAATGTCCCTCACCTTCTGTATGCTATATTGCACAATACTGAATGCTCAGGTAAATAGTAAGTAGTGAACAAACTGTGTAAATCATTACTAATAAATGGCGAAACAAACCAAATGCATGTAGCGGTAGACTGGCCTTTTTGCTGTAGAGATTTTTCCATTTACTACATACAGTAGGCACTCTGATTCCATGTATATGGCACATAGATTATTCAGATGACACACAAACACAAGTAGACAAGACCTGTTTAGTTCAAAGCTCATTTGCCCGGCAAGAGGCACAGATCAGGAGTGAGATGACTAGACAAGACAAGAGACAATGTTAGTATTTTTTTTTCTTTTTGTTGTTTTTGTTGATGTTTTTTTTCTTAGCTGACAAAGACACACACATCACATGGACATGAACACACAAAAAGGTACACATAGTGTATGTCCTAAATGATCAGGGAAATAGATAGCAAATCAACAGTGTAAATCATTACTAATAAATGGCTGACATTTTTTTTTTTTTTTTTATGTAGCAGGCCCTTTTTGCTGTAGAGATAATGACTCCCTATCCCTATCCATACAGGGCCGGCATTCCCATCATCTTGTGATAGACTATGCATGACCTAATGTGTGTGTGTGTGTGTGTGTGTGTGTGGGAGAGGGAGAGGGAGAGGCGTGTCACCACCTCCACCATGCGAGCAGCATGGCCAGATCTACCATGGCGCCAGTGGAGAATTTGCGCAGCTTCGGACTAGGCCTACTGTCATTCTCATTGCGACTCCCACACTGCCACTCGTTTCCCCTAACTCTCCTAGCAGGCGCCGACCTCGTCTAACATACCCAGTCGCATTAGACAAAGGCTCCACTGCGTTACTGGTGATTGTGGAGAGGCAAAAGACAGAAGCTAAGCTATTAGGCTACCTCCAGCCTTGTTAAGCCACACCACTAACACCCTGCTAACTTCCCGATGAACACTCCGAACCCGTGAAACATTATTCCCACCAGTGACATTGGGCAAGCGATTCAGCGTTTGTGCTTGGTGTAAGCTAAACTATGGAGTAAACTCTCACTTTGTCCAGCTGCATCATTGAAGGCAGGGGCGCATCTGAAACCTCACTAAGCGAATCACCGTCATTTCCTGAAGGCAGATATTCCCCTTCAGAATCAGGGTCCTTGAATAGAGACCCAACACTTCATTTCAGGTAAACTTTTTTTGATGCCATTAGGCGATAATCTAATGCAAATGCTACATGCGTTGACAATGTCGGCTCTGACTAAGTGGCTCCGCGCACACTACCTCGGTATTACTTGCGCACTGATTCAATCGCTGTAGCTCAAAGTTTTGTTTAAACCATGACCTTTTTCGGACTCGGGGATGGCGTATGACATGTCTGCCACCTAGTGGAGTGGATGTCGAGGCGAAATATGACACCCTATTTGACTAAATCGGCCGTTTTATTTCAGTACGCATCTTGTCGAGGTAAGCTTCGACAGTGAAGCCTAGAGGGTTAACCCTTAGAACCCTAGACTGTTTTAAGGGCTTTTTCACTACCTTTAGTTAGAAGCATTTATCCTGGTCATTGTAAGTGCCATTCACAAACAAGAACAATGAGCCATGAACAAAGTGAAGGGAAAAAGGTGTTTCTTTGTCGAATAAATTGGGATGCAATGTGAGTCTTGAATTGGATGCCATGTAGGAATTTGCTAGGATCTTAAAACCGGATTATGAACATGCTATGCCATAGAGAAACACATTATAGCGTTGGATTATGAACATGCGTTGCCACCACAACACACACAAACGTGGGGTAAGTAAGTCGAGCTATATGAAGTTATTATTTTGATGTCACTTCGTCTGTTTTATAACCCAGATGGATGTATCAAATGATAGCTCTGTGTCTCCTCTTTCATCTGACCGATCACGGGTTCGTGAGTAGGGCCTAATTCAAACAAGAGTAATGGGTGTGCAGCGTTGGTTTTTGTACATGATGTTATTTTGCAGTCACGTTGTCTGTTTTTATAGCCCAGAAGGATTGATATACTTGGTACAAATGGATAGCCCTGTGCCTCCTCTTTCTTCTGATATGCCATATCTATGCGATCACGGGTTCGCGAGTAGCCTAATTCAAACGAGAGTATGGGTGCGCAGGTGAACTAAATATGATGCAATTTGATTTAATTTCATGATTTTTTGTATTTTCATACTTGATCGCACAGACAAGTGTTTAGTTTTGTTGGAAAGCCCCACTTCTGCTCTGTCACGCAGTTAAGGTTTCATCTCATTGCAATTATCAGTTCCGGAGCAATGTAACAAAGAACTCAGGCAACGCAGCAGCCTGCCTGAGTAAGAACCACACGCAGTCAGCAAATTATGTTTTTATAAAGTAGCCTAGACTAGACACTATTAGCCTACTTGTATTGGAGCCATCCGGAGATATGTGCCTAATATGCTTGCATTTCACCCGAATATTATCAAAATATTTTTGTAACAGCGTTACCGCGGGCATCCGCTTATTTTTGATCAGCCTCACACGTCAATGTCAGAGCCTACCTAACAAGAACAGCCAGCGCAGCCTTCTTTGCTATGATTAGGTGTCACATTCTAACATCTTATTAACATTAATGTTCCAAGTCATCATCAACTCACCTGTTGTCACTGAGGTTAAGTAAGTAGTAGTCTACTGTCAAGTGTTTTTAACAGATGACTTGAATTGTCCCGCTGCTGCTGCTGCACTAGGCCTACTCAAGATTTGATATGAACCGTAGGCTACACTTCCTTTCAAAGTACCGTTGAAAACGGCAGCAATCTTTTTTTTTTTTTTTTTTTCACTGAGCGGGCTGGGGGCCAGCAGGGTGGCCAAGCTTTGACCAGTGGTGGCCGTGGCCCCCCCTGGCCACCACGTAGCTCCGCCCCTGTATCCGGACCCAGACCATAATAGCCTAATTTAGATTTTCACGTAAGATTTCAAAGCTGTGCTAAATGTTTCGTTGGTTAGGATAACAGCATTTACTTCAGGAGCTTCAGGAACCATCATTTCGCTTGCTGCTACTCAGCCAGTGAAATCTGTGAATTCTGATAAAGTTGAGTCAGTGAGTAAAGTAGCAGCTATCGAGAAGAGACTGATAGCCTGAAACGAGCGAGGAGACGGGACGAGAAACAATCAGATGGATATCTAAGTTAACGATAAGTAGCCTAAGTTATTTTCAAATCATCGATTGCTCAAAGAGGAGATAGCTAGACAGCGAGAACAGAGCTTTATATAACGATACGGGGGCAATACCACGCAAAACTGTCACGTCCGTAACGCCAACTAAATATGGATGAGACAGTTTTGTGCGGAATTGCCCTGGACCTCTTCTATTCTGAGACAGGCGATTTTAAGCGCCAATTTGAAGCACCTCTACTAGACAAAGCATATATTTTGAGCAAGCATGGGGTAGGCTAGGCCCATTCAACAGTGAACTGAGACCACAGAATATTTTACGATTTAAGGCAATATGATTGATCCACCACAATCTAGTTAAGCCTACATGCATTCACTACCCAACAACGTGATATTCCTGGGTTTCCAGGATTTCGGGTCAACATAAAAAAAACTAAAAAAATTCAATTAAACTTGCTGATTAATGGGCTCAAGGAACCAGCTGTGGAATATCCATCCTTGTCTCAGCTCAAATTTTATTTTAAGTTCACGTTAAGATCTTAAAAATAGCCAAGGCTAGGCTACTCCCCAATTAGCCTACTCTTATCTTGCCTTATTTCTCCTCATTTCGAATGTTGCCTTTTAGGCTACTTATTTTATTTCACATTGAACATTAGGCCTAGGCCTACAATCTTCTATTTCTTGAATTTCCCCTTTGGGATCAATAAAGTATCTATCTATCTATCTATCTATCTACAACTAGGCTCCATCCATCCATCCTAATATTATACATACATACATATACATAGCCTAAACACGCACGTTAAACATTATGATGCTCCGGACCTTTGCTTGAGGAAATTTTCCGTAACTGGACCTCGCTGAAGATTAATTGAATACCCCTGCCATAGGCTAACTTCCAGCAACAAGGTTGAGCTGCAGCAGACAAATTGTTTGAAATTGTTCGACCGAAAGTTAAGACCGTGCGTCACTTTGACGCGTAGACTGCATGTGTGAAACGGAACTGCTGTAAACACTCCCCTCCAGTAGGTGGAGCACATAGAAGAACAACACTTAAAACCTAGAAACAAACCTAGACAGAAGAAATGCTTTTTTGGTTATCATATATCTTCGATCAGAGATGGAGCAGAGCGCCTGTCAGTAGTTGAAGTAACTTTGAAGCTGATATACCAATCTTGGTGCCATGTGTATGTGTCAATGTTATCTGCTAGACTATGGACCATACATTTAAGATAATGAATTAGCTTACTAATAGGTAAGCAAAGCATACAACGTTGAGCTTGACAGCAGCCAGAATCCGGGCAGAGTTGTCATAGGCAGGTGATGGGGCTGTACGGGCCAGGAATCCAGGTAGGGGGACAGTAATACAGCAGTCAGGATGGGACTTCAGGTGGGATGGGTAAGAGGAGGGCCAGGCACACGGATGGTTGATGACTGGTGATGATATACCTCACAAGTGAGGTACAGTAAGAGAGAAGAAAGAGAAATGTAGAATGGGTTAGTATTACTTGAAATCAATGTGGTTAATGTCAAGAAGTGATCAGTAGTGCTATATATTGTTACAGTAAATCATAGTGAGAATGGGCAAGAGAGGGAGAGTTGAGAGAAAGAGGGTAGGAGAGAGAGGGAGGGTTATGCGGCATGGCACATGAGAAGTCCATGACAGCACTATGCTATAGCAGCATAACTAAGGCATGGTGAGGGGTAGTCAACACCAGCACAGGTATGGTCAGTGACCACCATCTCACGCGCGACTGTTTAGTGAATGGCTGATTCAAGATTGGTGTTTGCAGGCCAACCATCCACACCCCAGTCGTACACCCAGTGCCGTCAGGCATAGTGGGATGAGACAATGAGAAGCAATGGAAACTAGGGGTGTAACGGTTAATGCACTCATACTGAACCGAAACGGTACGGGCGTCACGGTTCGATGCATGAATTTACACGGAGAATACACGGTATAAAAATACATAAACTCGTGTGCGGATTAATTAATGTCATGCGCAATTACTGTTAAGTAGCGAGAGTTACGGTAGTTATGTAGCGACACCTAACTCTAATCTGTAGCCTCGCCTTAGCTCTGAAGCTCTGATTGGCCTATGTTCTTTTTGTCAGGTAAAATTCGGTCAAGTCAGTCAGTCAGAGATAGCAGCACTAAGCGAGTGGTGGCGACCCACAAGAGTTAGAGGATCCGCAGGTCTCTTTAAGATCGCAAGTTTAGAACTTCAGTTACAGTAACGTTAGCTTCTAGTACAGGCGAAAGAGTGGTGGATAAGATGAAACTGTGTCGGCGTTGTTCAGCAGTTGTTGGGTATGTGAGTGGAAAAAATGCTACACATATTTGGAAGCCATCACCCAGATGATGTAGGCTACCAATCACTGAAGCGAGGGGTAAAAACTTCCCCTGCGCTTCAGCAGCCTTTGGATACATATACAAAATGGGGCCAAAACCTATGGCTTAAATTAAGCGATTTCGTAATGACAGAAAGCTATGTAAATGCGTGGTAATTACCTGTTGGGGTAACTTGTAACTTCTCACATGAGGGCTGGTAGTGTTAATTGCATAGACAGTAAAGTGACAACGCTAACCAGGCTAATAAACAAACCATGCTACGGTGAGTTAGCGTCAAAGGAGCAAAGTCACGTGACTTCTAGTTGTAGTCTGTTTATGAAATGAAAGGAGGAATTTCGTTTTAAAAAAAAGGCAAAATAGTGTGATATTTTTCACAGTTAGTAGGCTAGATTATTACTTTACACACAATGAAAAATATTGAGGCAAATTGTAGACCCTTCCATATACAACTTAACACAGATGTTGAAGGTCTTGCTTAAGTGGATTTTAAAAATAATTTTTTCTATGTAATTTCAGAAATAAAGAGATGCTGTAGGCCTATTTTTCAGTTTATAGCTGATTGTTTTATTTTGTTTACAAGTTACAGATGGAGTCTGGGTACTTATTGTACTGTTTAGCCTACATCTTCAGGCTGTTGCAGATAGCTCAGGGAAGAGACTGTATGACACTAGGTGGTACAGCCTGAGCAATGTACAAAAAAAAATGCTTTCTGCATTTTTGTTTTGCTTTTCCCTCCATTATTACCGAACTTCATTACCCGAACCGTGATGTCCGAACCGAGGTATGAACCGAACCGTGACTTCTGTGTACCGTTACACCCCTAATGGAAACGTAGTGCTGGTTATATGTACAAGACAAATTGCATTGACGTTGCAACCATGACGTATATGTGAATTAGACAGACATACCATCACACTACTTCTACCAGAAAGACTCAGTAGACAGAATAGAATCAGTTAACAATTTAATGAGTAAAGGAACAGCTTGGATACAAGCATGATAGAGTCCTGAATAGGTAACAGTCTTTGGCGTAGGCCCCGTCTTGGATCCGTCCAGCGATGAGCGGATCTCGTCTCCTGCCGATGGATGAAGGCAGGGCGGGGAGGAAACCCTGACGAGGCAGGCGGGGACCAACTGGTGGCGGTGGCTGAAGGAAGATGATGTGGCAGGCAGACCATGCCCGATTGACGTGGACTGCTGGCAGAGGTGGCTGGAGGGGAGGTGGAGGGGACGTCAAGGTCAGCGTACTGACAAGCAGAAGCAGTGTTAGGTGGTACATATTTAAAGAGCCCACTGAATTCCTATAGGCTAGAGCTGATTGAATGAGTGAATGATCAGATTGCGGGGCTTTCCCGAAAGTAGGCAGTTAAGATTGGCTCCGTGTAAGCATGGGAGGAGTAAGGCTACACTACGAGTCTTCCTAGTAGAACTTTCGCTGAAGCTATCATTTCTGGTGGTTTCTGAATTAGTCCAGTAAAACTGACACATTTAAATGGCATACATCATTAGTGGTTTAGCTCATAGATATTAGAAAGCTAGATACTGCATTGTCCGTCGAGTACTATCAGGTGGCATACCTAAACGCGGCCGCCATATTGCTGGCGGCAACACCTTTACTGGGCAACACTTGCCGGCAATCAGAGACACATGTCTGATTTCTAGTCAGAGTCACATGTTTCTCCATTGGCCTCCAGAGATTGTTGCCTCCACCATGGGCATGGAGGGTTTTTGAAAGTGGGTGGGTCAGTTGTATGAACTAGACGCAATTTCCTGAATGCTGGTACATTTAACAGGTTGTTAGATACTTCTATCTAACAAAGTAAAGCTATTGATTCAATGACTAATTTGGAACCAGCTTTAATAACCTCATGATATAGGCCTAGTTAACTTTGCATGCAGTTATAATATCTGTTAAATTAATTTATTTAATGTTTTGAATGCAGGCCTGGAGTGGCTAATTACGCAATGGGACGTTAACGCAGCCTAGGCAGTGCGTTCGCAGACTCTTACTTGCAGTTTCCCAAATATTAACGAAGTATCACTCACAAAAACTGTTCACTAATGCTAGCAGTGTTGTATTGATTTAAACACGGATTTGACGTTACCTAGCGCTGCTGTAATCAAAGGGAGAAGGCTTTCGCTAGCTGTGTGTAATCTTCCAACGGCTACCTCAGTAGCTAGAATTTGACCACTTATTTGTGTGTGTGTGTGTGCGTACATGCGTGTTGTGTGAAGCTGGTAGCAATGACATGGAGTTTCATTGTAGCATTTGTAATCAAGTGGAATGGATTTGACATGGGCGTCGGAGCTATTATACGAACAGTTTTAACAGCACTGATATTTTGCGTGGCGGGTGCACAGTGGGTATAATGGCTCAGACGCCCATGGCCCCCACCAATATGGCGACGACATACGTTTTGGAGCCCAATGCGGTATCTAGCTTTCTAATATCTATGATTTAGCTACTTATTGAGGTGTTTGTTTTCCTTTTGTTATGTGTGCTATATCTGTATCTTGGTTGTCCTAGGCTAACAGCTAAGTACAGTAGCTAAAACTATATGTGTTATGCGCTATGCTAAGGTGGCCAGTGACCCTCTCTGCCATCCTCGTATCGAGCTAAACTTCACCACCCCACACCCTTTATGTGTAACGTCCAGATTTTCCTCTGCCCTGCCGAGTAGAGAAGTGCTTGTTAGCCTCTTGCACTTTGCATTAGCAGCGAGGATGAGGTCCAGCTTCCAGACGCTCCAAAACCCGGTGCCGATCACTCTGTAAAAACATGATTAAAATGCGGAGGCAAAGTTCACTAATAACGAGATGCAAAGGCAAATATGGGGATGCATGTTTGGGAAAGGAGAGCACTGGAGAGGGGGCAGAAGTCACACATAAATAAATCAAACAGAAGAAGCCAATAAAACCTTCTCCAGAAGGAGCATGAATGCTTTCTTGTGCCATGAAATATTAGGCTGTGCAAGTAATCCTTTCAGACGACGGACGCTTGGACTGAGCGACCGGTGCCGATGGCCAAGTCGTGTCAAGCCGTCAGCTCCTTTCGCCAGTTCGCCGTTGCGTCCAGCCCCCGGCCGGCCGTGATTGATGACCACGGACGGCGGGCGACCTGGGGCCAGCAGGGCCAGAACACTGCCCGATTCTGCTTCACCTGGAGCCTGGCACGGGCAGCGTGCTGGAAAGTTATTAATGTCCAGTGGAATTAAAAGCAACAATACTCTGCCATTTGAACTCCGTAACGCCATTCCCTTGTGTAACTCCACTCCGCATGTTGTAACATAATCGGCCTTTTGTAGGCCAACAGGACTTTTCTCCAAATCTGATTGTTTTTCACGTCAAAAAAAGTGATTTGTAAAAGTTTTCAACAACTTTTTTTGTCTGGTTTCCTTTCTCCTTCTCGTTTGACAAACCACAACATTAAGCACATCTGCCGTTGCTGCTACATAATGCATCGAGGGCAGATGTTCCCTTGCTCAATACTCACACCACTCTCCTGTGTGTGTGTGTGTGTGTGTGAGCGTAGCTGAAGGTGTTTACTGGGCAGACCCAGTGGCACAGAGGGCTGTCTTTGCCGCTGTGACCCTCGGCTCAGGGGAAGGGGACAGGGCCCAGCTTTCAGCAGCCTTCACCGCGCAAACCGCCTCGCTCATATTGACACTCTTAATGGCTACATTTCGTACCAATACCGCAATCTAAATATTTTCTTTGTAAACTCTGTGTAAGTGTCGGAGGGAGGCAAAACAAATCAGAGAGGGCACAAGAGCGGGGCTGTGGGCTAACATCATGTATGTTTGCCTGGGCAAATGTTTACTTTAATAATTAAGAGCAACAGTTTTTTTTAAGCCACAGAATTCTTTCGAAAGTCAATCAATCTTCATAAATTGTCCATTGACAGTCACAGTCACAGTGCAAGGCATGTTCAACAGCTTGCCTACCTTCATAACGGTTTTGAAGCCCTCAACGCTTCAAACACACCATGTTTGTCGGTGAAACATCCCTGTGTTGGCGAGTATAGTGTTCAGGCATGAAGATTCCAACTGACTGATTGGCATTAACAATTCAGACTCTCCATATGGTTCCGTATTTGCTATTGTTAGTGTGTGTGATGTGTGCGTGTCTAGTTATCCCATATGGCTCCAAGTGTGTGTGTGTGTGTGTGTGTCCCATCATCTATCATTCTGGCAGATTATATATGCAGTCTCATATGCCTGCTGTTTTTTTTTATTCACAACTGAGTGCGCATTTGTATGAGTGTGATTCTTGAATCATCTACATCGAGAACAGTAGCCACCTCTGACTGCATTTGGCAGAGGGTGTGAGCATGTGTGCCTTGTGCCTGTGTGTGCGCATGAGTATATGTTTGTATATGAGTATGTGTGTGTGTGTGAGAAAAAGAAACATTCCGTGCAGGGTTCAGCATGAGGTTTCTCTTGCCTCATCGTCACTCATTGTATGAAGCCGGTGCTGCGCCGTGAAGCGGGCCATTCTTCTACGATCGGGAGCGAGGCCGTAAATTCCCTGGGCCCTTGTTGTTGAAAGCTCAATTGCCCACCCCCCCACCCTGTCTCACTCCTCGTGTCTCGCTGTCTTCTCCAACATCTGTGGCCATGGCCTATGCTCGCTGTGCCTGCCCGGCCTCGGAGCAACTGTGGCTGCTCTGTGAGTCGGCAGTGGTCAGGAGGGAAGCGGGGCGAAGCAGATTATCCTCCAAATTATTAAAAATAAACACAAGCATGAATTGTACCATTGATCGCAATCAGACGTGTTTTTTGGGCTCATCTCGAAACCGAACCTGCACTTGGGGAAGATGAATCTGTGCCCATTTTTTTCCCTCTCTCTCTCTCTCTCTCTCTCTCTCTCTCTCTCTCCCCTCTGTCCAATGTTTAGGCAAACAAATCCACTCGCTCATGTAGGAAAAAAATATGTTTAAAAATCCAAATATGTAATTCAAATCCAAGTGCCTTGGAGGGTTTTTGAAGGAAAACTTGTGGTGCATGACTTGCCTCAAACCTATCAGTGATTTGAGTTGATAGTGTCATGCATGGCCACACTTGATATTCAGGATGCTTTAAAAAAATTAAAATAAGGAACTGTGCGGTTATCTCTCTGTTTTCCTCATTTCCTGCTCCTCCTACCTCCTCCTCAGGTGTTTATGTGGTCCTGGCACCCATGATGCTCAGCGGGGGCAAGTGCAAAGCTCCCCTGATGCCCCTCACATCTGAAGAGGAGGCTAATGGTTAAGCAAACATGCTGATTACCCAAACTCCTTTTTCCCAGAGAGGCGTGCAGCTCGCAGGCCTGTCAGCTGCCTGCATGAAGACTGGGTGCGCACTGTGCATCTGTAAATGCTATCTGTTTATGTGTGTGTGTGTGTGTGCACACGTCTGTGTGTGTGTGTGTGGTGTGTGTGCTGTGCATGTGTTTACATGTGTGAGTGACTGCATAATTCTAACCATAGGGGTCTAAGGGAACATGACTGTTTACTTTTGTAAATCAATTAGCTAGTGAGCAGCATCAGCCAAACATACAGCTGAACTCTGTTAAATAGTCTGAATCCCCAATGGTTTCCAACTCTCCCCTGCGACGGGCAGAACCACTCTCTAATTCTGGGATTTTGGACTAATGAAAGCACTCAAATGATTGCATTTTGCATAATCAAATTTTGTGTCTAACCTGTAATAAATCATTGCCAAATAGGAAAACACATAGACTCATGCACAGACACACACACACAGACACAGAGAGTGTTCTTAGTGAGAATTGTAATGTCATGTTTTAAATGATCCCTTCTTAGAGTTTATGTGGCGTAACAGGCTACAGCGCCCATACCATGTATGGGTCCAAGGTCAAATCCGACCTGTGGTCCTGTCCCGATCCCACCCCATCTCTTTCTCTCCCACCCACTTCCTGTCACCGTCCTGCCGAAATAAAGGCAAAAAGCCCAAAAAATATACTTAAAAAAAAAACTCAGGTGCTTTACTGTAAACTCACCAATCCAGCCTAAGTACTGTGATAGACAACAGGAAGGGAGGGCAATGCTACAGTTAGAGGAAGGGGAAGAGGGTAAGTGAGAGGAGAGGAATAGGGAGAGGAGGAGGAAGAGTGAGGATGAGAGGGGAAGAGGAGGAGGAAGAGTTGGGATGAGAGAGGAAGAGGAGGAGGAAGAGTTGGGATGAGAGGGGAAGAGGGAGGGGAGGGGGAAGAGGAGGAGGAAGAGTTGGGATGAGAGGGGAAGCCTGTAGAGGAGGAGGAAGAGATAGAGGTAGACCTGAAGGAGTATATGAACAAAGAATACAAGGACCAAAAGAATTAATCAGATGAGATTCAAGCAACATTGTTTGTAAGGAATGGGTTGAGCCATGTCACTCAACTGACACAGGGTCTATGAAAGGATGCTTAGTTTTTTTTCTTCATATTTCTTTGTGTTCACAAATGTTTTCGCTGCTCTGTCACGGCATTGTATTGTTTTACAATACGTTCTGCTCTGATTCCCAGTGCAAACTGCAACATCTGGAAATGCATAGATGTATTGAGTGATTTTATAACATGGGGAGATTCATCTGTGTACAGGACTAGCCATGTGTAAAATGTCAAATGTGTTTTGTATTGAGCTCAGTAGTGTGTAACTGGTTCAAACTGAATCAGATCATATGATCTATGTGTATGCCAGTTTGTGACAAATGTTATATATACTATTAACAACTGTATAGTTTTGACTTGAGTGTTCATTTTCCAAAATATCTGGGGTGTTATGCTACTTTGGTGTGTGTTTGTGTCAATTGTGTCCAGTGTTTTGACTAAATGAGCCCTGTTTTCAAAATTATGCTTACTATATATATACTATAAGGTTAAAGTGACTTCTGTGGTGTTAGCCAGAAACTGCAGTGTTTTTTTTCTGCAGTCTTGGCCCAATAACCCAGTATCCTTCCTACACAATATTACTATCACACATCACAGATTTATTCATCGCTTTGATTTAAGTCAGCTATGTTCTAACCTCCGTCCTTCCTTCGCTTGTCCCGTACATCACATTTCATGGCAGAGAGAGCAGCCTAAAGTAGTGGTGCTGTTGACGCTGCCGCTGCACTGGGCAGCTCGGTTTACGTCTCCTGCTCCTGAGCACTCAGTGAATCATGCGATGGAGGGATGGTGCTGGGGCACATGCTGTTAACCCAGGCTGAGAGATTCACTGTGTGTGTGTTCGCTTATGTAATTTATACTATACACACATGCAAGTGAACCACAGAGACCTTTTAGCAGACCTGCCATGGCTGCCTTCAGCTCCTGATTTACTTGATAAAGACCTAGTGGTCCAAACATTAGTTATATATCATATGTGTGTGTGTAATATATATATATATATATATATATATATATATATATATATATATATATATATATATATATATATATATATATATATAAATAATTTATTTATTGTTTTTTGGGGGGTAGTTGGCTAGGCATTCCTTTTTGTTGCTGTATCAGGTTCATGGGTGGACCTATGTCCATACCTAAAGTCAACTTGAATCTGTGCCATCACCCCTGACCCGTGCAGGTAAAGGTATGCCTGCCGACAGGTAGCCGGTGCCTGCCTGAGCCTGCCTTTGGCCAGGTGACCCGGACCGCACACCTGTGCCGCTCTGGTTTGTTGTGACATGCTGGACAGGTGGAGTGTCGGCTCTGTGGGCGATATCACTGCGGCTCCGGCCACCTGCAGCCCATGCGGCCCGACTGAATCAGCCCCCCTTCAGCAGTCTCAGTGACCCAGGTAACATCATGTCAGCAGGCATCTCTGTGTTACTCAACACACACACAAACACACACACACACACATGCAGGCACACATGCATGTATACACACATGCACGCGCACGCACACACACGCACAAACACATATGCAGGCACACGCACACACACAGACAGACAAAACACACGCACACACACAGACAGACAAACACACGCAGACACACAGACAGACAAAACACACGCACACACACAGACAGACAAACACACGCACACACACTCTCTCATCCATCTTCCCTCTCCCATTCCTCCTTTCTTCCATTCTCTCTGTGGTTGTCCCTGTCCCGGCTCTCACGTGTTAGTGCCGTGTGGAGTGGAGTGGGAGCCGGCCACATTCCCCGGATCTTTTCTTCCTGAAGCCCAGCTGTGCTCTCTCTTCATGGTTACTTATGGCCGAAGCCCTGGCCCTTTTGTCTTCTTCAAACTCGGCTGCGCCCATTGATGGAGCAGTGGTCCTTCTGTGGGTGTGTGTGTCTGTGTGTGTGTGTGTGTGTGTTTGAGTGTGAATGTGAACGTCCAACTATTTCTCATTCCCTCTGTGTGCTCTTTCTCACTCTGAGTGTGTGTGTGTGTGAGAGAGTGTGTGTTCTCCAGCTATTTCTCATTCCCTTACAGTTCACTGACTCTGCAGCATTTGTCCTTCCCAATGCTCCCCCCAATGAAATCACATTTTCTGCCATCTGCAAATCAGGCTAAGCCTTTCAGAGGCATGATGGAGCAGGCCAGTTGTTCAGGTGCAATAATTGTCAGGGGAATTAGAGATTGCCCAGGAGCCCTCTCATGAAATAATGGGATAAAACTTCAGACCCTTTGTATTGAATATGCTTTTCACATACATCTTTGCATTTATTTTAGCCAGTAGTGATCTCGGTAGAACGATCAAAGCAGTCATACGGGAGTACAGACAGAAGAAACCCAAGAGTTTGACTTTCCTTACAGAAGTACAATGAGATGCAGCTGTAAATGAATCTTGAGTTTTGAATCACCGATGGTCAAACAATAAACAGTGCAAGATGTCTGAATATGACATTTTAAACGCTCAACATTCTCATAGTTCAAAGTAGTACGAAAGTGTACCCAATAGTACAAAACACACGTTTCTCAACTGTTGCGTTATGGTCTTCTATAGTCGATTCAGCCTTAGACACCCAAATAAATAGCATTTTCAGCAGACCTCTGACAGGGGTCACACACATAACCCGACTTCTAACGTTCTTGAGAAACTCCACGATGCAGTGGGTTGGTATGGGGTGGGGGTGGGGGTCAATGTGGGAAGGGGGGCAACAAGAGCCTCTTTCAAGCTCTTTCAACAGGGATTACGGCGGCTGACTGGTCATTGAGCTTCAACAATGTGACCGTAATGCCTTGATGATTTGTAGCTTTGCTGGATTCGGCAGATCTAATAATTCTTTAAATCACTTTTTTTGACAGTGGGGGGGTTGGGGGTGGGGGCAAAGAGGGGGGAGAGACCGCATCAGAGCCCCCTGAGAACAGGGCCCTGGAATGAGGCTCTCATGCAGGCTGACGGAGAGAAGAAAAGAGAGCCTCTATGTGAGAGTGTGGGAGAACAGTCGCCATGCCCTGAATAAAGGTCAATGTTTCGCTATCAACCTATAATCCTAATGAGCTAAAATCCTGAGAGGTTTGTTTTTGTGTGTGTGTGTGTCTGCTGAAAGACTGGTCATATCAGGGGGAAAGGCCATATGAGGACTTGCCACACTCAATCACACAAACTTAATTTTGGCCAACATTAATCCTATTTCTTGATCGTGGTTGCGATAGCTGTAACTGTGGTTTATTTGTGTCTGTGCAGATGAATTGACAAGGATGAGAGATGCATATGTGATGATGAACATCATGTGTAAGTGTGTGTGTGTGTGTGAGAGAGAGAGAGAATCTGCATGGTGGTCTCACAAATAGGGGCTCAGTTTTTTAACAATATTTTCTCTCGTTATCCTCACCCCAGACACAGCCTTTGAAATTCTACCCCGTCCCAGCACCGTGCACAGAGGAGTTTGGGCTTTGCCCACATTGTGCTATTACACTCTCGTACGATAAACATTTGAAGGAAATGCACAGAGCCATGTCCTCTGTTATTGCCATGTTTCTGGAGGTGTAACACACACACACACACACACACATTAATTTGGATATGTTCCTGAGGCTGATTGGGCTGAAGAGGGCCAAGGTTCCGCTGACTGTTGCTCTTCCAAGGAGCAAAAGAACAATGCTTGTCTGGTGGTCTCGTAGCAAGTCTGGCCCGATCCCTCCCAAAACACAGCCATCAGCCAGCTTCAAAACACACCTGCTTTGTCAACACCCGTTCCCTTTAAGAAGAGAGAGCTGGCGCGGAGAACAAAACGCCCAGGCCCCTACCCCTAGAGCTGGGAAGAAGCTCCTGCTTTTGTCTGAAGGCTTTTGGCGACTCATTATAAACACCTTGTAACTGAGTGGGAACAATGCCCCACAGTCTTGTGAGTGACTACCACTATGTTGCCATATCCTTTTCTTTGGAGCCAGGATTTATGCAACATAATTCACCTTTTATTAGCAGCAGATGGCACGTTTCACTTGCATTACCTCAGAATATGCCCACAAACATAAAATCGGAAAATATTTTAGGCTTTGCGTGTGCATAGAGTGTAACTCTGTGTGTATGTGTGTGTGTGTGTGCGTGAATAGGCCTACAAACATAAACTGTATTTAAACAGATTTTTTATCATTGAATATTCAACTACTCACAAATGCAACAGTTGTGCCCTGAATTGATCATAATATAATGTGTATAAGAGATCAAAAGCACAAAGAATGGTTGGAATGTGACAATTATCTCACCAAATGAGGCCCACATTAAAGCAATTGTTTACTGTTTACAGCATTGTTTGCTGTTAAACGTGGGCTATTGGGTAATTAGGCCTTAAACTTCACCACAAAAGGATAATGGCATCACAATGGGCAGATCTAGATGTGTACAGCTGGGCAAAAGATAGCAAACCTTTGAAAGGAGGGCTGGAAGATCCAGTCAGAGATACATTTAACCCAGTCTGCTGTGCTGCTGGCCAGTATGCCCTTAGGCTGGAGAACGGCAGTGGACTTAAGGGTGGAGAACAGCTCTGAATCTTTAACATAGGGCCCTAAGTTAAACAATGGGTAAAGTACAAAGTCTATAGTCTAACTAAAGCTAATTTAATAACAAGGCATAATCTATTTGGGATCTATTTAAGATCTATTTGGGATCTATTTAAGATCCTTAAATAGCTTAGTGCTCCCACATGCCACACAATAGCTTTAGTTCAGTTCACTTTTAGTTCATTGAGTAACTTCGCTCTTTACCCTTTGGGGGCAAGTGTAGAGATCACCATCTCACTCTCCTCAAGCTGATGTTTACAGTAAACCATGATTTAAACTGAGATTGGTATAAACCATCCTTTAAACTGAGATTGGTAGGACTTCAGTTAATTTGCTGATTTATATTTATTTATGTATTATTTTTTATTTTAATAGGTGACCAAGAATATCCGCCCAGTTTCTTCATGGGAAACTAGGGGTTTGCAGGTGGGTTTGTGTGTTTTAAGTTTTGTATTTGGACATGGTCTGCATCAGAACATTAAGATTATGTTTACAGTAGAACTTTAACGCAATTGAGCATGTCAACACAGGATATTTGTAAACCTTTCACCACAAGACCATTTGTCTTGAAACATGGCCTCCAGTCAGTGAATTGCTTCGACCATTACCACAGTAATAATGATTGGTTAAAAAACCGTGAGAGCTTTTATTTTTATCTAACCTCAATCAGTCAGTCAATCATCACACAAACCACACCTCTCCCTAAAGAATTCCACAGGTGTCAGAGAAAGGAATCCTCCGGAAATCTGAAGGCCGGTGGCTACAACAGTGTGAATGTGAACTCAGATGTAGATTCTTAGGAAAACAGAGCTGCAGTATCAGCTCATAAACATTGTTATCATGCTTACAGTAAATATAACATCCTAACCAGTTCAGAATAAAGTGGGTATGTGGCAAGGCCAAGTTTGAGACATTCTGTGCAAAAACTCCTAGATCAAGCTCTTGATCGCTTCCATCCAAAATGATATGAGAAAAATACACGAATCCACTGATTTGTGTTTGGATATAGCCACTGGAATAGAGTCATTATATCATTATGCAACTCCACTGAAAGTGATAGCTGAAGCCCAGTGAAGGAGTTTCCAAAACATCATGCCATATGACCTGATAGTGCACCCATTTGGGATAATGGTAGCTCTCCAGTCAAATCATGCGGTGCTCTGTAGGCATTGTGAATAAAAGGCTTCCACCATTGAGAGGACTGGTTGTTCTGTGTATTTACACTGCTGTCCGGATTTCATTCATTCATCCAAAGATAATAACTTCCTATGGTAAGCAGCGGCGGTTTGTTTGCTTTGACATGCTTCAGATGATCTGAGGGCAATTGTTTATTGCTATATTCGTCTGTCCACGTCCCTGAGAGAGGGAGCGATTGTTTTCATCTTCCATGGTATTTTTTTCTTTTCTTTTAACCCCGCCGCACCTACCCGACCCCCCCCCCTTCCTCCTCCCCCCCTTCCTCCTCACCCCCCTCCTCCTCGGTGGTGCACCTGTCTGACGGAGGCAGCTGTGGGTGGGTGGGACTTGGCTGTCAGGGGAACATTCCAGGGGAGAAGTCACCCCACTAATCCTCCAGAGCTTAGGCCCACAACGCCCCAGCAAAACACACACGCACGCACACATACACATGCGCACGCGCACACACAGACACGCACACACACACACATACACACGCGTGCACACACACACACATGCACACACACACACACACATACACACACACATGCATGCATACTCACTCACACACACACAGTTGCTTGCATGTTTACACAAATACACCCGCAATCACACCTGCATACACACACAACCTCACATGAATACACACACAGGTACACATACGCACACACATTAGGTTCCACAACACCTCATAAACACACACACACACACACTCACACAAAGCTTTTGTCCCACCAGAGCCTACCAACCCCTCAAAACATCCTTAGGGCCCATAGCAATACTTCAACCCCCACCCCTCCCCAATCTCACACACTCACAGCATTGATGAACTCACACACACACACACACACACACTCACACACTCACAGCATCGATCCACTCAAGCACACCCCACCTAATGGTTACACCCCCACTGACTTATCTTAGATTCTGTAACTGCCCCTCCACAACACACACACACACACACACATGCAGTCACGCACACACACACACACACACACAAACACAGACACACGAACCCCACCCCCAGCAAAGCTTCTATACCTGCACACACACATACATACTACTCAAATACCCCAGCAAGGCTTCAATGAAATCATGTGCGTGCACGCACACACACACACATGCTCGCGCACACACACACACGCAATGCTATAACACGACTATAGAACACGACTCCTTGGATCAGAGGAGGCACAACTTTGCCTTTAATTGTTTCTGTCTCTGGCCATTTTACCCCCAGCTCTTTGTAACCCATTCAAACAAGCATTTCTTTATCGTCTTGAGAAATTCTGATGTCAGACCAGATTGTGCATTTGGCTCCCACCCCTCTTGGCAGGAAGTAGCAAACGAAAAAAAAAAAAAAAGAATTGCTTGATTCATTTGAATAAAAGTTTAATTCATATTTGCCTCAGTGCTCATATTTAATAAGTCTGTTGCTTTTTCCATGCTTTCCTGGGCTCCTTTTGTATTCACCAAATATGGTGAGCCTCCTGGAGGAAACCACTCAGACGGGTGCTTGTCTGTGAGCGTCGCGGTCTCTGTGTTAGAACCGAAGAACCGAAAAATTGAATCACGCTCAATAATTTGAGTGGTTTTAGCGAGTGTGTTCATGGCGCATGCATGGCTTTAATATCCAGTGGAGTTCTTCAATTACGGAGCTTAGCCGTATCTCTCCGAGCTCCAGTACCGCATGGGAGCTAGCAAAGCCGCATTCCGTCATGACCTCCACGGAACAGCGCACCCAGGTGACCCCGCTATTTTTCTTCTCTCTCTTTTTTTTTTTTTGCCGATGGTTTTGACAACCCTGAAGGCAGCGAGCTGGCCCAGGTGCAGCTGGGAAGGTGAGAAGGTGTCCGGTCAGAGCAGGCCTGCAGCTGCAAGCACACATTTCCACGCAGATTTATTAACAGCGGCGCTCGGGGAACAGTGAGGGGTTAGGTGCCTTGCTCAAGGGCGCTTCAGCCGTGCCTACTGGTCGGGGTTCAAACCGGCAACCCTCCGGTTACAAGTCCGAAGCGCTAACCAGTAGGCCACGGCTGCCCAAGACAAACCAAGGTATAGTAAGTAAGGAAGGGCCTGTTGAGAGTGTAATGATATTCAGTAACAGTCCAGTGCCATAGAAAGTGCAGAGTAGAGACAGAAGTGTACTGAGGCGTAAGTGTCCATGGCATATTCAGGTCCAAGTACCTACAGGGATCCCTGGGTTCAAGTCCGATCCATCAGATCATTTCCCAATCCCACCCAATCTCTTTCTCCCACTTGCTTCCTGTCACTCACCTCATTGTCCTGTCTGAGTAAAGGCATACGAGAACCCTAAAAAATATATACGTAGACAAATAGAAGTGAACTGGAGGGAAGGAAGAGAGCATGGACTTTTCTTACAGACGTGGAGGAGAGCAGGTGGGGAAGCAGAAGGCAGGTGGGTGGTGGTCTGCTGGGTAAGAAAGTGAATAATCAGCTGTAGCTGTACTATAAGTATAGTTTAAGTATATATACTCTTTTGATCCTGTGAGGGAAATTTGGTCTCTACATTTATCCCAATCCGTGAATTAGTGAAACACACACAGCACACAGTGAACACACAGTGAGGTGAAGCACACACTAACCCGGAGCAGTGAGCTGCCTGCTTCAGCGGCGCTCGGGGAGCACATTTTCTTTTTTTTCTTGGGACATGCAAACGAGTTAGAGCATAGATTTCTGGGTAATATGTTCATTGTTGATTCCATAATTTACGTTAGATGCGCGAGTTGATTCTCAACTTCATCTGAAAGTCGGCGAGTGCGAGGGCTATGGCCTAACGAGTGCCATGCCGTTCAAACATAAAAGTGGCTGCAGGAAGCGGCATGAACGCAAGGAGCAGGGTGGCAAAGGTGGTGCCAAAAATAGTGGCATTTGGATTTTCAGTAGCAACAGATAGGCTAATCTCAGTAGCAACAGATAGGCTAATCTCAGGGGCAACAGGTAGGCTAATCTCAGGGGCAACAGGTAGGCTAGTAGGCTAATCTCAGGGGCAACAGGTAGGCTAATCTCAGGACTAGAAATTACTTCAAGCTATAAGTCTTTGTTAAACATGACCTTCAACATATCATTTTTAGCGTGTGCGTGCCATCTATGGTGACAGGGAATGCTCACCATATGAGAAAAATTGTAACGAAAATAATTAATCTAGGACACGCTTATAGCAATAGGTTAAGGGATAGTGCCACGCTAAATGACAAGGGTATAGTGTCACACGCCACTGCACACAACACACAGCATAGGTCCAACAACACCATACCAACATTGTTTACCTGCAACCTTACACACACACACACACATACACACACAAACACACACACACACAGCATAGGTCCCACAACACCGACTAACACTGTTTACCTGCAACCCGGCACACATGCACACACACACACACACACAGCATAGCTCCCACAACACCATACCAACATTGTTTACCTGAAACCTGACACACACACACACACACACACACACACACACACACACACACACAGATGAGAGAATAGGTCCCATAACACTATAGCAGCACTGTTTA
>NC_063206.1:7879029-7891529 GCF_017589495.1 Alosa alosa | reverse complement strand
GTCATGTCATGTCATGTCATGTCATGTCATGTCATGTCATGTCATGTCATGTCATGTCATGTCATGTCATGTCATGTCATGTCATGTCATGTCATGTCATGTCATGTCATGTCATGTCATGTCATGTCATGTCATGTCATGTCATGTCATGTCATGTCATGTCATGTCATGTCATGTCATGTCATGTCATGTCATGTCATGTCATGTCATGTCATGTCATGTCATGTCATGTCATGTCATGTCATGTCATGTCATGTCATGTCATGTCATGTCATGTCATGTCATGTCATGTCATGTCATGTCATGTCATGTCATGTCATGTCATGTCATGTCATGTCATGTCATGTCATGTCATGTCATGTCATGTCATGTCATGTCATGTCATGTCATGTCATGTGGAGTGGGTGATATAGCACCTTAGCTATGCATGACTAATACCTGCCACTCTGCGCACTTGAATCTTCATTTTTTTATTTATTTGGAAAAAGACATTCACAGACCAAAAGTATCATACATACATTAATGTATATTTTGTAGGGAATACAAAAAAAAAGTATAAAAACAAAACTTCTTGATTTTCTAATAAACATGAATCTGGTTGTAACAAATAGACTTCTGTGACCATCCAGGTTTAATAGACACACATAGTACAGTATAAACAGCAATCAGGAGATGGGGAAGGACGGGCAGGCTTGGTCAGTACAAATGAGTAGCGATGGGACTCCAGGCTCTGTCTGGGTCTTAAGGACAAACTAAATTTACACTTGCGTAAACATACAGTATAAACACTAATAAACAAGGGAAGCAATTGAGCCACATGTGTGGAATCAGATGCAACACGTACAACTCATACAAGCATACATTTTACGACACACAAAAGACACATACATTGTATGTGTTAAATGATCAATTTTTGTTTTGTTTTCATTTTTTTAAGACATAAAAAAGCTAACTATGTCATTCACAGATTCAGCAGTTGGTTTAAATACCTCATCTCTACAAAGTGAATTTACATTTTTTTTTTTTAAAGTACAAAGTGCAAATACTATGGTTTCCATTGCCATTTGGTGGGGGTAGAATTTAAGGGCAGGGAGAATCTCTGTTGCTGCTTTAACCTTGCTTCTTAGAGGTGTTCTAGAGAGAGGCAAGATTTTAGATTAGCGATTACTTACAGTACGTACAGTAACTGTGCTCTCATGTCTTTAATTGATGAAGATATTTATTCATGGTTGTATGTACAGCATGTTGAGTGCACTAGGTCACACTACTACACATTTTGCCACTTAAACATACTCACCAGTTTACTAGAAGTTGTGCCATCACCTGTTTTAGGTCCTATGGAAAAAAATAATAATGTAATTTAATACAATGTCATGTCATGTCATGTCATGTCATGTCATGTCATGTCATGTCATATGACATAATATGGGTAGTTATTGATTGATTAGTTGATTGATTAGTTGAACAATTGATTAGTTGAAAACACCTTGTGCCTCACCGTCTTCCTTTGTGACCCCCAGGCATCCAATCAGCTCTTGCAGGGAGAGTGCCTTGTCGTTGCTGATGTCACAGTATTCCACAAATTTCTTCACACATTTCTTGGGCTTGGACTTCTTGCGAAGCAGCCTCTTGAAGGGCTTGATCTCCTTCTTGCCGATGTCACCACTGGAGTTCTTATCCAGCTGACTGAAGTACCAGTGGACTACCCTCTCCTCAAGCGTGTGACTAGGGTCAGGCTCCAACATCCTGCCAAACACACACACACACACACACACACACACACACACACACACACACAAATACACATGTCAACTGACCAATGATAGAGCCGCAGCCAAGACCACACACAACAGTCCATTCAACTGACCAACAGAACAGTCAAAGCCAAACACATACAGTACACATATCTGTCACATCAACTGACCAATGAAAGAGAAAGAGTACCACACGCAAAGCAGTCACTTTAACTGACCAATGAAAGACTCAAAGCCAAGCACACAAACATGTCAATCACTTTGACTGACCAATGAATGAGCCAGAGAAAAATGGTCAACACAATTTCCAAAACAATATCATACAATAAATGTTCCCTTGATTTGCCTACTTAGTCTGCGAATGTAGCTTACTGTATCCGGTTGTTAAGTCCGATGTCACAGGCTCAACAGCTTTTTCGTCAACAAACATTTACTAGTGCAGCTAGCCTTTTTTTTTGCAACTTGTCAAACCTTGTCACCATCACCTCTGTTTTAAAGCTGCAGTTGGCAAGATTTTTTTTATTATATTCACTGAAACCGACACTATGCTCAGACAGAACAACATAAATCAGCCAGTTTTATATAAAAAAACACACTTCTACCTCCACCTAGAGCCTGTTATTTGTTTTGCAAAAATCCACAGCTCCCGGTTCTTGTGGTCCAATCAGAGCAGGGCTGTGTGAGATCTGACTCTCAATCACAGTCTGGTGCGCACAAACTCGATGAGAGGGTGCTCGGTGGTAGTAGAGGAGGGGCATGAGAGTTGTAAACATTCAACATTTTGTCCCCTCAATCTGTCAGACTTGCCAACTGCAGCTTTAAGTGAGGATAAAACAAAATGGCTTAACTTTTACAGAGTAATTACTGTAGCTGTGTAGCCAGATGATACAATCAAGGGCTACGTGTAGGCTTCCGCGAAAAATAGGACTTTTAGGTCGAGGCAACAAGTGAGTAGTAGGATGACAATTTTCTTAAAAGCTTCTCTGAATAGCTGCGCGTCGGGGAGTTCTTTGCCTCTCACCCTCATCCATTAATTCCGTATAACAGGACACCTCGGCGGCCATTATCCCTTACTTATTGCATCATTTAATAACTGAATACAGTGCCATACATGTGAGTTTGAGGCTCGATGGTGTTTTAAGCCCCCACCGTCGACTTCAAGGCAGTGCTGCGACCGTCGACTAACCCTACCCTTAACCCTAACCCTTGCCTAACCCGGCCTAGTGCCTTCCATGCAGCGCTGCCTGGAAGACGACGTTGGGGGCTTAAAACACCATTGTGCAAGTTAGAGACTATGAAATAGAGACACTCTCAAAATCAAGAAAGCTGTGTGAACTATAGACAAATAATTACATCAGCAAGCTTTGCTCACTCCCCTGCTGTTGCATGATGGGAAAATGTTACCACATCTCTTGACCTGATTAACTGGTCCATTCATCATAAGACTGGGCCAGGTTAGATAATCTTTATCTTTATCTTTATGTATTTGGCTGACGCTTTCATTCAAAGCGATTTGCAGATGTCATTTAATTGCAGGGCCAGGGTTGCTGGAGCAACTCAGGGTTAAGTGCCTTGCCCAAGGGCACAATGGTGGCAGCTGGGAATCGAAACCATAACTTTTATATAGATAATAAACAACACGTCAATCACTTCCTCTTCCAGCCCAATTACACGCTTACCTGCCAGCCGTGGCTGGATCTGTGACCGCATGCACCATGTCTGTGGACAAGGCGTCCAGAACACTTGTCAGAAATTCCGTCTTTTTTGCGCCTGGGCATCCTGGAAAACAGAAGGCACATCATGAGGGTCACGTCTTTTTCCCCAGCCCAATACTGGTGTGAGCAGAGGCGGCTAAATGTAGCAAAATGTAGCGTAGCATGGGAGCCATTTTGGGGTGTTTCGCCCTAGGTGGCCCAATAAAGTTCAGGAGGCGAAATGGCCACTGTTGTTAAACATCAGTAGCTCCACTTAACCGTGATGGCAGAGGGAGAGGGAAGGTAAAACTAGACCAGACAGAAAATGTTAAAATGTCCTGTTTTACTCCCCACCATAAAGATTCAGACCGCCCTCGCCTGAAGAGGAAGAGGAGATCTGCCAATCACCCATTAAGCCTGGCTTCCATGAGACAGTGACATTTAAAAAGTAAAAACAATGGTCGTAGTGTTGACTAACACTCAGTTTTGTCTGTTTTGACTTTGGTAAGTTTGGCAAAGATGAAAATGTGTCTTACAGATGAAAGAGTGGAGGTTTTATTTAATCTCCCAGTCTGCAGAAATAAGCATATAAACAGACTATATTGTTACTGTTATAATGCTATCCTACACAATACATACAGGAATTTTGCATACTTTTCGTAGAGCAATGGTTATGATTGACGATTAACGCCATGCGTCAGGCATATATTTTCTCAAAAATCCATCTCATTCACAGTTTAAGTTTATAGGGTGTGACAGCATAGCGTTTGAACTGGAAAGTTCAAACTGAAAGCCAGAGCAAAGCGAGTGGTATCAATCTTCGGTTGACCACACGACACAGTGTCACAATCAATAAATCTATGGGACAGGAATATTGCCTTCCCAACATCAAACACTGCAGCTTCCCACATGAGCCAACACAGACCAGCTAGCTCCCTCCCTCCCTCCCTCTCTGTTCTAGCCAGTTACCAGAGAGAGAAAACCTTGGGGAATCCACACACACACACACACACACACACACACACACACACACACACACACACACACACACACACACAGCTGGGTAAAGAAGGCTCAATTGGAATGACCCTAATAATAGTAATTGTCTGTAAGGCCATATAGTTTAATAGTCAGAGAGAGAGAGAGAGAGAGAGAGAGAGAGAAAGAGAGAAAGAGAAAGAGAGAGAGAGAGAGAGAGAGAGAGAGAAAGAAAGAAAGAGAGAGAGAGAGAGAGAGAGAGAGAGAAAAAGAGGCCTGAGAAAGGTATGGATTCCTCCAGTGCTTTCATTCCTTTTCTCACAGTCTGACAGCCATCCCCGTCCGTGTCCCCGTCGCCTGGCCCCTCCCATCTTACCCTTGCATTCTCCAGGGCCCGCCCGCCCGCCTTTGCTCTTTTACGGCCAGGCCCCGAGGGGCCAGATTCTCCTGCTCGGCACATAATAGCACGGTACGTTCACGCCGAACAGGTGGTGAGCTGCGCTGAGAGTAAACAGCACTACGCCATGACACTTACCTCTCTCTCTCTCGCACAGCTCTCCAGAAAGAGAGAGAGAGAGAAGAGAAGAGAGAGAGAGAGAAACAGAGAGCGAGGGAGAGGGTTAGAGAGTGAGAGAGAGAGACAGATAGAGATGGAGAGTGAGAGAGGGAGAAAAAGAGGGGAATAGAGCTGCGTTCAGGTTTATAAGCTGAAATCGCAGTCGAGGCCTCACACGTTTTTTTTTTAACAGCTAAAATAACGAGCAGCTCCTGGGGCTTCTTCTTTTCAAACCAGTGCAGGCGCTCATGGTTCCAGACCCAATAAAATATCCGACCCACCTGTTTAAAGGCAGAGCCAGAGCCCAATGGCACTTCTGTCCTGCTTTTTAAAACATTTTTTGTCTAGACAGCGGAACAATCCTACACATTCATTGACCGAGCTCTCAGTGCCAGTACTCAGGGCTACAGGTGGACTGTTGAAACTGAGGAGTGTTGTATGATGATTATGACTTGTTTATTTTTGCATCGTTGTGGGATAATATGCTAATATCAAGAGAGCATCATTCAGACAAAGCAGAAATACAGGTGTACGTAGAGCCCAGTAAACTATCAATGCAGAAGGCAGAGGTGCCATTTCAAATAGAGGGACTCATTCAGCACATCTGTAATGTATGCGGGGGTAGGGTTGTGTGTTTATGTGTGTCTGTGTGCACACACTAATTCAGCAGGTGTGTGTGCGTGTGTGTGTGTGTGTGTGTGTGTGTGTGTGCTTGTGTGTGCTTTCCAGTGTTATTTCATTAATCCACACGGGACGGGGCCCTGCCAGCAGTCTTTGCGCCATCTCCCCCTCTCCAGACCGGCATCTCGCCCCCCCCCCCCTCCTTCCAGAGAGGCCGTTGGCCAAATACCCCTACCCCCCATCCCCACCCCCCCTCGTTCCTGCTTCTTTCAGCACATGCGGCCCCTCTCCTCTCCCCTCGGCCCATAAAGCTCTCAACACCAGCGCTTCAGCCGCACATACGCATACCCTGCTGCCACTCCAACGCCACGTTCATAATTATCACAGCTTTTATACACCAACAGCCTTTACGGCCACTGACGCAATGCCATGTTCGAGAAGAAGGAACTCCACACCTCCAGAACAGAATGTGTCTGAGACAAGGAGAGAACAGCAAAAACTGACTGGTTGTGTTTGTGTTTGTGTGTGTGTGTGTGTGTGTGTGTGTGTGTGTGTGTGTGTGTGTGTGTAACTGAAATTGAGACTTAATTTCTTGGAGGTGTGAAAACGACATCTTCAGGCATCTTCCTGATGTTAATGACCACGATTGGATCTGTTCCCTCTCAATCTGTAGGCACCTCATGACAACTGCTTCTCCATGCGGGCCTTGTTAAGGACATCTCTCCGACACGACACATCTGTCCTCTCCTCTTTGTGTTCTGCGCCCAGTCTCACTCCTCAGGCTCCTCAGATGACTCCCCATCCGAGTTGACTCCAACCCCTGCACCTCCTTCTCTCCCGCGCTGGCCCCTCCCAACTCTCCTCCTCCCAACTCTCCTCTCTGTGCGCCGTGCCACATCGTAAATTAGCCGTTCCAGCCAGCCTGTCCCGACGGCCCTACGTGTCAACGGCGCGCTTGGCGCAGGAAGCGGCTACGTAAACAGTGACCGCCAAACCCCACGGGGGCAAACAGGGGCGGCTCTGTTCGCTAGCGCCATGCTGACATGGATCTGTAACAGACGTTGTGCTCGCCAGCAAATAAATAACAACACCAGCCAGAACAAAGAGGCTTGGAGAAGGGACTGAGGCTTGCCAATTAAGCGAGTATTATCTTGTGATTAATTGTTTAGAACAGAATTGTGTAAATATATTGTTTAATTGTTTACGAATAGAGCCATCAAACTCTCCACTGACTGAATATGGGTTATGCAGACTTTGAAACATGATGCAATCTCCACTGGCTTGTCACATTCAAACAAACGCTTAGTAAATAAACTCCTTACTCTCACCGCCAAAACAAACACTCTCATTAAACCCTTTATTTCACTCATTTGATGTCTTTGTCGCTGAATATTGTTTTGGTTTATCTAACGACCCTTTGCTGGTGCCTTGGCGGTTTGGGGGTTGGGGCAGAAGTTTGGCTCCCGGGGCCTCCCACGCTGCCTGAACTTTCTAGAATGAACGAGCGTCCCTGATCAGCCGACATCTGTCATTCTGTCTTTCCTCTCTGGTCACGCTATCACTCGCTGGATCCTTTATCATCACTCCCCCTCCTTGCCTTCCTCTGACTGGACCATCCTCTGGTTTCTGTCCTTCCTCCACCCCCATCACCCGTGGACCCTCCTACACCTCCCGTCTCTCTTATCTGGTCAGTCCTTATCCTGGCCACTGCAGTCCAGCCCCGTGGGAAACTCCTCAGGTCATGCACAGGGAATACGCAATTAGCTCAAATATGGTTCAGATATCGTCCCCTTAGAATTATACAGTTCTATCTGACATTTTTGTCAAAATTGAGTTATTGACATATTCTTATTCTGTGACATCTTAAGAAGATGAGGTGAGGTGTTTCTTGGAGTTGTATGCATTTTTGGACATTGTGTCTGAAGAGGTTTGTTCCACTTATCAGTATAACTCTATGGAATTCTAAAACTTTGAAGCTCAATATCTCAGAACTACTCAGAACGTAGATAGAACCCTATAATTCTAAGGGGACGATATGGTTTAGTTTTTTTTTTTTTTATTTGTCATTTTGCATTATATATATATATATTCAGTCATTTAGATTGAAATATTAAACCCCACAGGCACAAACGAACATTGAGGTCTCTCAGTATTTACACATAAACACAGTACCCGAACATCACCCTCATAAAGAATTTAATTATTTTGAACAATACAGTGAAACAGTGATGTTTTATTGGATGGGGATGGACGTATTGGATGGGGATGGACCTCAGCCTCGGACTGTAACTGATGCAGAACATCAGGGCACTGAGATGCATTGTGGGTGCTATGATGAGGGTTCACTGGTGGTACTACAGAACCCCCCATCCCACACCTAGAATCTCTACAGACACAGAGAAAACACCATAAAGGATCCAGTGCATCCCAGCTTTGACAAATCTAAGCCAAGAGATAGATACTGTGTGGGAGAGGGTAATTTTGTGTGTGTGTGTGTGTGTGTGTGTGTGTGTGTGTGTGTGTGTGTGTGTGTGTGTGTGTGTGTGTGTTTGAAAGAAAAAGACAGACTGATAGACAGATGGAAAAAGAGGGCAGCAGTGGCTCAGGAGGTAGAGGAGTTGTCCAGCAGCTGGAAGGTTGCCAGTTCGAGCCGAACTCCTCCTGACCCTGCCGAAGTGTCCTTGAGCAAGACACTTAACCCCAGTGCTCCCGATGAGCAGGTGGGCGCCCTGCATGGCAGCCTCCACCATCGGTGTGTGAGTGTGTGTGTGTGAATGGTGAATGTGAGGCATGACATTGCATAAGCGCTTTGGGTGCTCAGAAGAGTCCATTAAAGCGCTATATAAATGCAGTCCATTTACCAGAAAGAGGGAGTGAGAGACTCACCCTGAAGATGTCTGCTCCTGTAGTGGTCCTTGGGTTTGTTTGGATGAGCTCTGGCATTGCCGTCACATTTTGGTTGTTCGTACCTGTCAGCAGCACAGAAGCAAAAAGCACCAAAATGATTTTCCAAAGCAATGCTCACCCTTCTTGACATGATGCCATGCAGTCGGTAAGACAAAGGAATAACAATATTATTATTATTCTATTGCTGAGCCTTTTGAAAAGCCCAAATAACACATCCTCATGTGGTACATGTCTGCCACGGATATGGGCTAAAGTGGAACAGAGGGAAGAGTAAGATGGAGGAACTTGGAAGAATGTGGCAGAGGCAAGGACCAATGATTGGTGAGGTTAAGAGGAGAGAGAGAGACAGAGAGAGAGAGAGAGAGAGAGAGAGAGAGAGAGAGAGACAGAGAGAGAGAGCGTGGGATAGAGGAACGCATTCAGAGCTGCTTTTGGAAAGAGAACATCACTTGGTGACCTAGCCAAAATAGGCCTGAGCAGTGGGGAGGGTGTGGAGGGGGGAGAGTGAGTGTGTGTGTGTGTGTGTGTGTCTGTACGTAAAAGTGTGCTAATGCGCTGTCTGGCTTCCTGCCTGGACCTTTGTTAACACGATACTCCACTGGGCTCTGTGACGCTGACGCTTCTCTCTCCGACTCATTAAAACTGTGCCCTCACATGCAGCAGCAGCAACAACACACACACACACACACAAAACAAAACACACACACACACACACACACAGACACACACACACACACACACACACACACACACATCACACACACACACACACACACACACATGCACGCTGTTCTGCACTGCTCCGCTATGATACGCTTGGACCGTCCAGTCCACAACCCGGGCCCGCAGGGGCTGCACTGCTCTGCTCCGCTTCTCTGACCCCCAACGCCCGGGGCTGCCAACCCCCCGAGTGCAGGTGCCAACGTCCAGCATCCAGCATGCTCCGGCTGGCGTGCTTCACACTGAAGCCTTAGTCACGCTGGCCCGTCGGTGTGCCGGTCCATTTGCACAGCGCGTACCTGCCTGCCTGCCTGCCTGCTGCTCAACACATGGGCTGTGTGCAGCTGCGGGTGAACGAGCCGGCGAGCGAGAGAGAGAGAGAGAGAGAGAGAGAGAGAGAAGAGAGTCTCAGTTGGGGCTCCGCACCTGCTCGCCAGATGACAAACTTAACTCTGGCTTTGCACAACTCCCCTGAGCTTCCCTGGGGACTCGCACACTGAAAAGGCAGCTAAACCGCACTGGCCCGAGAATAAGGCCCTGTGGGACTATAAACTATGGGGGTTGGACAGCGGAGCTCGCTGCATAATGAACTGAGGCCCCTTGTGAGTGGCGAAGGTATTGAAACACACATATGCCTGACTGGCATCCACAAATGCAGGTGCAGTTGGAGAAGATTGCAATAGCATATGCTTCTCACTCCAAACCAGAGGTGGTTTGTATGCTTTCCAAGTCAGTGAAATAGTGGCGATTTGAGGACAAAAAAAAAAAAACATGCTGTATTTTGTTTTTTCTTCTAGGTTTAATGCTTTCTGCTTCAACGTCCCATGTTATCCAAATTGCTGGGATACACATAAACAATACAAAAGACAAAAAAAAAACTTTAAAAATATAGCTGCAAGAAGCAATAATGGGGCCAAGCAGGCAGCATGCCAGAGTTGTCATGGTAACTCAATACTATTACGTCAGACACATGACTGTAAGCACTTACAGCAAGTTTCATGTGAAGCAAACCAACAATTGGCAGAGATATAAGGGCACTTCCTGTTTGACGGCTTCACCATCAATTTTGATTAGCTGTTGTTGTCAAACCTTTTAGAAAAAAAAAATCCATTTGATAACTTTTTAGGCATCTGTTCCATTTTTGTGCGTCCTTTCATACATGAAAGCATTGCAGAGATGAGAACTCACTTCCTTTTCGCCATGCTCCACTGACAATTTTGACTGGATGTGATGGTCAAACGCTTTCAAACAAAATTTGTGTCCTGTAAACCTTTGTTTGCATTTTCGATATCAAGAAATTCCAATAAGCCAGAATATTCAGTACGGCCTTGATCCAAGGATTCCAACTGTACCTCATTTTTGAAAGTCAGGCATTAAGGTCAAAAGTTGTGAATGTCCCAACTATGACTCATTGGTGGCGCTAGAGTGCTCAAGATGCAGACTTAAAACTTGGTGAAAAGAGTTAGTATGAAAAATCTCAAAACTTTTTACCATATGGTTCTATCGGCTAGACAAGGTAAAAACACAATGGGTGCCTGTTGCCCCCAACTACACAGATGTTGTTATGATTTCAACCATCTACTTGAAAAGATGAGGTTTGTGCAGGTGTAACTGGAACAAACAGAAAGACAGATAGACTGACAGACAGACAGACAGACAGACAGGCAAACACACACACACACACACACACACACGGAGGCTATTTATTGAATTTAGTAAAAGAAAACAGGTTTTGAGTGCGATGAATGATTCACCTTTCCTAAACTGTGCACCATAAACAATAAATAAAGGCACAATCACAATGCCAATTCCTATGTGGTCATACGGTATGTGGCATCATCCAACCACACCCCCCTTCCCCTCACACACGCGACGCGACGCGACGCGACGCGACGCGACGCGACGCGACGCACGCGACGCCACGCGACGCACGCACACACACACACACACTCGCCCCACTTGGCATCCCACTTTTCTTACCGTGTGGAGGTGCCCGGGATGGGTCTGCCAGTGTCCACCAGCACGCACCAGCAGTAGCCGGTGGAGGGGTGGCACTGAACGGGCTTGTAGAGACCTCCGTGGGCACAGTCAGGGATGAAGACGGCCTCGTTCTTGTGCTGCCGCGCCTCCTCCTGTGCAGACTGCTGCTCCTGGTCACAGGAGGAGGCTGAGAGAGAGAAAGGAAAGGAGAGAGAGGAGAGAGAGGAGAGAGAGAAAAAAAGAGAGAGAGGGGGATAGAGAAAGAGGAAGAGAGAGGGGGAGGAGAGGGAGGAGGGGAATGTTACACATGGGTCACTATCAAGGATACGCAAAAGAACACTACAAGGTAGATATATAGATAGATAGATAGATAGATAGATAGATAGATAGAGACATTAAATTGAGAGAGGATGGAGAGAGAGAGAGAGAAAGAGAGGGAGATATAGAGATAAACTGACTAACTGCCAATTAAAAGACGCAGCACAAGAGAGAGGCGGAGAGAGAGAGAGAGAGAGAGAGAGAGAGAGAGAGAGAGAGAGAGAGAGAGATAAACTGACTAACTGCCAATTAAAAGAAGCAGTAAAAGAGAGGAGGGAGAGAAAGAAGTGAAAGACAAAAAGTAAAACTAACAGGAAGGCTACACCAGGCGTGTAACTGTAACATTCTGTTCGCGTAGCGTAAAAATAGTTTTAGAAGATTGGTCTAATTTTTTCGAACGTACGTGCCACTATTACATCTGGTGTAGCCAGTTCCATTGATTATGTTGGAAGCTAATTGTTGCAGCAGACGCTACGCGAACGGAATGCTTCAGTTACGTGCTCGGTGTAGCATCCCTGTGAGTGAGGTCAGTTCAAGAGAAGTCAAGAGGCTTGTTGTGTTGTTTGAGCGAAAGCACCAGGATTCCGAGATTTCTAGAGGAGCAATTAGAGCAGCAGGACTTTTGGGAATGGCTGCCTAGGAGAAGCTTTGTTTGCACAGGGATCAAGCCGTGCCTTGCGTTGAGCCTGACTCAGTCCTGACAGAACGGTTTGGACCTCATAAAACAAACTCGGCGGTTTCATCACTCTGGAGAATCAGGCCCTCAGTGCTGCTCCCCCAGATGACCGACCAACCCACTCAAAACAAGCAGCAAGAGAGAAGCTTATCAAAGTGAGAGAGAGAGGAGAGTATATAAGTGAGAGAGTGAGAGGACAGAGGGAAAGAGGGGAAAGGAGGGGAGAGAGAGAGGAAAGAGGGGAGAGAGTGAGAGAGAGAGAGAGAAGGAAAGAGGGGAGAGGGAGAGAGAGAGAG
>NC_063206.1:7636529-7876529 GCF_017589495.1 Alosa alosa | reverse complement strand
GGGCCCAGTGGGTGGCTGATGGCGCTCCAGCACCTGACTGTGGGAGAAGGTGAGGAGGCTGCGCTCAGTGATGGAGCCCAGGGCTGAGCGCTTGATGAGTGATGGGACCCCAGACGCAGAGTTTGTTTTAGCTCAGCGTGAAATCACACTCTTCTCTTGGAAACAACACAGATTGAAACTCAAGCCCGCTGTATCTCATCTATCAAATATGACAATGATTTCCCCTTGCTCTCTCTCGCTCGCTCTCTCTCTCTCTCTTCTGACATTCATCCTCTGCTACAGCTTCCACTGTACAGTCAGGAATGCCTTACACAACTCATCAAGGCAAGGCGATTGTATTTACGGTTCAGTCCATACACTTTGAGAATTCAAAGTGCTTTGCAAATGAGGAGATAAAGAAACAGCGCACGTCCAGATTTAAATGACCAACCTTGTGTTCGGGTCCTGTTGTTCTGCCGACTGCGGACCTGTTCTGTCCAAAGGGTTGGGTACTGTGAAATATCTGTAAGGATAAGCGGTACATTAAAATCAATATAAATCATTATCGTCCAGTATGTAGATAAATAGATAGATAGATAGATAGCTAGATACTTTATTGATCCCCAAGGGGAAATTAAAGTATGTTGTGCATTTATGACGACAGTGACATTTATAATCAAAAACACATGATCACGGACGGTTCCCAGTTTATGTTTCAGTGGACAGACATCAGTTGTGATGAGAGATGAGATGAGAGCGCGATCTGATGATGATGATAGTGATGCTGGTGGTGGTGAAAGGAGGAGAGAAAGAGGAAGAGCGGCAGTGTCTCACCTTCCTCGTCGACCGAGGGCTGCGGCTCCACGACGAGGCCTTCCGACTCATCTGCATTTAGAATGGAAAAGATTTGCAGGGAAACTACAATTATGAGAGTAAGCTAGATTGTCACAACGCAACTCTGATTGTCAGTGATTTGCACATTGCCCGGCCAGGAGTTGAGAAAGAGAGAGAGAGAGGAGTGAGAGGGTAAGGAAGGGAAGTGGATAGAGTGGGAGGTTAGAGATAGAGGAGTAGAGATGTGTGGATGGTGGGGTTAGGGGTGTGTGGATGGGGGGTTGGCTTGAAGAGGGTTGGGAAAGATAGAGGGAATGTTCCCCATAGAAAAGAGTGAAAGAAAGAGAGGGTAAAATAAAAAGTCATGGAGGTGTAGTGCAGAGACAGGACGAGAGGAGGGGAGGAGGTCAGGTGTGAGGTAAATAGTGTAGAACAATAATAGTGGTTTCAATCTGGAAAGGAAAATTAACGTTGAGTCCTAGATTACAAAAAGAAAAAAACAACACCCATCACATCTCATCACCAAGCAGCCCAAAACAATTTCAATCATGACTGCATCAACATACATGGCTGCAGTTCAAACCGGCAACTATTTCAAAAAATACCAAAAGGGACCACATAAATCAGACTAGCGCGACAGCAGCGCCACCAAATCGTTTCCAGTTTGAGCTTTGAGCTGGCGGCGGCCATCTGTGGAGTCGCTATCAGTCTGCCGCTCTCAAAGGGATGAAATCCCGCAGAGGAGCAGAGGCACGGCGGGCCAAAGAGCCTTACGACAACCAGACACACACATGTTCCAGATGAAACAATTACTTGAGCTCCAAAGCACGGCAACCATGGAGGTGTTAGAACTTTTTAATCTTTATTTATTTCTATTTTGTTTTATTTATACGTTTTTTTCTCTCCTGCTTTGTTTTGTTTGTTTTAGCTGGGAGAGGGATTGGGAAAGATGCTGGTTGCAGCCTGGGGATAGAGAGGAGGAAAACCCCAAAGCCACAGGTGTGGTTAACCTCACGGAGGGGTCACGTCCTGGCCTGCCAGCCGGAGGGTAGAGGCCACCCTGGGGAACAGAGGGATTGGCAGAGGGAGGGAAGTTGAGGAAGGGGTCCTGGACCACACTTACCGCCTTAACCCAGCACCCCACACACACACACTCCACACACCCAGCAGCATGGTTGCACGGGAGAATGAATGGAGAGCCGGGTAAACATTCCAGAATCTTCTGAGCTCACAAACACACTGACGTGACTCTCTCTCTCCGACCATGTAGCCAACACCTTTTGCTCTCCTCCCACCCACTTAGTTAACCCCCCCCACACACACACACACACACACAATCACTCTCTCTCTCTGCGCTGATACAAAATTGGCCCGCGTTGCAGATAAACTGAAGATATGCTCTGCGGCAATAACATTCTCTCCGCCATGAACCGTATGGAGAGGGGACCTGGCTCAATTTGTTCCCCGGTTCTTTTAAGTCCTCTGTTTATGGAACCCGAGAACAGACTCCCATGCACGCACACACACACAAGCACACAACACACACACACACACACACACACACACACACACACACAGAGGCCACCTATGAAGGGAGGAATATCTCTGAGCCTCGGCATAAGCAAAATATTGATTCTCCAGCAGCTATTTCCAGAGCCAGAAGACCACAAATCTACAGTTTATTCCTCTGTCTGGCCTGCTTGGCTGGCCAATTTAGAGGAAACCGCAATCAGTCACTGGCCAATGCAACTGCCATCGCGACAGCAACAATGGCTGATCTATGGATAATGACTTGGTTGGCTTCAGGCTGCATGCATGCTTGGCCTTTGGGATAAATATATACGTAGATAGACAAGAGATATAATTGTCAGAATTCCTAGAGAACTCGTAGCACAGGGGAGAGAAACATTAACATCTCTTCTACCGTAATCAGACTCCACTAACTCTGTATACAGGAATTAGAATTCTTCCTATTGTGCAATATTAAACACAATGGTGTCTTCTCATGCTAACACAAACAAGGGTTGCTTTCTATCACAAACACACACACACACACACACACACACGTACACACAAACACACACACACACACACACACACACAGACACATGTGTACACAAACACACATACATGTACACACACAGAAAGAATGGGTTCTTCCATTCCTCTAAAATAGTTGTACAGAATGGGTGAATGTTCCACTGCTTTGGGAAGTTACCCTTGTAAAGAAAATCAAAACAACACATATCATGCACAATTTTCCAACTGCTTTCCCCAAGACAAACGCATCGACCTGTGGGAAAATGTTAGTTGGGCTGCCTCTTATAACTTTCTCGGCTACTGTGAAAAAGAAAAGGCTGTTATTGGTGCACCCTGCCCCGCCCCCTGCACCCCTGACGCCGCCTATATATTTTCATATTTGCACGATCCCACGTGTCAGTGAAATAATCCCACTGATCCCAATAATCCCATGTGCATTCCCACATCACGTCACAGCAGTTCATAAACGTTGGATAAATGGTTTTCCCATCGAGTGGGAATGGGACTTACGGCTGGCAAGCTGGAACAGGTGACCACAGGATGCGTGGACGCAACCAACTGCTTTCTCGCAGACACACACACACACACACACACACACACACACACACACACACACACACACACACACACACACACACACATATATATACACACATACATATATATACACACACACACATATATATACACACACGCACACACACACACACACACACACAAACACACACACACACACACACACACTTCAGGTCACCTTTGGGCAACACCAGGAGCTCGAGAGATCTTACTGATCTTACATAAGAATTCAAATAAGTCTTTGAAGGTATTTACCTCCTTTGGCTGGCTCTCGCGGATTGCTTCTTTCAGGCTTGGACCCTGCAAAAGACAACCGATCATTAGCAAACTTCTCAGTGTTCCCTGCCATGTGCATTACACAGTACTGAGCCTCTCTGCATCTTAACAATAGATGTGCTAAGCTCCACTTGCCAATTCAGCAGAAGGTTTTAATGTCCTGCATTCTTGTCTGCGAGGGGTATATTGAAGACATATGGATTCGAAGGAGCATTCCTGCATGCTTTGGAGAATAAATGCTACAAAACGAGAGTGATCACATGGCTCTGAGCAGCAGAAGAGGCTTCGGCCTGATGCCAGAGTCACACTTTGCATTGCAGTGAAGTGAGCCTCTGGGCTCTTCGCATCTGATGAACTCATCATGTCTGCAAACAATAATGTCATCAAATAGACCCCATCTTTTACCACAAGCGCACTGTTGCAACGGTCCTCGGTGCAGAGATGCAAAAAGCACGCTTGAGGCATGTGCAGCTTCCAGCGATGGGCTCTCAGCAGCGACCACTTCAGACGACAATGGTTCCTGAGCCCCAGGACCAGCCAGCACACATGGGCATGTGTCTCTGATTAGCAGATTGTTTGGCAACCACAGCCGCCCTAGAACAAGCGCAGATTTCTGCCAGGGGTTTCACCCTCTTGCCCAATGCTACTACAACTGTTCCTTGTAGTTTTTTTTGCTCGCAAATAGCACATCATTTAAGAACAATGGATGTGGGACTCGAAACTCATTAAGCAATTTTGATGGATTGTAACTTCCCCTGAAAAAATACAATGCCATAAGTGTCCTCCCTCCTTGGCTCGCTTATAGTCTGCAAACTCCTGGTAGTTCAGGTAACTGCAGACTGGTGTGTTAAAACCACAGAGATATTACATAGAACTGGAGAAAGTGAGGACGTTCCGCCCCCATTCACTCCAATGCTAGGTGCTAAGCTAGCTAATTCAGCCACAAATACTGTACACCCAGTGGGCTGCTGCCATCTTTCAAAATGGCGTCCAACATGTGCTCTCTTCCACCCACATTTTCACAAACAAGCCAATTAGATGCCACATTAAAGGACGTCCCCAATTATGTCGTTCATTTGGATTGGCTGATCCTCCTAGCAATCCACACAGACAACATGCCCACCAGTATTTGAGTTACCCATAAGGTGAATCAGTACATTGTGCGGTGTACTGTGTGTGTGTGTGTGTGTGTGTGTGTGTGTGTGTGTGTGTGTGTGTGTGTGTGTTAATGTTGATGCGCTGGCGCTGTATGTTCTGTTTAATATTGTTTCCAGAAAGATCCTCTCTAAAGCCTCTTCTCCTTACCTTGGCATTTGGGCTTCTTATTGGCCACAGCTGAGCCACTGATGGGGCGGCCATTGGGCGTGACGCACCAGCAGTAACCTGTGTAGCTGTGACACTGGACCTAAGGGCCGGTCAACAGACAATACTGAGTTTAGAGGAAATTCGTCTGTCACATCAAGACTATACTAAATCTGTCAAGATGGATATTGTTGCATCTGTCACTTAAGAATCATTTATTACGTTTACAACAATAAAAGCATACTGTTTAAGTGTATAATAAGCACACGTAATCATTAAATGGAAAATGACAAATCAAATTACAAGAGGTTTTTTAAAAGATTCCAACAAAAGCCATTATAGCAATAAAGCATCAGATTATTCTCCATCAGGACATTGTTGCATTACACACCCTTACCTCACTATATGTGCCATCTGGATTGCATACAGGCACAAAGACTTGTGGGAAAAGCTTCTTGGCCTGCTGCTCTGTATATTTCTTTTCAGCCACGCACCTCGACGCATCTGAAAATGACAGCATTATAGAAGGTTACTCCCAGGTTATAAGCAGGGCCTGCCAAAGGAGGCTCTGTTTTCACTAGTGGCCACTAATTCAAGCATTTCTCAGGGTCTCAAGGCCTTGACAAGCAATTTAGTCAGTCTGTCCCAGAACATTTAATTGGTCTATCCAAAATGACAAAAAACTCTGCACTTGGTTCTCTGTACTTGAAGGACCCAGGGTACGTCAAAAGGGACTTTTATGTCAAAATTGAATGCTGGTGCTGTCCCACCAACGCTAGAATTGCTTCTGAACACTCCATTCATCTTCATTTACATGAAACATATCATTAGCCATGTCTCCTTCTCGGCAGAGACAGCTGTTTTATACAGTTCTGCTGTTTTACAGCGCTCATCAAAGGAGCCCAATCACTTGATCCAACACAAAGTGGACTTTTTAGGCACACCGACCGCAAAGAAAGCACTGATGAATGCGGCCCTAAATCATAGAAGACTGTGGTGGAGCAGACTGAGCATGAGGAGAGAGGAAAGTCACAGGGAAAACGGAAAGAGATTCATATTTAGCCACTCACTCTGTGAGGAGAAGGGGGAGGGGGGGGGCAAAGGGTGTGGGTGTGTGTGGGATGGGGGTGAGTGATGGGGGGGGTGAATCATCCGAGATGTTTCGGAAGCGGCGGCCCGCGCGTGTGGCTGGGAAAGGAACCAACATCCCAATCTTATTAGGGCCTGCCATGCACCAGCCCAGCGGTCGCGTGGTAAAAGCATCAAGGAGCTCAGTGGCTCGCACACACTCTCGAAAGAATGTTCCAGAAAGCTTTGAGAAAGAGCTGATGCAGAGAGGAAAGAAAAAACGAAGAGGAAGGGGGCAGACTTTGTTTTAATTCTTTCTCAACTGGCATCCTCCTCCTGTCATGGTAGTCACCTCTCCAAATGGTTGCAAAATCTCCACATTTCACCCAAATGAGACAACTGGAATCTGGGTTTCTGAGCATTTCTGAGATGCGACGTCCTCGTTTAGTGTCTTTCCCTCCATGTTGATGGATATTAACCACTTCTGCCTTGCTCTATTTATTCTACTGGATGACTGACCATGAATGACAGGCTAACTAGCAAATAGCGGATGTCTGTGCTTTGACTGCCTACAGTATGACACACAGGCCACAAAAAAAAAAAAATGGCTTCGGTTGAGACTAAAGGAAACTCATGCAATGACGCAATACCCGTACTCTCTTCAGCAGGGTCGAATTCTAAAACCGTCGGAGGCACTTGAGGTGAGTGGCCAGTGGTGGGGTTGGGGTGCACTCCTCGTGGCACGGGTGCCATGCCATGCCCCTGTCCAGCTGAGGGGAACCAGAGCTGAGAGCAGAGCAAGTGCTGGTTTATTTCAGCTGGCCCCCTGCCTGGAGGAGGAGAGGAGAGAGGAGGAGAGGAGAAGGGAGGAGAGGAGAGGGGAGAGAGAGGAGAGGGAGAGGGAGAGGAGAGGGAGGAGAGGAGAGGGAGAGAGGAGAGGGGATGGGAGAGGAGAGGGGAGGAGAGGGGAGGAGGAGGAGGGGGAGAGGGAGGAGAGAGGGAGGCTGGCCCGGCAGAAGGCGGAGACAGGGAGACACTCTAACTCTCACACAAAAAAAACAAGAAGAAGAAGAAGAAGAAGAAAAACAGCACTCCAGCCCCGTCCTGCGCTGCATGCAAGGTTCCGACCAGAGGCACACGTCTGGAAAAACTGACAGCTGAATCATCTGCCCTCCGCGTTGGCACCAACAGGCGGGCAGCCCTCCGCGGCCTCTGTGGGCTCGTATGGCTATGAGGAGCCCATTGCTGTGCCCGGGCATGCCAGCGAGTGCGCTGAAAGTTCTGGATCTTTCTTTCCTCAGCTGCCTCATTTTATAACTTTTTTTTTGATCCCTCAGGGGAAATATGGAAGGGGTCATTGGGGATCTTGTTCTGCTCTGGTTTTGGAGCTGGGGATCTCAATTCCATTCTTTTTCTCTCATTCAGTTACTATCGCCAGTGTCTCTTGCTACATGCCTCTCCCTGTCTTTCTCTCTCTCTCTCTCTTTTTTCCCCTCTCTCCCTCTCTGTCTTTCTATCTTTCTCCCTCTCTCTATCTCTTTCTCTCTCTCTCTCTCTTTTTTCCCCTCTCTCCCTCTCTTTCTTTCTATCTTTCTCCCTCTCTCTATCTCTTTCTCTCACTCTCTCCGTCCCTGATCACTATTCACGCGAATAAGAATAAGGCATTGTCCTTTGTTGCTGAATGATGAACTGACAGAGTTGGAAGTTAAAGAGAGTGGGGAGATGGGGTGAGGAGAAGGAGAAGGAGAAGAGGGAGGAGGGGGGTCAACACAAGGAGCCTTCTTGCCCCAGCCAACACAATGCTGTGGTTTGTGAGCTGTTCAACCTCCATACACTACCAGTGGTTCTCAGTGCCCGCCACCCAACTTTCCCCTTCGATATGAATATGTCTATTCTCCCTCTCTCCCTCTCTCCCTCTCTCCTCCTCTCCCTCTCTCACTATACGGTTCACTTGCACTGAAATTAAAATGTAGTGCAAAAATGGATACTGCTGCGGTGGTATCCCGCAAAAAAAAAGAAAAAAAAAACGAAGAAAAGAAAAATCATAGTCATGGAAGACTATGTATCACATGACAGATGCATGTCATGTGCGGGCCTCTGCCAGGTAACCCCGGTAACCCCGGTAACCTTAACGGCGAGTCGGCGGACGCAAGCCTCCAGCAGCTCCCCTGGTCTGGCCAAAGCAAGCAACCACAGAGAGGCCTGCGGAGTCATCAGGCCTGTGATCATAACATAAAACACCCCGGCATGATTTATCAGCACAAATATTTATCTGTAAAAGAATCCGTTTTGTTGGATGGTGTTGGAGGAAGAAGTGCACAGTCAAGGGAAAAGACTGGTAGTCCTTTTTTTACCCCACTTTTTTTTCTTTTTTAAGACTCTTTCTCCAAATGGCCCCCGCTTGCACCCCCGGGTTGTCATGCTAGCTCACAACGGCATCAATTATCCGACGATGAATTTAACCCCCGAAGTCTGTGGCGTGACCCCTTTGGAGCGCAGTGGGGCCGAGGCAAGCACAGCTGAAGCGTGACTCGTGACCTGTGACCTGACCTTTGCACGGCCCACGGATGACCTCCAGCTGGGTCGCTGACGCCACGCTGGAGGAACTTCGCTGAGGTGGTGAGCATCGTCCGTCCGAGCGCCTGGCGGCTTGGGGGCTCGAACAGTCCATGTTGCACTCCTTATCCTGCTCCACTCGCAAAAACTGAGAAAGGAGGAAGAGCGAGAATGAGAGAGAGAAAGAAAGAGAGAGAGAGAGAGAAAGAGAGAAAGGGAAGAGGTTAAGAGAGAGTCTATACGTTCCACAGAGGTACTGTTATTCACACAGAGCTTTCACATCTCGGCATCTATGATGGAATACTTTTGGAAACGTTTACCAAACCAGGACAAAAAAGCCATGACATCAGTATAGGAGAATATATTTTGGAACCATGGAAATGCCTCTGCGCAAGAATAGGAGAAGAATAACTGTGAGTCACTCTGACGGAAGTGATTCAGTATCTTTTTGTTTTCATTGAAATGTCTCCTCCACTGTTTCTCTAAGCTACATATTGTATCTGCTTCCTACACACACACACACACACACACACACACACACACACACATACATACATACACATGCACACACACACACACACACACACACACACACACACACACACACACACACACACAAAAAAAACAAATTGTACACTGCACCCAAAAACAATGCATGAAATGTCCTCATGTTGACTTGGCCTATTCTGACTCAGTGTTGCACAGCTGAATGGTGAGGGAGAGGCCTGTCAGTCAGGTCGACCATGCCATGTCTTGTCTCATGGGGGTACGGGGTGAGATATCAGATGAGGACATATGTGACACTTCCTCTCTCACTGTTGTCTGCTGCTGCTCCCAACACCTGTGCAAACTGCCCCCCTCCCACTCAGACACACATACACATACACTCACACAATGACCAGGTGAGAGAAGAGTAACAGTAAGTACGGCTACGGACAGGAACATGTCCTCTCGTCTGAACACATCGGATCACCTGTGTGAATGGCGCCATTGTGTTGGACCTGACCACAAAATGAGACCTCCCCTGCTGGCACCGGACAAAAGCGGCAGTGGCGGCAGCAGCAGCGGTCTACTCTGACTGATTGACTGACTGACTGACTGCTCCCCTCTGCTGAATGAAGAGACAGTAAACGGATGCCTGGATGACTGGCTCAGGGACACACACACACACACACACACGCTGTGTGTGTGCGTTTTGTGTCAGTAAAGTGCAGTCATGGCTCTGGGCACTGCTGCTATGTTTATGGGACGAGACGAGAGGGGAAAAAATCTGTACAAAAACAGTTTGGGGGCAGGGGCTTAACGCTGTGTTTTTAACTAACACAGCTGTGTTTTGACCACGGGTTTTGTGTATTGGCCATTACCCACCCTGCCTATTACATGAAACTGATAACGACGTGATCACAGATTTATTGCATTTACTGATAAACCAGGCCTACTGATTAGCTTTGTAATGAACGCTCTTAAAGGTATTTCCCTTTTCAACATTGCAAAATCACCCCCATGCCATGGCTAGAAGCCAAACATACCTTTCTCAAGTCACCTCTGTCGTATAAATCAATACCATCAACCTGGGAGAAAGAAGACATTCTCTACAAATTGGTGGGCCGAATCATTACAGAGTCTGAAGAAATTAGCCGTCTCTGACGTCTTACAAATGAGCTCCCCACAGTCAGGGCTGGAGAAGGCCTCCAGTGTTTAGACAGGCAGAGAAAGAAAAGAGAGAGAGAGAGAGAGAGAGAGAGAGAGAGAGAGAGAGAGAAAAAAAGTGGAGAGGGAGAGAAAAAGACGGAAAGAGAAAGGAGAGAGAGGAGGGGAGAGTAAAAGAGAAAAAGAGAGAGAAAGAGAGAGTGCTGGAGGGGGGGGGGGGTCTGCACCTGGATGAGTGCTTATTGGTATTGCCCTCAGCCAAGCTGGGTGGAGGGGGGTGGAGAGAGGGGGGGCTCTCTTCATCTTTCATCATAAATCAGCCAGGGATGAATGCGATGGGAGAGGCTGGCTCAAACACATTCGGCATGAATGAATTCCCCTCCTCCTTTCTTTCTCTCTCTCTCTCTCTCTGTCTCTTTATTTTCTCAATTATGCACCTTTTCATGTTACCAGTGGCCCCTGTCCCACTGGGGCCTATCGGAGGATCAAGAAAAGAAAAACCCTCTCAAAGCACACTGCAACAAGTGCAGGGCTAAGGAGGAGGACAAAGTTCCAGGCCGAGGGGCTAAAAAAGCGGAAGTCAACACGCCCCTGACAAAGACCACTCACAATAGGTTGCATCCTCTTTTCTCTGTCCAGCCTGTTTGTGTGTCCTTCATTTATGAGAGTGTATAAAAGACGACAAAACTCCATTAATTCCTTCCAGACAGCCCCCACCCCCACCACCACCCCCACCACCATCCTCGTCTCACAGAATTACTCCACAGCTACGTGCACTCGCTCACCCCCAGAATGTCTGATTTCCTCTATTCCCCGACTTAATTCGGAGCGCGATCATGAATGCATGAATGTTAACATCCAAATGAAAGGCTGTCATTTTGCTGGCCATGTCTGCGAGTGGGTTGGGAGGTCTGGGACTGCCCCAGAGCCCCTTGCCATCACTGCCCCCCCCCCCTTCTCCCTTCTCTGTGCCAATGCTTCTGACTGACAGTCCCCCGTCGTCTGGGGTCAGTGAACTCTGCCACCCCCAGACCCCCTCATACCCCTTTAGCCTCCCAATCATCCTGCTGGAACAGCTCTAGTTTTGGGTTGGTGGGCCTGCAGCTGCAAACCCCCCTCATCCACCCACCCACACACACACAGACACACACACACAGCCACCCACCACTACCACCACCCCCGCTGCAAAGCCACCTCTTTTCACAGCTCTCCAGTCCCGCCTGACGAGGCGCGGACAGCATGAAAAGAGTTGTACGAAAAACAACTTCACCAATCACCAAACTAGGCCAGCCAAGATCAGCTCCAATCATGATCTGCCCTGTCCAGCCATCCGCCGCGGCCAGTCGGCCCTCCACAGCCAAGGCCTCCAGCGGGCCGGGCCAGTGATCCGGCTGGACTAAGAGCCAGCCAGGGCGGGGGGGCTACCCAGCTGACAGCTTAGACAAAAGACTTTCTACACATGAGGTGTCCAACATGAAGAGCGTTTACGAACTAAACTTGTTAAACTTGCTCTGAACCTCGCGGACTGAACTTTGCCTTCAATCAGCAAATCAACGCGCGCGCGCGCGAGAGAGGGAGAGAGCCCTGGCTAAACACTGTTTGGATAAAGAGCGTGGTGTGGCGTTTAAGAGGATTAGCGCCTGCTATGTAACGCGGTGAGAACAGTTATAGCTTTCCATGTCTGGCTGTAGCCATTTTCCGAACAAAACGTTCCTTTGTCAGTCATCTTGAGTCTCCTCTTGACGCCACATAGCCCAGCACTGTTCACACTTCTCTGTTCACACGAAGCCCAGAAGTACAGAATAAAACTCCAGAGTCATACTGCTAATCCCGCTCAGCGCCCTAAATGGAAAGAGACTGAAGTAGTAGGTTGAAGTAGGGAGGGATAGAAATCTTTGTAGAACTGTAAAGGTAATAGAAATCCTGTGAGGTCTAATATGAATGGATATATCCAAAAGAAATCTAATAGAAATGTAATCTAATCTAAGAGAATTTGAATAGAATTATACATTATTATATATATATATATATATATTATACTTATATTACTTTTTCTGCTGTAAGTGCATGTTGTGTGTGATGTCTGTATGCTACTGAGACCTTGAATTTCCCCTTGGGGATCAATAAAGTATCTACAGTATCTATCTGTCTATTTATCTATCTATCTACAGTATATATATATATAAAATATATGCCTGTAATTATTACTACATGCCTATGTAGCAGGCTACTCATTCCTGGTGCCTGGTTTTCCCTCCTCCAGCAGTCAGCCTGCAGTGATGGATGGGGGTGGGGGGGTGGTGGACAGTCGGGGCCGACTCTCCGGTGACATCTCACTCTGGAGCACCCCAGCCCAGCCCAGCCCAGCCCAGCCCAGCCCCCAACCCCAGCCCAGCCCCCAACCCCATCCGACAGAGAGGGCAGCCTCCCAGGGGACGGAAAGGCATGGAGGTGGCAGTGATGGATGAACGCCATCACCACCATCACCAGCACCACCAGCACCATCACCACCACCACCACCACCAGCAGCAGCAGCAGCAGGCCTCCTCTGCCATGACTTATGACTCAGGCATGGACCAGAGAGGGAGACCGCAGGCGGAGGAGAAGAACCCGAAAGGGGGAAAAAAGAGCCGCTTGTTCAGGCTTGAATCCTTCTCTCTCTCTCTCTCTCTCTCTCTAGTCTCTGTCTCTATCCCCCTCTCCCACCCCACCCTACTGAGTCCCCACAGCTGCCTTTGTCTTGTTATGTGTGTCCATTCCCACCCTGAAAAAAGAAAGAATGAAAGAAAGAAAGAAAAAGAAAGAAAAAGAAAATGAGTGCTGAACAGCTAAAACAATTATGAGGACTTAAGTCCAGCAGCTAAAAGGAGTGAGAGCAGGGAGGGAGGGAGGGAGGTGGGGGTGGGAGGGTGGGAGAGGGTGAGAGACTGAGAGAAATCTGACAGTTTTTTTCTTTCAGGACCCACCAGCGCACTAATCAAATCCTATTACCCCCTCCCGGCGCCCAGACACTGCGGGTCTGAATGGAAGGATCTGGAGGCGAGACTCCAGCAGAGAGCACATTGTGCCATATTGAGGGGCCATGGGGGCCAGAGCCCCCCCACACTCCCGAGGCCCCCCGAGAGGACCCCTCTCACACAACCACGGCCCGACGGGGGCCCTGGCTGTGAGCCGCGGCAAAAACGTGTTCAATCGGCACGGCGGGAGCTTCCTTGAGGAACGCCGGGATTTGCTGGGAATCATTAGTTACCAGCATGGCGGAAAGGGAAAGAAAGTGACAGCTTTTTAACCAGGCTATTAACTCCATCAAAGGCGAAGGCGTTTAATTGCTGTGAAAGATGTAGAGGAGGGGAAGGAGAGAGGGAGTGAGGGAGGAGAGAGGGAGAGAGGGAGGAGAGAAGGAGAGAGGGAGGAGAGAAGGAGAAAGGGAGGAGAGAAGAAAAGAAACGCTTTCTGTGAAAGGGCCAGTGGTAGTCATGTGAAAAGGGTACGGTTGAAAAAATATCTTTTTTTTCCCTTCCATGCAGGTGCATGGATTTATGTATGTATGGGGGCTACATTTGACATGGGGGGGGAGGTCATGTTCAACCAACTTGGATGTTTTTTTTTTTTGTTGGACAGATAAGAGCAAAGGCCTCTTCATGGTGCTGTTTTTTCTGCTTCATCTCTAATAAAGAAGCATGTCTGTCTCTCTCCCTCTTTTCCTCTCCCCCTCTCTCTCTCTCTCTCAAACACAACTCTCATGGAATATCACTCAGGAAAAACTGCTTAGGGCATACTTTCTCAGTCTCTGGGATCAGACAATGGTCCAAGGTTCGTACAGTCAGACTTGCCTGGGATGCTGACATTACAACCACATCCTCTGCTGTTGCATGGATCAAAACTAATTTAAAATCCAAGCAAAGGCACCATCTTAATTTTCCCCACACTGCTGGCCTGGTATGACTCCTAGAGAGAGAGATGGATAAACTGTGTTCATCTGGCCGACCCAGAGTCATGAAATCTAATTGCTGGTTTTGGGACCAAGACATACAATTGGTTGTCACTAACAAAGCAGTGCAGGGAAAGCATAAGGGAACTCAGGCAGGTTGAGAGCGGAGTCCTGAGACTGCAGTGGCACTTGATACTCCTTCCTCTCGGGGGCTGGGAGATATGAGAGGAACACTGAGCCTAATGTGAAGGCCTTGTTTGTTTATTGTGCATGTTGATGGAATGGTGGGCTGGGATTGGACTGTGTGTGTGTGTGTGTGTGTGTGTGTGTGTGTGTGCGTGCGTGTGTGTGTGTGTGTGTGTGTGTGTGTGTATCAGCGTGATTGCAGATTGCAGATGTGAGCCTGCACAATGCAAAGCTTCCTCCCACATTCCACAGCACCCAGGGCAGACTGGAGAGTGGCTGCCTGACCCCTCCACCTCTGGGTTAACAACTCACAGCCATTTGTTTCCATTTGGATATTGAGGCATCCTTGCATGTCCCATAAATAATGACAGCGGGGGCGGCTGCCGCTGCGCCCCACACTAAATCACACGGCCAAAGCTCTGACACGGAGCATTCTTTCCCCGTTCCCGTCCCCTTATCCCTGGTCCATGTCTAGTGAGCCCCCCTGCCCTCTCTCGCGCTGCCAGTTGGCTGCGCCGGTGGGATGCGTTGCACTGTGCTGCACTGGCGGTGCCCGGCCCCCAGAGCGCTCTTGCTCATGCGACCGCCCGCGATCAGCCACGATCCCGCAGGACAGACGCTGCACAGACTCCAGAGGGAGTCCATCAGGGACCCCCACACATACAGACACACACACACACACACACACACACACACACACACACACACACACACAGACACAGACACACACACACACACACACAGACACACACACACAAACACACACACAGACACACACACAGACACACACACACAGATACACAAAAAAAGCTAGAAAGAGAAACGGTGGCAGGGCCTGGCTCTTCCAGAGAGAGCCTGTTGATAAGAAGCCATAACTTCAGGCCCTCCAGGCCTTCTGACTGTCGGAGAAAGCAGCAAGCCTAACTGTACCCCCACCCATCACCACCACTAACTTTGTAAACAATAACATGTGTGTTGAACTCCCCATCCCAGTGTGGCAGCAGCAGGTACCCAAGAGAAACCGCACCAAAGTTCAGGCCTAATTTTGATTGCCACATAGTTGGCCGGTTGAGTTGTGTGGCAGCAGCAGCAGAAGCCGTTGCGATTTGGCCAACAGGAAACCCCTGGCAAGCTGCGGAGCTTCTTCTTTCCCAATGCCACTAACGACCCCATCAGCACCGTCAGGCTGAGTAAGAAGAGACAAGCCCAGAAAGGGCCAGTACACACAGGGCTCGGCCTGAGACACTGCAGTCGCAGCCGCAGCAGCAGACAACCAGACCAGAGCAGGGCTGTTTTCCTTCTTTACTCCTCTCCTTTTTTCTTTGGGGGTGTAATGGTCTAACAGAGCAGACAGATATAGGCACAGTCGACAAGACAGATCCAAGAGAAAGGAAAATCCCAGACGCTCCAGTAAAGCACCTAAATATTCTGCCAGAAGAGAACATTTCACTGGATACCTTCAGAACAAAAATTTCTGAATTTGCCATGACACTTGATAGAACAAGCGGACAAATAAAATTAGATCAGTCCAGGAGCAGAACACAAGGTTGGAGCTTGGTGGTGAGTCAGGCAGTAAAGATATGAAACTCCAATGGAAATGCAACCCTCATAAGAGAGAACCTTGATTCAATTTTTGGACATTTTTGAAATACAGTTTCAATTTTAGAAAGAATTCCTTCTGTTCTCAGTAGGTGCCACATACCTCTCAAAATTAAAATGAACAGAGTTTAAACAAAAAAGGTGTAAAATACTTATAATCTGGCATACCTGCTTAACTTGATCAATTAATTTATCCGAGTCAGACCCAAATATTGACTGTTGTGGCCCTTTGGATCAGAGAATGGTCTGTTCCCACAATGTCAATCAAGTGCAAAACTATTTGGCAGGCGGTGAGCGTGTTATTGGCCTTATGTAAATCCCCTGGCTCACCAACCCTCCAAAGCCCCCTCTGTTGGGCCAGCCTGCCAGCTGCCTTATGCCCTTCTTGCCAGCAACACCGGCCCAATTCTTGTGGCCCAGTAGGCACAGGCTTGAGTCTATGGACAGATTCCTAGCTGTCAGGAAATCTCCTCATACTCGATAATAATATTCAATGTTCACAGAAATCTGGCTGTCAACTGTCCTGCCACTGCTTTTCCAACTTTCTGATGAAGTAGGCTACGTGTGGAGAAATGTAATTCAAGTTGAGCAGAAATAAGGGGGGAGAATTTGAGAGTTTAAAGAATAATGCCATCGAAATACTGTAGTAAAAAACATATTAGCTATGAGTTGAGCTGTTTATTAATGACGTAGCCTACATGGATGCATGCTTGGTGTCTGCAAACGATCTTAATTTGTAGTGTTCAAATGTTAAATTTCGCATATCTTTCTAATAATCTGCAGCGCTAGTCTCGTGGGATATAAAGACGATCCTTAGTTTCTTTCATGTTTTGTCCCAGTAAAACATTCCACATTTAAATTCCCGACCCACTTGAATAAAGCTAAGGCTAAAATGTTGGGACAATTCAACCACTAAACTAAACCACATGCTATTCTGATTTCTCCTGGAGAGCATTACGGATTTTCTTGTCAGGGTCTGCTGGTAGATCGCAATTATATTTTAATTGTTTAAATACTTTTGATTTCTCTTTTCTTCTTAGTTTTTTATTTGTGTTTTCCAACAGGACCTACCAACCTACAAATTTCAACTTGCCTAAAAGTCTCTAGGGAGCCGGACAAATTCCCCCCATTCCCAAGTCGAAAATGAAATCACGCCGAATTGTATTTGCTTACATCAAATGACAGACACGTTTAAATCCATTTCCCCCTTACAAACAGAAATGCTAGTAGAATTAGGCTATCTGTGCGTAATTTGCCGCTCGCTGGTTAGACTTCAGTCCTACCGTGAGGGCAGAGAATTTCTGCGAGCGTCCGGCGCACAGGAGGCAAGACAGGACCAGTAGAAACAGAGTGCGCATCTTGGATGTCCCCCTTCTTCTTGAGGTCGTACGCAGTCCGAAAACTTTGTCACAATCCAAACTTTCTCCGCGCTTGACTAGTTTCTCTCAGTGTTTGTCTCCAAGAAGGAAAAGTGGACTTTCACTGCTGGAAATGCCCTTTAAAATAAAGTAATTACTGAATAAAAACCTGTGCTCGCAGCGGGTACAAACATTCACTTCAACTGCTCCAAAGCTCTCAGATAGCCTATACAACACCTAAATCCGCTCCACTATGCCCTAATCCTGTATTTCCCTTACGTGATGTATCCCTGTGTAGACTGTCTTGAACCCCTGTCCCGCTGACTGCTGGAGTGTCTTATTGGCTCCCCCCTCTCCTTTCTATATTCTTCTGCTTTGCGCTCCACTCCCCTCCCCTCGATCCTTTGCATGTTGTCAGACCCAGATCTCTATCGGATGCAGGCACTGCCAGCCAAGCCAGCAGGTAGGTAGGTAGGTAAGTTTTGAAGGAATCTTTTGGCTGCTGGTAGCTAACGCAAAACAAAACCTACTAGCCTACTCCTTAATCAGGAGTTGTCTATTTTTTCTGCTGTACCTCTTTACCTTTTTTCCCCGTTGGATCCCTCGGTCATTATTCTCCCCGTGGCACTCAACCATTTTGTGTATTTTGTTTAACTCAATTATCTTCACCTACATCAGTATCAGCATATTGTTCCATCCGTTGGCTTAAAAGCTGTATGCCAACAAAAGTAGATATAATAACCTCTGAATCTAGACTACTAGGGGGCTGCGCACTGCAACATTAGCGCCTGAATACCTAAACTGTTAAATACGCTATTAAAATGGCAAACTTTAACTGTTTGGAAATCATATTGCTTGTTCATATCAATCATATTGGTGAAGTGAAATGGTAGACACACATGAGCAAGGCAATATGGAAATTTTGCAGACATGCGACGATAGATCTAAACAGTTAGGCTAACTTTACATTGTCTAGCAAAGTTTCTTGCCAATGTTAGAAATATTTAAAGTAATGTCTTCGGTAGCCTAAAAACGGCACATTTAACGTGGTCCACTGATCACAGACATCAGACATATCTAAGGACAACATCGACCTAGAATTAGTCAACGTTGCAGTTTGGTGAATGGCAGAGGATGTGTTCAGGTGCACAAGAGGTTTCCTCTTACGGGCCACGTTTGACCTGAACTGTCATGGTGAGTAGAAGCTGCCACCTGCTGTCCATTTGTGGTAACACTGAAGCGTGGTAAAGTTGGTTTTATATTGGACGTTGGATATTCGACACATTCGAAAAATCTATTTAGCACTGACTACGAGGGTCGAGTTTGTGTCAAACTAACTTTAATATTTTTAAACGAGGCCTTTAATATGTTTACACAAAGCTTCTTTTGTCAAAAAACCCATGTTTTGATTTTATGAAATTGTTATGCTGATAAAAGACTTCAATCTATTATGCGGCTTCACTTTTTGACTTACCCATCCTAAAACACATCTCCTGAACTCGGCTTACTGCCCTTTTTAGTACACAAAGCTTCTATTTCCCTAAAGCCTACTCTTTGATTTTATACATTTTTTACTATTTAAAAATGCTATAAATCTATTATGCAGCTTGACCATTTGACCTACCCTTGTCAAAACACATCTGCTGCACTCAGCTAACTGTCCCACATAGTACACAAAGCTTCTTTTTTTCAAAACCTCACTATTTGATTTTATATTATTTTTTTACTATTAAAAAAATGCTATAAATCTATTATGCGCCTTCACCTTTTGACCTACCCATGTCAAACCACATCTGTTGCACTCAGCTAACTGCTCTACATAGTACACATAGCTTCTTTTTTCAAAAACCCACTCTTTGATTTTATATAATTTTTTACTATGAAAAAATCCTATAAATCTATTATGCGGCTTGACCTTTTGACCTACACATGTCAAAACACATCTGCTGCACTCAGCTAACTGCCATACATAGTCAATCATGATCGCTTCCTTTAATGGAAGTGTGTGTCATTAGATAACTGTACCTCGTCCTTATTAGAAGTAAACATGGGTGTCCCCCAAGGATCAGTTTTTGGTCCTATTTTATTTTCTATTTATAAAAATAATTTAGTTATGGATCTGAATCAAACAAAACAAAATATATTTGTTCAGGTACAAAAATCTCTGGTAGGATTAAAGTTGGTATTAAATGCTAATTCAAGCGTTCACTATCCGAAATTCACCAGATAGAATAAATGTGAGAACACTTTGTCTAGGTCACTAGTCAGGGTCCTGACGAGCTTCTTGGGAACATGGTGGCTCTGCGCTGGCATTACCGCTCCTGGTCGTGAAGTGCATCACGGCATCACGCTGGACGAGAACTGCGCTGGCATTACTGCTCCTGGTCGTGAAGTGCATCACGGCATCACGCTGGACGAGAACTGCGCTGGCAGACTTCAGCCCGGAGTGAGAACTGCGGGCACCCGGGAAGCTTAACGTCAGATCGTGCCTGACCTGGCTGCACTGGCAGAGGCAGGGCAAGATGCCAAACAACAGAATAAGTGCTGCGCGATATAAGCAGACCAGACTGGACCCTAGCTACGAGTATATTACAATTAAAGTGCCAGAACAGCATGAGTATAATTAAGCGGAGATACCATTTTGAGCAAGGTCGCTGGCTCGTGCTCCACTGGATCGCACCAGACTGCCTGTGCTGGCAGCATTCGGTGAGATCTCTAAGCACCCCAACAAAGCCAGTAATGTTGGGGCCCCTGGCCAGGACCCTGCGACTTAGGATGATGACAGTGCTCGCTGAGAAGTCAGAAAGTTCAACGGGAGAATGAAGACAGTCAAGTTTAGACAGCCTGATTGGGCAAACCATCATTTGCTGCAGTGGTGGCTGCACCAATCTTAAAAGAATGGGTAGGCTCATTGCCCTGCCTAGTACCAACTACATACGTAGCCTTTAGCTACGTAGTATATAAGTATATATATACTCTTTTGATCTCTTTTGTGGGGGTTAGGTGCCTTGCTCAAGGGCACTTCAGCCATGCCTACTGGTCGGGGTTCGAACCGGCAACCCTCCGGTTACAAGTCCGAAGCGCTAACCAATAGACCACGGCTGCCCCCTGCAATGGGGGAAAGGCTAGTATGCTTGCTAATAAAACAACAAAGTGGCCAGGGAAACATAACGTGTTGGAAGTTATAAGCTGGCCAACGCAAAATATCACGGAATACAGGCATATACTGAAACAATCTAAATGAAACAACTTTAGATGGACAATAACTTGGTTAACCCAATTTTAAAGGAAACTTTACCAAAGAAACACAAAGGACAAACTGGAAGCCTGATTTACCAGAATCGTCACAGCTAGAAACAGGTAACAGGAAAACAAAGTGGCCTCAGCTAGCATACATGTTTGCATGTATCTCAACTGTGTGGGCTTACAGAACAGCTCTAATACAAATGCAACAAATAAAACTGCCTCACTCCAGGAGATCGCAAACGAAAGTCTGTAAACAGACAAATGTAATGGGCAGCAAGTTTTGCTTGAAAACAAGGGAGCAATAAGCCGGCAGTTACTGCGAGCAAAAGCCGATGCTGCTGCGAGCAAGAACGACTGCTGCAGCGGGGTCATCCATACTGTATGTTCCCCAGGTCCTATGTTCCCCGCTCGGGGTTAGGGTCCTATGTTCCCCGGTCCCATACAAAGTGGGGAACATAGGACCCGGGGAACATAGGTACACTCCCGCTGCAGCAGTGCCGGCAGGTGAGCCTCGACTAAGTTATCAGGTTAATGGGAAGTGGAGGCGTGGCAAAATTTTGTTACGCAACGACATTACAAAAGGGGAAAAAATCAAGGTACACAATGCGACAAGGACATGACGTTAGTGCAGCAATATGTAGGCTACTACTCACATAAAGTCAAGAGTCAAGTGGGGGATAGTTAATTGGTATGTGCTAGAATTAGAATGTCTAGTTGTTGGTAGAGGAGATCGGCTACAGAATGGCTAGATGTCTCGTCCGCGCTGCTTGCCAATGGAGGTCGACGTCCGCACCTCGCGGCCATCTTGCCACAGTCAGCTCGCTAACTCATAACATTGTGTTTCAATGGTCCACTGTAATGACAGGTATTGAACTGAAGGTGTCATTGTTATAGCCTGGGGGCATTGTTCTGCCTTTAGCAGAAGAAGAGCCATCAGGTACCACAGAGCCCACCAGATAGCTTGTCTGTGACAAGATGGCCGCCGGTGATGCCGTTGGAGACTCCGCCATGAGACATCTAGCCATTCTATATATATCTATGGAGGAGATAGTCTCTGAGCTGGGTCTTCACTTTTCGAAGGTAGAGAGGGACACCCCTAGCCTGGAAAATCCAGACCCTGGTAATCTAGAAAGATTAAGGGTCTGGCCACGAATAATGAAAATGGCCCAACTCAAGGGGCGGCACCAAGCATACATTTGAAAATCTCACTGCACGCAATTGGATAACACTACGACCAATGTTTACTGACTGATTCGTTGCAGCGCTGTCGTCATCTGTTTAGCTCGCCTCATGGCCCGCCTTATCAGATACACCGATGTGATTGGTTCCTCGTGATGCAAGGGGTAAAAGTAACCTCCATCATTACTCATTGCCAGAGTATCTCGCAGAGACAATTCAATTGTGCTTTCACGAGAACTCTGGAATTTCCAGGGTAGGACACCCCTGCTCTGGTAGGAACTGCTAGCACGTTTAACACACACACACACACACACACAGTTAGTAGTGAACACACACAAGCCTGGAAGAGTTGAGGGTTCGGGGCCATGGTCAAGGCCAGGCATGGATGTGGACAAGGGAGAATGAAATTCAATTGCTTAGTATGGAGTCATGCAGTACCCCTATTTGGCCACACAATGGAGCCAGTGACCTCATACTAGATTCTGCATGATTTGAGAATTAAAAAGGTTTCTTTCCCCTTCAGATTCATAGGCTATCATACCTTCTGCATTTCAGCTGTGTTGAAGAGGATTCTGTATCCGCAGTGATACACTCTAGGAAAACAACTATATAAGACAACCAGTTTGTTCAACAAGCAGAATGTTGAAATGTATTCTCATTTGCATCATATCAGGGCAACATTTTAGCAACTTATAGAATAATTTAACACTAGGCATAAAAACAATGTTAGCAATGATATCATGGTACAGTGTTTAAAAGTTTTGTTTCAGAGTGCTTACATGTGGATCTCTAAAGAGAAGGAACATACACCCGTTGCTTCATCATGCTATGGCATTACTGGATACATTTCTCTCTATTCTTCAATCTCTATTTTAAAGGAACTTGTTTATTCATGTCTCTTTACTTTAATTTCTTCAGAAAAGGTCAGACATGAGAGAAATGTGGCTTTTACCAGTCAGATATGCCTATAGTCAAAGGCCACAACATAGCTGTGGCTAAGAAAGGCTCAGTGATATATACAGTAAGTATATCATCAGTGTGAATTCAACTGCTTATTTTCACCCATAAAAGACCCGAAACCCAAAGCAAACAGTAAGCATTAAACAGTATTTCAAGTCAAATCAAGTATCCCAAGACCAACATAGTCTGTTTTGGTGTGATTTCTATTTCACAGAATCGAAAGTTAATGCCTTGCAGATACCCTATACTTTGGGAGGCCTATGTGATCACTTGATAAGTGGTAGACTTTAGACCTTCTTAGATAACGTGAGGGCCAATATATACTGGAGGTTCGTTGAAAGCTTTAAACACTTGAAAGAAGCTGTTTGGAGAGCACAACACATACTCTTTCAACACACTATACCACTGAAATCCATAATGGAGTAAGTATTTTATGACACTATCTTGTCAGAACCAATGAAGTAAACATCTTTATTTGAAACAAATGCAACTAGTAGGCTAATCCATGTATTATATAGGGCTCAAATGGCTGATACAATAACACCTTTCTCTCTCTCTCTCTCTCTCTCTCTCTCTCTCCATAGCTCATTCAAGACTCCTCTGAGGAGAAAGCTAGACAGCCTTGAGTGCCACTTCACCTGGAACCTCAGTGGCAGCAAGCGGCAACGTGTTGAAGGTCTGAGGGAGTATTTGGAGGAAGTTCGTAAAGGTGGTGGCTGTCCTTGGGAGGGTCACCTGTACAACCTGCTGGGTTACATCGTCTACCACATCACAGACTCCGCAGAGGAGGCACTGGCACACCTGCGACAGGCTGAGGTGGCTCTCAAAGAGCGAGAACCGGAGGGCAGAGGACCTCGTCTGCTGGTCAACCAGGCTAACCTGGCCTGGGTGCACTACCATTTGGGCGAGCTGCCGAAGTGCCACGCTTGTCTGGAGGAAGTGACCCGGCTCCAGGAGGATTTCCCTGCACCTCCCGGGTGTGAACTGCATCCAGAGGTTTATGGGGAGAAAGGCTGGACTCAGATTAAGTTTGAACATGATTTGAAGAAGCAAGCTGTAGCTAACTTTGAAATGGCTCTGAGAGGAGACCCAGATAGAAAAGAGTGGCACGTAGGCCTCGCATTCGCCAAGTATAAAGTTTATTATGGTGTAGGGAATGGAAAGTTGAGTGAAGAAATTCTAAAGCAAATTGAACGTGCAAAGACAATGGATCCAGATAATCTTCGCATTTCAGCTCTCTACTTGGTTGCTTTGGCAGCGGTTGGCCAGAAGACAGAAGAGACTACGAGAGAGGCCGAAAAACTAGTCCAACAGATAAAACCCGATCAAGATGGCCTTGGAGATCTTCTCCATTTCTTCCGCGTATATGATTCACCAGATAGAGCTTTACAAATAGCAGAAGAGTCAGTGGAAAAATACCCGTCTGAAAAAGTAGGCAAAAAGCAGCTGGCTCATTGTTATAGAAGGAAAATTTATGAATCAGTGGAGAACATAGATCAGGAGTTGATGAGAAAATCCCTTGATATTTATGAAGAGGTCATTAGCCTTTACCCATACAGAGAGGACTTAAAAATGAATATTGCAGGATTATACGCTCAATCAGGCAACATCGAGAAAGCAGATCGGATATATGAGTGTCTTCTCAGTAAAAGTGAAGACCTGGAGCCTAAGTGTCTACAGATGTTATACTCTAGATATGCAAAGCACCTTATTTGGGTTAAAAACTTGTCTGTGAAATCCATTGTTTACCACAAAAAGGTTGTAGAAATCCAAGTTCATTCTTGGGAGAGACAGGACAGCTTGACAATTCTCTGGAAAATTGCAAGGAATAACAACCATCCAAAATCTGAAGAAATCCAAGATTTTCTGTTCAACCATCTGAACTGATCATGTGTAGTTTGTCTACTCGTCCAGATACAATGATGCAATATTCAGATACATCTCAAATGTAATAAATAAATGTACAATCAAGAAATTATGCAAACTTGCAGACCGAAAATGTCGGTACTGTACATACATTCTTTGCACAGTCAGATAATGGAAAGAAAAAGATTGGTGTGTAAATTTTGAAAGAGCATCCTGTAATGACCACTGTAACATGTATCACGTGTTGTAATCTGTTATAGTGGCCACTGTAATATAGAATGTTTTAGTATCACGGCTCTCTGGCAGGTGCCAGCAGAAAGGCCCAGAGGCCTAATGTCTTCCCCAGCACAGCCCTTCCCCACCCCACCTCCACTCATAGTGGGGAGTTCCTTCAGCATGCCTTTGGAACACAAAAACTCAAAGAGCACATATGACAAGCTAGGGAAGTCACCAGTAAAGCTAAAGAAGAAGAAAAAGTCTATTTTCAGCCATAGAAATGGCAAATGTTGTGTTTTGATTTTTCACCAGTATTAATTATATTACTGATGAAATGCAAATGAACAAAATAAAATGATGTTTGGAAAGGACAATGTTTTTTTTTAACACACACATGACTGATTATCCCATAGAAGTTATTTTGTATAATTTATTTTTTTAAAGAAGTAGTTATTTTGCTACCCTTGTTCATATGGTTTATCAATCAATTCTCCAGATTTACATTTCATTACAAGGCAAATCTCCAAGGCAACAATCACCAAACCCTTGCCCTCTTAACAACCTCTGTGGAATACCTGCAAGAGGAGTTCATGTTTGTCATATATGTAAATAGTTCTTATATTTACAGAAGGAAACAGAATTACCAGTGCTGCAAATTAACATATTTTTAAAACACAATCACATTTTCATCAAAGGTAAATTACAGGAAAGCATCTACTGTTATTCGGTGTTGCATCAGAGTGTGTGTGAATGTGTGTGTTAAATTCCCCGTTACAGTGTCACATTGCATAAACACAGCTGGCGCTCTGAAGGCAAGGGAACCATTTTATGTGCCCATATAAAGTGCTTGACCTTAATAGACTTGTTTACTTCACTGTGTGTGTGTGTGTGTGTGTGTGTGTGTGTGTGTGTGTGTGTGTGTGTGTGTGTGTGTGTGCAGGCACACCTGCAGGTGTACGGCCGTATGCACTGTGCTACTCATTAACAGAGAATTTCCTGTGTGTGTATTGGCCAAATTGGCCTACCATAACTTCCCAACTCTGCACAGTATCCCATTAACTGCATGACAGTAGGCTATTTACAATTTTCTGTAAAGTAAAGTTTGTAAACACATTATCAAAATCAATTTAATGCTGCACACACCTTTTGTTTGAGCAGGAGAGAGAATATGCAAGCACACAACAATGAGGGTATTGTAGGTGGGTGTGCATAGCATTCATTCCTGCAGGCGCCCCTCTGTGTGTGTGTGTGTCCGTGTGTGTATGGTATGGGTGTGTGGGTAAAAGCTGTAAGGAGGGTTTAATTGCTGAATTTAAGGAAGACACAATCAAAGTATTTGTAATGGTTTCTTTCTTGGCTGTTGTGAGGTAGCAGTGGCAGGAAACAGACTTGGTACTGCTCCCTCCAGTTTATTCACAACACTATCATTTCCTTACACATACTTACACGCTGAATACATATATAAGCGGACCAGACTGGACCCTAGCTATGAGTATATTACAATTAAAGTTCCAGAACAGCATGAGTATAATTAGCCTAAGCGGAGATAGCATTTTGAGCAAGGTCGATGGATCGCACCAGACTGGCTGTGCTGGCAGCATTCGGTGAGATCTCTAAGCACCCCAACAAAGCCAGTAATGTTGGGACCCCTGGCCAGGACCCTGCGACAGTGACTTAGGGGCCGTTTATACGAGAACGATTGTGAAGGAAGACGACAAAATATTTGATCAAAAGTGCCTTTCGCTTATTAACGGCACGACCCGCCATCGGGCTTGAAGACGAAAAATCTGAAGACTCCTTCCAGAGTGTAGAGTTTTGAAGACTAATTCGGTTGCGCCTCCGCCTAAACGGCTAAACCAAAGATCCTTGATTACTTCTCTGGCTAAACTGTCAAATTAGAATGTCTGCGCGTGACGTACCGGGGTTCTATCACACCACCACCCAGCGATCTTGAAAGCATATCCAATCGAATATCACATACTCTTGCGTCTTCATATAAACAAAAGATAAAGATTTCCCCCTGAGAATGCTCGTCTAAACGCAAATAAAAAAATGAAGACGAGACGCCACTTCTGCGTCTTCTCTTTTCATCGTCACCGTATAAACGTAGCCTTAGTATGACAGTGCTCGCTGAGAAGTCCGAAAGTTCAACGGGAGAATGAAGACAGTCAAGTTTAGACAGCCTGATTGGGCAGACCGTCATTTGCTGCAGTGGTGGCTGCACCAATCTTAAAAGAATGGGTAGGCTCATTGCCCTGCCTAGTACCAACTACATAGCCTTTAGCCACCTAGTATATAAGTATATATACTCTTTTGATCCCGTGAGGGAAATTTGGTCTCTGCATTTATCCCAATCTGTGAATTAGTGAAAAACACTCAGCACACAGTGAGGTGAAGCACACACTAATCCCGGCGCAGTGAGCTGCCTGCAACAACAGCGGCGCTCGGGGAGCAGTGGGGGTTAGGTGCCTTGCTCAAGAGCACTTCAGCCGTGCCTACTGGTCGGTGTTCCAACCGGCAACCTTCCGGTTACAAGTCCGAAGCGCTAATCAATAATAAAAACAAAAACATTGAGCCTCGTAAATGGGTGTAAAACAGCGATTTATTTGCATGGCTAGCCCGATGCCAAAGCACCACTATTGAAAAAGCTGTTGGTAGCATCGGCTAACTAGCGCCAGATTTTGGAGTGCAGGGGACAAGCCGAGATGGGCTATGAGACATACGTTCACACTCGGTATCATGTTTCAATACACTTTAGGTCAATATCACACCGGAATTCTCCTTTAAGGCAGGAACGAGTGGGCTTACAGAACAGCTCTAATACAAATGCAACAAATAAAACTGCCTCACTCCAGGAGATCGCAAACGAAAGTCTGTAAACAGACGAATGTAATGGGCAGCAAGTTTTGCTTGAAAACAAGGGAGCAATAAGCCGGCAGTTACTGCGAGCAAAAGCCGATGCTGCTGCGAGCAAGAACGACTGCTGCAGCGGGGTCATCCATACTGTATGTTCCCCAGGTCCTATGTTCCCCGCTCGGGGTTAGGGTCCTATGTTCCCCGGTCCCATACAAAGTGGGGAACATAGGACCCGGGGAACATAGGTACACTCCCGCTGCAGCAGTGCCGGCAGGTGAGCCTCGACTAAGTTATCAGGTTAATGGGAAGTGGAGGCGTGGCAAAATTTTGTTACGCAACGACATTACAAAAGGGGAAAAAATCAAGGTACAATGCGACAAGGACATGACGTTAGTGCAGCAATATGTAGGCTACTACTCACATAAAGTCAAGAGTCAAGTGGGGGATAGTTAATTGGTATGTGCTAGAATTAGAATGTCTAGTTGTTGGTAGAGGAGATCGGCTACAGAATGGCTAGATGTCTCGTCCGCGCTGCTTGCAAATGGAGGTCGACGTCCGCACCTCGCGGCCATCTTGCCACAGTCAGCTCGCTAACTCATTACATTGTGTTTCAATGGTCCACTGTAATGACAGGTATTGAACTGAAGGTGTCATTGTTATAGCCTGGGGGCATTGTTCTGCCTTTAGCAGAAGAAGAGCCATCAGGTACCACAGAGCCCACCAGATAGCTTGTCTGTGACAAGATGGCCGCCGGTGATGCCGTTGGAGACTCCGCCATGAGACATCTAGCCATTCTATATATATCTATGGAGGAGATAGTCTCTGAGCTGGGTCTTCACTTTTCGAAGGTAGAGAGGGACACCCCTAGCCTGGAAAATCCAGACCCTGGTAATCTAGAAAGATTAAGGGTCTGGCCACGAATAATGAAAATGGCCCAACTCAAGGGGCGGCACCAAGCATGCATTTGAAAATCTCACTGCACGCAATTGGATAACACTACGACCAATGTTTACTGACTGATTCGTTGCAGCGCTGTCGTCATCTGTTTAGCTCGCCTCATGGCCCGCCTTATCAGATACACCGATGTGATTGGTTCCTCGTGATGCAAGGGGTAAAAGTAACCTCCATCATTACTCATTGCCAGAGTATCTCGCAGAGACAATTCAATTGTGCTTTCACGAGAACTCTGGAATTTCCAGGGTAGGACACCCCTGCTCTGGTAGGAACTGCTTGCGCGTTTAACACACACAACACACACAAGCCTGGAAGAGTTGAGGGTTCGGGGCCATGGTAAAGGCCAGGCATGGATGTGGACAAGGGAGAATGAAATTCAATTGCTTAGTATGGAGTCATGCAGTACCCCTATTTGGCCACACAATGGAGCCAGTGACCTCATACTAGATTCTGCATGATTTGAGAATTAAAAATGTTTCTTTCCCCTTCAGATTCATAGGCTATCATACTGTACCTTCTGCATTTCATCTGTGTTGAAGAGGATTCTGGCAAATAACCCAATATAAAGAATATAAGACATCAGAATGTTAAAGGGGAACTTGGCAACTATTTCAACGTAATAAACCCGTTTAGAAATCATTTGGATGGTTAAATTACCTGTTCCGGTGAAAATGGGCACTTTCCCCGCTGCGCCAAGCGTCCCCAGGTGGAAAACCAACTTTAGAGTCTATCGTCCCGACTACCATTGAGACTATCGTCCCGGAAAGAAAGTGAGATACAAGAAACTCGTTTTAAATCGTGTTTCTTACCTTGTAACATCCACATAGTTCTGCCAAACGTATGCTAACCATTCGCTAGCTTGTAAATAAATCCATGTGCTTTATCATGACCTTTTCCCACAGTTTGAAATAGCATAATGCACAATTTCTCCAGAAGAGGGGGAAATCCTGTCAAGTTTCCCTTTAAATTCCATCAGAGCAAAATTTCAGCAATTTATAGAATGATTTAACACTGGACATAAAAACAATGTTAGCTATGATATAATGTATTTTTGTTTGTTTTTTGTTTTTTTAGGCTAAGATTTTTTTTTTCATGAGATAGGATTATCTTATTATTCAAAAAGGCTTACAGTTCTTTAAAGATAAGGAACATATGCCCATTACTTCATCATGCTATGACATTGCTTGTCTCTTTTCTATAATCTCTATTTCAAAGGAACTTGTTTATTCATGGTTGTGAATTATTGCGGTATTGGACAAAATTCACTGTCCCCTTCAGATGCATAGGCTATCATACCTTCTGCATTTCAGCTGTGTTGAAGAGGATTCTGTATCCGCAGTGATACACTCTAGGAAAACAACTATATAAGACAACCAGTTTGTTCAACAAGCAGAATGTTGAAATGTATTCTCATTTGCATCATATCAGGGCAACATTTTAGCAACTTATAGAATAATTTAACACTAGACATAAAAACAATGTTAGCAATTATATTATGGTACAGTGTTTAAAACTTTTCAGTTTAAAAGTTTTTTTTCAGAGTGATCAATTCAGCACTGAGTCCCTTCATTAGATAGGACTATGTTGTTATTCAAAATAGCTTACATGTGGATCTCTAAAGAGAAGGAACATACTGGAGCATTACTGGATACATTTCTCTCTATTCTTCAATCTCTATTTTAAAGGAACTTGTTTATTCATGTCTCTTTACTTTTATTTCTTCAGAAAAGGTCAGACATGACAGAAATGTGGCTTTTACCAGTCAGATATGCCTATAGTCAAAGGCCACAACATAGCTGTGGCTAAGAAAGGCTCAGTGATATATACAGTAAGTATATCATCAATGTGAATTCAACTGCTTATTTTCACCCATAAAAGACCCGAAACCCAAAGCAAACAGTAAGCATTAAACAGTATTTCAAGTCAAATCAAGTATCCCAAGACCAACATAGTCTGTTTTGGTGCACTCTAAAAACAGATTGGTTATAAAAACAACTAATATCGTTGGTTAAGCATATATTAGTTAATTTAACAAACATATTGGTAATTATTAAACCAATACATTAGTTATTCATTAACCAACATCATTAGTTAAGCAAATATTGGTTAATTTAACTAAGACACATAGGTTATCCATTAACCAATCTCATTTGTTCATGGATTTTTTTTCTCAACAACCAATTTAATTGGTCAGCACTCACTTTAAGAAAATGAAATAACAAATATTATTGTTTAACCAGCTATCTGTTAATTTAACCAAGAGTTATCGGTTTACATTGAATGTACCATATCCAGGGTTTCCGTGGGGTCTTTGAAGTCTAACATTTAAAATATAAAATAGGCCTAGCCTGTATTTGTGAAGCTTCAGGAGTTTTGCCTACACTTTGCCTTTGTTAGGCTATATTGAAATTATGACAGAATTTTCTTGATTAGGGTAAGGCCCCCTCTGTGAAAGTAGGCTAGGCCTATAGGTCCTGTGTACATGGCTGCCATTTCTGCATAGCATGTTAAAGTTAAATGTTTTTTTTTTTTTAATTTCCCCTTGGGGATCAATAAAGTATCTATCTATCTATCTATCTATCTGGAGGATTTGACTGTTGATTCACATAGACTTATTTAAAGGCGCTCAATGCCTTCAGCCCCTTGCATTCCCCAGGGGGACCCTGCAGTTTGGACTGTGTCGTGCTCCCATCGAGCCCTTGACTGAAGCGGAGTGGTTCACAAACCAAATAGCCTATATTAAATAGCCTATATTTATTTAAATTGGCAGATGCACCAGTGCGGTGCATTTTGTGCGGACCACTTGCTTGAATTGTGTCTTCTATTTGAGGGGAAGTGAACTTTTTTTCATGTGAAGTTGCAGCCTGTATAGGCTAGTCCTAAAAAGTGTAGGCTATACCCTACCCAGCGGGCACCTTGATGTCAATTTGATGTCAAGAATTAGTCAAGGCTTTGAACAACATGTTGAGCATAATTTCATACTATTTTAGCTTTACAAGCTGGCTTGCTTGTGATTGTAAAGAGGTTCAACAGGGACATGTAGTCACTATAAAACTTGGGTCAATATGATTAATGTTAAATCAGTCAAATTGATCTGAAATTGACGTCACACCATATGAGAACCATAATAATCATAATAGTAGTAATAATAGCCCACTAGGCTAATGTTACTATTGTTTGGACACTTCTATCAATCAGTTTAGTAGCCATTTCAATGTAACAGTCTAAAATGGCAACAGTTAATCATTTTCACATAGGCTACGATTGTTTTTAACGCTCTTGATAAGCGCATGCGCACACACAGCAATTCCCATCCCCCACCCCTGACTGACATTTCAACTCCAGCCACCAGTGACTTCAACTGTCACTTTTCTGTCATGCAGCTGACTACATGTGTAAGCTGTTCAAACTCTGCCTGTCCTTATCATTCAAGGTAAGAATTAAAGTACTTTGTATGTCAATTGAAAACGGGAATTTATTAGAAATATAGCTTTTATTGTTTTCATAATGGAATGTTAACCAAATATGTTAGAATTAGCTAGCAATTAGCTAGCGAGCTAACATCGCTAACGTTAGCGATGTTAGCTGTGAATGTTAGCTTTTCCAGTTACTAACTTCACCATTATGTGGAATATCTGTGTTGAATGATGTGTTAATATCATATCTAGCAATAATTCTGTCTGAGATGTCGTTATGAATAGAGTTTTAGTTTGAATGAAATATCTGGCACAAGTAGGTTAGCTCTAGCTAACTTAGCTAGCTGCTACATTTAAAGTGTCTTTACATGTCTATTACCATGAGACACAGATGAAAGTTGTTAACGTTACCTTGCTAACTTGGGGTGTGTGTGTGTGTGTGTGTGTGTGTGTGGGGGTACTTGCTCTGAGACATGTGTTTACTTAACATGCATGTGAGTGTAGTGCTTCAGTGATGGTCTTTTCATGTTCTGTGTGTTTTTTAATTTATTAATCTTAGTCTCCTTCTGTTCCCTCTGTTTACAGACTGTGTGTTATGAGGACTGCTTCCCTGAGAATGCTGAGTGCATTCTGGAATATTCCAAATGTGTGCCACTTCCATAATGGACGCCCGCAAGAGAGTTCACTCATCAGGTAGAGACACACATACATTAGAATTACATTAGGGCTGTAACGATATGCAATTTGAAACCTAAATCGCAATACTCATATCCACGAACCTATGTCGGTGATTGTGTGAAAAGGCAGAACCGCGACACACCCTTTCTAGTGTTTCACACAGCGCTTTGCAGCTTACAGTATAAGCAACACACATCTCCCGCTTTACTTACGGTAGCCTACGTTGTCCAAAAATACATAAATAAATCATAATTTTCAACCGCTCATTACTTTCATTGTAGACTATGCTTGCAACTTTACCAAATAGTATAGAAGTAAACAAAAAGTATTTGAGGATGTATTTGTGTCTGTAACTGTGTTTAGTTTATCCCCTGTTTTTATGTGTCTGTTGCTATGTGTGCTCCATCAACTGTCTAGGTCAAAGTTGGTCTGTCCTGATGGCACTACCTGCTACTTGATGATGTCTAGTAGCCATCGCTGCTGCCTTCAACGCGGTGTAAGTGTTTGTGTTTTGAATATATTTTTTTTCCATGGTGAGGGCTATGGGGTATGTTATTGTGCATGCTCTAATTTGTTTGACATATGTGCTATGTAATGCATTAAAGGTTGTATCAGCGATTTCAGGCCCAAAAAAGGCCCAAACATAAATGATCACATTCATGTAATCTTTCCTAACGATCTGCTAACTGTCTGCCCCATAAGCAGGCCGTCAAAAAAGCGTCTCTGTAGGCAGCCTAGGCTCTGAGATCTGTACACAAAAACAATTGCTACCAACAAGGGTTGGCAAACACTCAAAGGCAAAATAAAGTGTTTCAACCAATAACTGACAAGATCTTGGCGTTTAGGAGAGTTTTAATTGTGCGGGAGTGAGGGGAGAGAGTAGCGAGCTAGCTATCGCTGATACAACCTTTAATACAGAAACTAATCATGATTATTGCAGCTACTTAAAATGGTCTTGAATTTTGCAATTTAGCCACGTTAACCATTGTGTTGGTGGTAATGTGAGCAGTGAATATCTGCCAAACTGATCATAATCATTATTTAAAAAATTGTACAGCAACTCAATTTATTGTACAGCATGCATAATTTGGTTTAATCCTATCTTTTATTGACAGAGTCCTCACAAATAAACTGATATCAAGAATTAACATAGATGGTGATGGTGGCAAGTGTGCCTTCAGAAGGTATTTATAATTTATTTTTGTACACCAGATTGACTTACCTTTCCTTATTTTTTTAATGCTATGATTTTTATCTTAATCAACAATAACCAGATGTATGGCAAATGGTGTTTTATTTTTTTTTAGGTGCCACCCAGCAGTCTCAGCCTGCTTTTGCAAGTCCGATGGGGGATGATCTATGTTAAGGTCGTGTAAGCAAGAAGGCAAGTGCTGCTGCAGGCAATGTTGCGATAAGGTATGATATCACACAGACATACTACTGCTCAGAAGTGTAGGGTCACTGAAATGTGACCCTGCAAGGCAAAACCAGTCGTTTTGGTAAAATTTACAAAATTACTCACATGAACGGCCATTGACTAAGCTTTCCAGTGATATGTATATCGAGGGTATTGCAAAAAGTATCGCTAAGATAACCGCATCCAAAGTTGCCATGGTTCTCCTGTCACATTACGCCAGAAGAGGAGAAAATCACCTTTTTAAGTAAATTGTCACGTGCGATAGTGTGAGGACACAGCAATTATTAGCCTTACGGTAGCGTGACTTTGAAGCGGATGACTGACTATGTCCAGTTTTATCAACCGAGTGAGTGTCTTTTTCTGCCCCCTAGTTCATACCTGGGACGGTCATAAGGTGTCACTATAGAATAGAATTAATGTATTTCGGGGGAAGTAAGGGGAGAAGAAGTTCTGTGTACACAGATTGTGTAGGCTATAGGCCCACTTTTAAAATGTGCTACATTAATGGAAAACTTCTCCTGGTCCGTAAAATGACGCCAGGATATTTCTAAAAGTTCTTTCACATTCATATTCGGTTACATCTGCCAAGAACGATAGAGAGCTTACACATTGAGTAACGAGTAGCCTAATGAGTAAATTTTAGCGTGGACAAATGGAATGACTGCTAACTGTGTTTAATCTTCACCTAAATAAAGTCAGAGTTTAGAACAACACCAAAGAGTTTTTGTACCTTAAAATAATGTTTCCAAAATCGTTTCAGTGGTTCATCAACTTGTAACAGGGTGAATGGCACTTCTGCATTCGCTTTGCGGACCTCTATCAGCTATAACCACACTATGTAAGTTTGCCAGATCGGGTAGCGGGTCTGTAGTTCGATGGTTCAAGACATAAGAAACTACAAATTTGACTTGCATCTGATGTTACAATACATCGTACTTTCATAAATCGTGCAACATATTCTACCTTGTCTGTGGACATCGTTATTTGCAAAGCCGGTGCTGGATAAACAAATAGCGCGTGCAGAGGGAAAGTTATTTGGTGTTGCTTTAACAGTCAAAAGCGTTATGTTTATCCGTGAAATTTGTTCACAATATGAAAGTGTAGACTGTATGCTGTCGAATGCAAGCAAGCGTGGCGCGCTCCGGCTTCCGTTGTTGTTTGAAGGGAAACTTGGCAGGATTTCCCCCTCTGCTGGAGAAATTGTGCATTATGCTATTTCAAACTGTGGGAAAGGTAACGATAAAGCACATGGATTTGTTTACAAGCTAGCTTAACGGTTAGCATAAGTTTGGCAGAACTATGTGGATGTTACAAGGTAAGAAACACGATTTAAAACGAGTTTCTTGTTTCTCACTTCTCTTTCGGGACGGTAGTCTCAATGTTGCAAGGTTGGTTTTCCGCCTGGGGACGCTAGGACGAAGCGGGGAAAGTCACCATTTTCACCGAACAGGTCATTTAACCATCCAAATGATTTCTAAACGGGTTTATTACGTTGAAATAGTTGCCAAGTTCCCCTTTAAAGATTGAATGTGAAACGGATTTGGAGCCAAAGGCTAAAATTTAACGCACCTACAATTTGTAAGGTATCACCAATATCATTTTAATGTTATAGATGTATGGCTATAGACATTCTTAAAATGGTTCTGGTCTAGACTTAAATATCTATTGAAAACTTCACAATGGAGGGTGTTTTTAGAGCGTGATCTGCAGGCGACCTGTTGGCTATTTTTAGAAGGTGCGCTAGGAGACCACTGATTTAGACTGTTAAACCCTGACTTTATTTAGGTGAAGATTCAACACATTAGCAGTCATTCTCTCTGTCCACGCCGCTATAAGGTTTTACGTTAGAGCTAAAATTTACTCATTACTCATTACTCGTTACTCAATGTGTCAGTTCTCTCCATCATTCTTGGCAGATGTAACCGAATATGAATGAAGACTTGCCTTTCAGGGCACGAACGGTCAAAAGCACAAACTTTTAGAAATATCCTGGCGTCATTTTAGGGACGTTTTTCCATTGACGTAGGCCTAGCACATTTTAAAAGTAGGCCTATACACAATCTGTGTCTCACAGACTTCCTCTCCCCTTACTTCCCCCGAAATACATTAATTATATTATATAGTGACACCTTATGACCGTCTCAGGTATTAATTAGGGGGCAGAAAAAGACACTCACTCGGTCGATGAAACTGCACATAGTCAGTCATCCGCTTCAAAGTCACGCTGCCGTAAGGCTAATACTAGCTGTGCCCTCAAACTATCGCACGTGACAATTTACTTAAAAAGGTGATTTTCTCCTCTTCTGGCGTATCGTGACAGGAGAACCACGCCAACTTTGGATGCGGTTATCCTAGTGATACTTTTTGCAATACCCTCGATATACATATCGTTGGAAAGCTTAGTTTATGGTTGTTCATGTAAGCACAATAACTTAATTTTGTAAATTTTACCAAAGCGACTGGTTTCCCCTTGCAGGGTCACATATTGGTGGTGGGTATATAGTGCACATCTGCATTACTTCTAACTATCGCACCTGACTTCTAAGCTGCTAGTGTGGGGTTGCTTTTATTTGTCACACAAGCTGAGTAGTTTGCATTAAAGGTGCTCTAAGCGATGTTGGGTAACGTCCCTTCTGTTGACATTCAAAGGAAACAGAGAGCTAGCTCACCCCTCGCTCCCCCTCCCTCCCATGCAACTGAAACTCTCCTGAACGTGCATCTCATCAGTGATTGGCTGGAACAATATGTTATGTTTCATGGTCCAGGCTGGACCAGGGTGTTTTTGTTGCCCATGTTTGGAGCCTGGGCTGTCCAGAGACCGCGCTTTTTTTTACAGTGTATTCAGGGGACAGGCAGCTAGTTGATGGTCAGGTGATATTTGTTTTATGTGACAAAAATGTTGTCGCTTATAAACATCGCTTAGAGCACCTTAATTATATTCATGGACACGGTCAATTGTAATATATGCTTACTTTCTTTTATATTCATATTTTGTTTTTTTGTTTTTTTCTGTCGCTCCAGCCTGCAACAGATATCAAAGTCAAAGTCAAAGTCAAAGTCAGCTTTATTGTCAATTTCTTCACATGTTCCAGACATACAAAGAGATCGAAATTACGTTTCTCACTATCCCACGGTGAAGACAAGACATATTTTACCAATTTTAAGTCCACAGACAAACATAACATTCAAGTAAAACAAAAAGTAAGTAAATAAGTAAATAAGAGGGCACATATAATAATGAAAAAATAAGAGCAGCAAAATTTTGTTGAAATTGTGCATAGACAGTCAATAAAAAAACTAGTGCAAAGTCAGGCCAATAAGAGGCTTGGGTAGTTCTGTTTGACCTGAGTAATGAAGAAAGTGGCATAGTGGTGCAAGTTATGTAAGAGCAGCAGAAGTGTTGTGTTTTCAGGACAACAACACCAAGTTGTAAAGTGTACAAGTGTGCAAGTGTTCAAGTGTGCAAGTGGAGTAGTGCAGGGCCATTGTGGGTCCAATGTCCAGGATGTTATGTAGCTGAGGGTGGAGGGGGGAGAGGAGGGAGAGAGTTCAGCATCCTTACAGCTTGGTGTATGAAGCTGTTGGTGAGTCTGGTAGTGCGGGAGCGCAGGCTTCTGTACCTCTTCCCAGAGGGCAGTAGATCAAACAGATTGTGAGCCGGGTGACTTGCATCACTCACAATTTTGGTCGCCTTGGCGGGTGAGGTGGGTGGTGTAAATGTCCTTCAGGGGGGGAGTGAAGCACCAATGATCCTTCCAGCTGTGTTCACTATGCGCTGCAGGGCTTTCCTGTTGTATTCAGTGCAGCTTCCCCCCACACAGCGATACAGCTGGAGAGGATGCTCTCAATGGTGCCTCGGTAGAATGTGGTCATGATGGCTGGTGGAGCACTTGCTCGCCTGAGTTTCCTTGAGGAAGTACAGGCGGCGCTGAGCTCTTCGCCAGTGATGCAGTGTTGGTGGTCCAGGAGAGGTCTTCGCTGATGTGCACCCCCAGGAATTTGGTGCTGCTCGCTCTCTCCACCACAGCACCATCGATGGTCAGTGGCAGGTGTTGGGTGTGACCTCTCCGGAAGTCAACAACAATCTCTTTGGTCTTGCTGACGTTCAGCAGGAGGTTGTTTTCCTGCACCACGTGGTCAGATGGTCGACCTCCAACCTGTATTGAGTCTCGCCGCCCTTGGTGATGAGACCCACCAGAGTGTGTGTCGTCAGCAAATTTCACTATGTGATTGTTGCTGTAGGTTGCAGCGCAGTCATCGTCAGCAGGGTGAAGAGCAGCGGACTGAGCACGCAGCCTTGGGGCCCCTGTGCTCAGTGTGATGCTGCTTGAGGTATTGTTGCCAACACGCATTACTACTTGGGGCCTCTGACAGAGGAAGTCCAGTAGCCAGTTGCAGAGGTAGGTACTGAGTCCCAGTTTGTCAAGTTTGCAGATGAGTTGTTGTGGTATTATGGTGTTGAATGCAGAACTGAAGTCTATAAACAGCAATCTCACATATGAGTCTCTTTTTTCCAGGTGGGTGAGGGCTGGGTGGAGGGCAGAGCAGATTGCATCCTCTGTAGACCGCTTGGCTCGGTATGCAAACTGGAAGGGGTCCAGGGTGGGGGGGAGAATGGCTTTGATATGTGACATGACAAGCCGCTCAAAGCACTTCATGATGATGGGTGTCAGTGCCACAGGGCGGTAGTCATTGAAGCAGGATGGAGCAGTTTTCTTCGGCACAGGTATGATGGTGGCAGCTTTGAAACATGATGGGACGATGGCTTGCTTCAGGGAAGTGTTAAAGATGTCTGTGAAGACATCCTTAAGCTCCCCTGCGCAGTCCTTCAGCGCGCGACCTGGGATGTTGTCTGGACCTGTTGCCTTATTGGTGTTGATAGCAGCAAGTGTCCTCTTCACGCTGTCGGCAGAGAGGCACAGGGGCTGCTCATGTAGAGGGGGTGGGTCTTCTGTGGGCAGGTGCTGTTTTGTGCTTCAAAGCGAGCAAAGAAGCGGTTCAGATTGTTGAGCAGAGGGATGTTGCTCTCACAGCTCTGTGGCTGGCTTGTAGTCCGTGAGGGCCTGAATGCCCTGCCATAGGCTTTGTGAGTTCCTGCTGTCTTTGAAGTGGGTGGTTATCTTGTGAGTGTATTCCTTTTTTTCCTTCCTTGATGCCACGGGACAGGTTGGCTCTCGCTGTTTTCATGCCAGCTTCATCCCCAGCTCTGTAGGCTTTGTCTCTGGCCCTCAGCAGCCTGAGGACATCCCCTGTCAGCCATGGCTTCCAGTTAGCCCAGTGATGATGTCTTTTGTGTGGGTCACATCATCGATGCACTTGGTGATGTAAGAGGTTACAGTGTCTGTATACTCCTCTATGTCTGTCCGGTTGTTGTAAGTGGCTGCCTGCTTTAAACATTTCCCAGTCTGTTGTGTCAAAGCAGTCTTGAAGAGCATCGGAGGCTCCCTCAGGCCACACTTTTACCTGCTTACGAACCCGGTTTGTTCGCTTTTACCCTTTGTCTGTATGCGGGCATTAGCATAACAGTGATATGGTCTGAAAGTCCAATGTGGGGGGGGGTGGCTTTGTATGCTCCTTTTGTGTGTAGTGTAGACCAGGTCCAGGATGTTATCTCCTCTTGTTGGAAAATCAACATGCTGGTGTAGCTTTGGAAGTACAGTTTTTAGATCAGCATGGTTAAAATCTCCAGTGAAGATGGTGAAACCGTCTGGGTGTGCCGTCTGTTGTTCACTGACAGCCTGGTACAGTTCACTAAGAGCAGCGTTCTTATCGCTGTTGTTGTTGGTAGGCGGGATGTATACTGCGACTAGCAGAATCGCAGTAATTTCCCTTGGCAGGTAAAAGGACGGCACTTTATGATCATAAACTCTGCCAGTGGTGAGCAGTGTTTGCATACTACTACAGTGTCCCGCACCATTCGTCACGGATGTAAACACAGATTCCTCCTCCTCGTGATTTACCTCCCTTTACAATGGCCCTGTCTGCTCGATAGCATGCTAGCTGCTCCAGTTGTACAGCAGAGTCCGAATGTTGTCATTTAACCAAGTCTCAGTGAAGACGAAAGCACACAGCAGTTACTTACTGTCCGGTTCGTTGATCTCAGCAGTCGTATGTGATCCATTTTGTTGTCCAGTGATCGTACATTTGCCAGGAGAATGGATGGTATGGCTGGGCGAGTTGGGCTGGCCGCTAGCCTGGCCGGACGCCTCCGCTTGCCCTCTTCTGCTTCCTCGCACACCGCTTTCTTTCGGGGAGGAGTAGCAGGCGAGTCCGGTGTTGTTGCAGGCCGGAGTAGTCCGAGTTCCTTTAGCGTCTCTGTTGCAAAGTCCAGAACGCTGCAAAACTTGCTTTTGCAGATGTCAATTAAAAACTGCCTGCTGTACTTGTAGTACGACGTAGTAAGACAAGACGAACACGTAAAACTTTCGGACAAACACTTTTTAAACGAACAAAACACCGTACGGTTGGGACAGAGAGAGGTCGCTGCGTGTGTACGCGCCGCCATCTTGGATCTTGGATATAGCCGGCCTTCTAAAATCCAAGAATGAGGAATGCCTGAAACAAGGAACAACTCGGCAGTGTATGTGAACGTGTTTACCTGTGTGTGTATGAGTGTGCGTGTGAGTATGTATGTGTGTGGGAGTGTATGAGTGGTGGGTGTGTGTGTGTGTGTACAACTTGTGCTCTGATTGTGCACCAGTTTGCTCATGGTTATGTGTTAGCCTGTACACTTTTTGTTTTGTTTTAGGTGGGTGAATATTTATATATGTATGGGTGTGTGCTGTAATGTATGTGTTTGTGTGTCAATCCGTTGAGTTCATATCAGATGAGGGCAACACCATGCCAGTTTGATCATGGTTATGCGTTTAAATGTATGTGACTACACCTGTATGTATGCTTATGTATATTAGCCTGTATGCTTTTTGTTTCGTTTTAGGTGGGTGAATATGTGTATGGGTGGGTTGTTTTGTTGCTGGTTGTCTTTAAACAGTAAACTTGTTTAAAATACCTTAAGTCATTGGTTATTTGTCAAGAAACTATTTAGTTATCAGTTAGTTGGTTAATACAGCCTAGTTATATTGGTTAATTTTACAACTGAGAAAAATTGGTTGAAAATGTAACCAATCTGCTTAACTAATATGTTAGTCGGACACATATTACACGATCTAATGGTTAAAACAACCTAGTTAGATTGGTTAATTTGTCAACTAATGAAAATTGGTTGAAAATGTAACCAATCTACTTGACTAATATGTTAGTCGGACACATATTACACGATCTAATGGTTAAAACAACCTAGTTAGATTGGTTAATTTGTCAACTAATGAAAATTGGTTAACATTTAACTAAGTCAGATTTGTCAATTTGACTAATAGTTAGTTGGACACTTAATACACAATCTAATTGGTTAGTGCAACCTAGTGGGATAAGTTAATTTGTCAACTGATGAAAATTGGTTAAAAACTTAACTAAAGTCCAATTTGTCAATCTAACTAATTTGTTATTCGGACACATATTACACGATGACATTGGTTAAAATTGATTGATATCATGGTTAATCCAACTAATCTGTTTTTAGAGTGTGTGATTTCTATTTCACAGAATCGAAAGTTAATGCCTTGCAGATATCCTATACTTTGGGAGGCCTACGTGATCACTTGATAAGTGGTAGACTTTAGACCTTCTTAGATAACGTGAGGGCCAATATATACTGGAGGTTCGTTGAAAGCTTTAAACACTTGAAAGAAGCTGTTTGGAGAGCACAACACATACTCTTTCAACACACTATACCACTGAAATCCATAATGGAGTAAGTATCTTATGACACTATTGTCAGAACCAATGAAGTAAACATCTTTATTTGAAACAAATGCAACTAGTAGGCTAATCCATGTATTATATAGGGCTCAAATGGCTGATACAATAACACCTTTCTCTCTCTCTCTCTCTCTCTCCATAGCTCATTCAAGACTCCTCTGAGGAGAAAGCTAGACAGCCTTGAGTGCCACTTCACCTGGAACCTCAGTGGCAGCAAGGGGCAACGTGTTGAAGGTCTGAGGGAGTATTTGGAGGAAGTTTGTAAAGGTGGTGGCTGTCCTTGGGAGGGTCACCTGTACAACCTGCTGGGTTACATCATCTACCACATCACAGACTCCGCAGAGGAGGCACTGGCACGCCTGCGACAGGCTGAGGTGGCTCTCAAAGAGCGAGAACCGGAGGGCAGAGGACCTCGTATGCTGGTCAACCAGGCTAACCTGGCCTGGGTGCACTACCATTTGGGCGAGCTGCCGAAGTGCCACGCTTGTCTGGAGGAAGTGGCCCGGCTCCAGGAGGATTTCCCTGCACCTCCCGGGTGTGAACTGCATCCAGAGGTTTATGGGGAGAAAGGCTGGACTCAGATTAAATTTGAACATGATTTGAAGACGCAAGCTGTAACTAACTTTGAAATGGCTCTGAGAGGAGACCCAGATAGAAAAGAGTGGCACGCAGGCCTCGCATTCGCCAAGTATAAAGTTTATTTTGATTCAGGGAATGATGAGTTGAAAGAAGAAATCATAGAGCAATTGAAACGTGCGAAGACAATGGATCCAGATAATCTTCGCATGTCAACTCTCTACTTGGTTGCTTCGGCAGCGGTTGGCCGGAAGACAGAGGAGACTACGAATGAGGCAGAACATCTACTCCAACAGATAAAACCAGGTTGTGATGGCTTGGGAGACCTTTTCCATTTCTTCCGCAAGTATGAATCACCGGATAAAGCTTTACAATTAGCAGAAGAGGTAGTGAGAAAACACCCATCTGAAAGAGAAGCCAAAAAGCAGCTGGCACTTTGTTATAGAAGGAAAATTTTTGATTCACAGGGAAATATAGATCAGGAGTTGATGACGAAAGCCATCAACATTTATGAAGAGGTCATCAGCCTTTACCCATACAGGGAGAACTTCCTTATGCATATTGCAGGATTATACAACCAATCTTGGAACATCGAGAAAGTAGATCAAATATATAAGGATCTTCTCAGTAAGAGGGAAGCCCTTGAACCTAAGTCTCTACAGCTGTTATACTCTAAATATGCGAAGCACCTTTATTTTGTAAAAAAATTGCCTGCGGAATCCAGTGATTACCACAAAAAGGTTGTAGAAATCCAAGTAGATTCTAGGGAGAGGCAGGACAGCATTAGAATTCTCAGGTCAATTTCTAGTCGTCACAGATCAAGATGGTGAAATCGGAGACTTTCTATCACAGCTTGGCCTGAACTGATTTTATGCTGTGTCTTGTGATATAGACAGCTGTAGTGATGTAATATTCAGATACATGAAAGTGATGGTTGCTTGATCTAACCATAACAGCCTCCCAAGATCTGAAGAATTCCAAGTCTTTCTCTCCAACCATCTGAACTGATCATGTACAGTTTGTCTACTTATACAGATAGCAATATTCAAATACATTTAACGTTTAGTGAATGTATAATCAAGAAATTGTGCAACTTACATACTTTTGTACACAGTCAGATAACGGATGATATGCACACAAAAAAAGATAACACAAAGATAATTAAATTAATTAAAAAATTGGGGTATAAACTTTGACAGAGCATCCTGTAATGAATACTGTACAATGTATTCAGTGTTGTAGTCACTGTTTAAATGTGTCAAAAAATCTTTCAGTATCACAGCTCTCTGGTTGGTGCCAGCAGAAAGGCCCAGAGGCCTAATGTCTTCCCCACCCCACCTCTACTCATAGTGGAGAGTTCCTTCGGCACGTCTTTGGAACACAAAAACACAAAGAGGATAAAGTGCATGACAAGCTGGGAAAATCACCAGGAAAGCTCTACTGTCAGCCATGGAATGTTGTGTTTTGCATAGAAAATATTTCAGACTGCCTTAATATGATGTATGGACAGAATGATGCGTTATTGATGACATGCAAATGAAGTCAAAACAAAATAAAATGATATTGGAAAAATATACATTGTTTTTTAACACGTGCATGACTTATTATCCAATAGAAGTTATCATTTTATAATTTGTTTTTAAGAGAAGTATACTTAATATGTCACTACTTTGTTTGTGCTGTGGTCCATCAATCAATGCTGCAGATTAATATTTCATTACAAGGCAAATCTCAATGAGAACAATGAGAATGCCCTCCTAACGATCTCTGTGGAATGCCCTCCTAACGACCTCCTAACGATCTCTGTGGAATACCCTCCTAACGATCTCTGTGGAATGCCCTCCTGACGATCTCTGTGCTGGACTGGGCAGCGGCCATATTTTGTACCGCTCTGCAGTACATCTAGTTGATACTGTAAATAGTTCTTACTATTTCCATAAGGAAATAGAATTACTAGATGCAATGGCCATATTGTACAGCACATTTTTTGCACACTTTTTGCAGAAGTTGGCTATTATGTCAAAACTACACACAGCCATATAAGACATAGCACTTGGAGATAAACAACTCACATCTATGCCAAAATGAAACACTGCAATCAAAACTCAACAATCCTTTCTAAAAAGTATTGCAATAAAACCATACACACATGCACCATTTGAATTGCTCTTTCAAATCAACAGCAACACACTGATGTGTTCTATATAAAATGCTGCAGTCTTTGTGTTTCTATTTTTGCTGTCATTTTCTCAGACTCTGTCTTCTGTGAGCAAAATTTCTGCAGTAATCAACTGAAGTTAGGATGATTCTAAGGGCAAAATCAACATAAACAAAGTGATCAAAATGATATACCCTATCAAGCAGCCACTAAAGAATACACCAGAAAATAGAAAACACATTGTTCAAAACATATAGTTCTCAGGGAGAAGTCCATTTTTACTATAATCTCAAAACAAATTTCATATTTTTCCATCATTGTCTTTTGATGAACAAAAACATCAAGTAGAATTTACTATTTTGCTTTGCTCTTTGCATTTTGTTGTTCTTCCTCCTCCTTGTACCCCTATTTTTACAGTACCCTGCATCTCACAAACTTGTACTTTGATTCTTGTTCTTTGTTGATATGAACTTGCAACCAGTCAAAATCTATTGAGCAGTCAGTACTGTAAACAAATGGAAAGCACAATGTTCAGGGCCAGTTTTTTTTACAGTATTGTACAGTATACAGCCTACAATGCACTGTACTACAGTGTCCAATAAATTGTGATAATAATAATATAATAATAATAATATATGCACTCGTCCTCATCCTCTCACATAGTTTCTTCTATCCATTCTCATTCCCACCTTCAACAACCTGTTTGCTCTCTGAACTGGCTTGTATTGGTTTTGTCACATCATTTGAAACAAGTGAAATCAATTTTGAGTGGTTGTGTTTAATCAATGACAATTTTTGCCACTTGTTTACCAGTATGGATGCATGTGCATTAGAGTGCAGAATGTGTTTTGAGAATGAGAATGTGTTCAAAGTTTTGCTAACAATTGTAAGTGAGATCTGCAAAATGTGTTTTACCATGTGAAATGGTTTAAGATATTGACAACAGACTGAACAATTGGCTTAATGAGTTCAAGCAACTGAGAACTTTCTTCAGCCAATGGGTTTTAGTGTTTTAGCAACTGAGAAAAACTGTATTATATACTATATATTATATAGTATATAATGTCTGTCATAGGGCCCAAATTGCAAACAATGTGCAAAGCAGAAAATGTGATTAATATGGTTAGTGTATAAAATATGCTACAATAAAAAAGTCACCTGAATGGTAGGTTCCAATCGATGGTTTCAATTTACTTGAATTATTAAATTATTCAATACATTTAATTATTCATGATCGCTTCCTTTAATAAGTGTGGCCTTTACAATGTCAAAAAATTTACACTTTGATGCATGCAAATTAAGTCAAAACAAAATAAAATGATGTTGGGGGAAAAAATACATTGTTTTCTAACACATTATTCCATAAAACCTATCATTTTATAACATGCTTTAAGATAAGTTAATATTTGGCTACTGTGTACTGTGTGTGTGTGTGTGTGGAGGGGGGGTAGATGTTTCCTTGGAATTGGTGTTCCCTTCAGTGTATTCACAACACTATCAGTTCCTTACACATTCACATGAACTTACGCATGACCACACATAGACTAGGCAGTGAGAACTAAAATAAGAAATTTGACATGACATTATACATCATTGGCCATATTATGGGGGTAAAATCAGCATTCTTTGTTTGGCTTAATGCTCAAAACAGGCAAGGCTACATGAATTTTACATGAGTGACATAGCTGCAGTCTCCTGAACGGTAGGTATCTAATCCATGGTTTCAATTTACTTGAATTATTCAATTATTCAATATATTTAATTATTCATGACCGGTTCCTTTAATGGGTGTGGCCCGTACATTGTCAAAAAAGAAACACTTTTTATAAAGGCTATTGATTTGTTTTGACACACACTACACTATCTCTTTCTCTGAAAGGACACCAAGTAGTGCCACCACGAACAAGAACTCCCTAATTTTTGTCACCATGGCGTAAGTTCCTTCTCTGTAGTTTCCATCTTTTTATTTGTTTGCTTTTTTCAGTTGCTCTGGTTCAAAGTGGCAAAGCTGACAGAGATGACCATAGGTCGTAGATCACTGGTTTTAGAAGAGATTTTCAGTTGTTTTGGCACATTTCTTAGATCAGTATTGAACATTCTCAAAACTGTTTGTTCAAACTCCATCTTATCACTTGTGCTTATCATTAAAGCAGTATCTTGCCATCTTGATCAAAAAGCAATGCTTCTATGCAACTGATTTTGTATAAATGTCTGCACTATACTCATCCCCTCCTGAATAGTCCTATCCCATACAATAAAAACATATTTAATCGCTTGTGTCATTGCATGCAAATGTGTTGAATTACAGTAGTTGTCATAATTAGTTGTCATAGCCTGTCTAGCATATGTGACAGGAACATGAGAATGTATAGAAAGATGTATCACACAGTGATGCACAGCTCTGACCAAGGGATGTTTTACTGTATGCTTGTAATTTTTCATTTGCACAGTGCTGTAAAAGCCTTTGTTTTCTTTGTTGTCACAACGTCTGTCAACAGTAACAACTTTGAAACATATCCACTCTCCTGCAATAAAGCCCCCTTCCACACACAGTAATGTGTAACTGAAAATAGTGCTGCCCTGTGCACTGCTCAAACGAATTGTTCATTAGAAAATCCTTTGGCTGAGAGTGATGTAAGATAAGCTTTAAAAATATGAGAAGTAAAACTAAATAATATCACAGAATGGTGTGGGGCATTGATGAAAAAGCCTAATTCAAATTGATAACAAAATGTGAAATCATAGAACATGTCTTGTGGCTCAACTTGTTGATCTTGAATTCACTTCTTGTAAACCAGTGGTTCATATTACCCCCACGGCTCACACACAAGTTTTTAAGGAGGAGCAAGAGGAGGATTAGGAGGGGGGAGAGGAAAGAAGAGAAGAAATAGCCCTTTTACAGGCAAAAAAAATCAGTCTACATGTACATGTGGGGATAATGTCATGTCAGGCCTGGATACGGCATTCCAGAAGATATTTTCCCCGGTGCCTTGGACTAGGGCATTGCATGTGATGTAGTCAATATTTTGAGAGACGACCCGACATGGACTGATTTGTTTTGTCTCAGTGAAATTGCTATTTTGTGTTTTGACTTGGTTTTTACACTTTGCCACAATTCGTTAATACATCTGACTTTTAAGAGATTAATTACTTTTGACACTGATTATTATACCTAATTAAAAAAGCAAAGCCCCCCACAACAACATGAAAAATGGAGAGTACAAATCCATTTAAGGTCACATGACACCAGTGTAGATATGGGTGGGGGAGGGCCAACTTCCCTACTGGTCTACCTCACACACTTCCACTGCTGCTTTAAGGCAAAAATAATCTGCAGTCTTTCACAAAGAAATAACTTCCTGTGCCTTCCCTTAGTCAATATACTTCATTAGTTCCAGATGATGTTGTTTAATGTTGTTTCTTTGCTAGGTTTTGCATGCCTTTTAGGTAGAACATTTGCCAATAATCATAATGCATAATCTCAGTCACTCAGAAAAATGAACTTCTTCCTCTTTCATCAGTGACTTTGATCTGCAAGGTCATTTGGAAAACACGGAGTGCCATTTCAACTGGCAGTTAGACAGCAGCCGATCAACACTTGCTAAACTCTACCAAGATCTCAAGGATCGCCTTCAGCATGGATGCACCTGGAAGTTACACTTGCACAACCTCCTTGGGTACGTCCTTCATGCTCAGGGCTCCAGTGACGAAGCCTTGACCCACCTGAAGGAAGCAGAGAAGATTATTAAAGAACAGGGAGATGAAGAAAAAGACTGCCTCCTGCTGGTTAACCAGGCAAACCTCGCCTGGGTACATTACTCTAGGGGTGATCTAGCAGAGAGCCAAGTGTTTATACAAGAAGTTGCCCGACTTCAGGAGTCTTTTCCTGCCCCAGCTGGTTGTGATCTCCATCCAGAAGTATGTGGGGAGAAAGGCTGGACTCAGATGAAGTTTGATTCAAATTTTAAGGAGCAAGCTGTAGCTAACTTTGAAATGGCTCTGAGAGGAGACCCAGACAGGAAAGAGTGGCATGTAGGCCTCGCAATAGCCAAGTATAAAGTTTATTTCTACAAAGGTAATGAAAGCTTGAGAGGAGAAACCATAGAGACAATCAAACATGCCAAGACAAGGGATCCAGATAACCTATATATATCAGCTCTCTACTTCATTGTCTTGGCAAATGTTGGTAAACAAAAAGAGGAAACTCTGAGAGAGGTGCATGCCCTAACTGACCATCTGAACCCAGGTCTTGATGGCCTTGGGGAAATTATTTATTTCCTGCGTGTACATGATTCACTGGATTCAGCCTTACAAGTTGCAGAGGAGATAGTTAGGAGATATCCCTCTAAAAGCAAAGCCAAAAAGCAGTTAGCAACTTGTTATAAATGGAAGATCTTTGAATCAAGGGGAACCTAGATCAGGAGTTGATGAGAAAAGGCATCGAAATTTACGAAGAGGTCATCAGCCTTTACCCATACTACCTCAAGGAGAAAACTGTTCTTGCAGATATATATGCCGAATCAGGGAACCTGCAGAAAGCAGATCAAATATATATGGAACTTCTCAGTAAGACAGGAGATCTGGGTTCCGAGACTCTGCAGCTGTTATACCATAGCTATGCAAACTACCTTTATTGGAAAGCATCCATTTATTACCATAAAAAGGCTGCAGAAATCCCTGTAGAATCTCAGGAGAGAGAGAACAGCATCCGAATTCTCCGGACAATTGCTAGTCGTCCCACCGATCCAAATTGTGGTGAAATCCGTGACTTTCTTTCAAATCTTGAACTGAACTGATTTTGTGGTGCTTGTATTATCATATAGATGTTGTAGTGATGTAATATTCAGATACATCCTGAATTTAAGAATCAAGACGCGATGCAAACCTCATAATACATACACATATCAATACAAATTTCTATCAATACCGATTTATTTTCACACTCAAATAATGAATATCCCATAAGCAAATACAATTCTGAATTGAATTCACAATTCAGTCTGTATTTGAAATGTCCTGTGTGTTACAAGGTTCACTGTGATGTTGATCCTGTGTGTATTTGAATGTCCTGTGTGTGTTGCAATGCTCACTGTGATGTTGATCCTGTGTGTATTTGAATGTCCTGTGTGTGTTGCAATGCTCACTGTGATGTTGATCCTGTGTTGTTGTCCATATAGTCTTGTGAAATGCCTTTTACATCTGATAATGAAATGGTTCCCAGTGGGCCGCCACATGGGTGGTCCAGTGGATCATCAAAACCAAATGCGTGGTGTGCTGCATGAGTCACCACTGGGAAAGTTGAGGAGAAAAAGCCCATAAGAAGTGCATCTGTTTTCAACAATACAAGTGTCAACGTTGAGGAAACAAAACATTTCACCTGACGCAATACCTTAACACACCTGTTATGGATGGAACTGTGTGGTACTGATGAAAACCAAATAAACTCAGAACAAAGTGAAATTATCTTTGAACCAGAACATTCTTTTACATGCATGACCGAGTATCTCAAACATCAAATATTGTTGGTATGATTATTTTTATCATAGCTTACACTTGGCTATCACTGTTTATACATTTATAGTTACATTAGCTGATTAACAGGCGAAACAACATCTGTTACAAAACAACATCTGTGAAATACTGTAGAGCTGCAATTATCGTAACCAAAGATCCTTATCAACCGTCTCTGTCGTAACCTTTGCCTCTAATAGACCCCTCTGTAATGCTCACAAGGACAATTAATATTTGTCATTTCATGTGATAGATAAACAGATAGTTGTCATAATACGGAAGACACCAGGTATAACCACCACAGACAAACTGCTGCCCTCATCACTGTGTGCTTGAGGGCCTGAGTTCTGGAGAGAAGCAGAGGTTATGGAAGAGCAGGAAAAAGAGCAAAAGCGCCACCTGCTGGTGATCCAGGCAAAACTAACCTGGCTTAATTCTTGGCTCCAAGAGTCATTAAGGGGATTCGACTTCATGTAGCCGCCTGCAGCCATCTTAAGCTGACTGCATAACGTGATTATTTCTGACCATGGCGCATGCACAATGCCGGGTTGAAAACGCATCAGAATCTCAGAAATAATTACGTTATGCAGTCAGCTTAACCCTCATGTTATCCTTGGGGTCAATTTGACCCCAAGCAACGTTTAACATCATAAAATATATGGTTCACTTTTTTTTTTTGCTTCATGTTTCATGACTTTTCCTCAATTGAACGGTACAACAGAGTTAGCATGAAATTTGTACAATAATTTGTTTTCAATGTCCTGTACAAATATTTTCTACATTGATGTTCCTCGGGGTCAGTTTGACCCCAGCTGTATGAAACATAGGATACATGAATATTTGACACATTATGGATATTATTATTTGAATAGTATGAGAACATACTGTTATTATCATTATTACATACACAAGTACATATTACATATAGGTCAATTTGGCAGGACTGTATAAGTCAAAAGGGGAAGCAACAGCAAGCCTTTGGGCTGCTGACACTGGATGGGCAATATTGCCAGCCAGGGTTCCAAGGTTTATAAAGGGGTGTGGGGGGGTGGGATTGTTTTGTAGGGCTTTTGATGGTGGTTATTACACTCTTGTTAAGTACCTGTCACAACAAAACTGGGTAACAATATTAATTATAATCATTTTCTGAGGGTTTATTTAGCTGGGGTCAAATTGACCCCAAGGATAAAGAGTGTCGGTAAGATTTGAGGATAACACAATGGTTAAGACATTATCATTACACCATGTATTACTCCACTTTGAAGAATGATATAAGCACTTTTGAGTGATGATGCAGGAGACAGTGTTGAGTTTTTGAAACTATGCATCATGTTTAGCAAAGTCTTATCAAGATCAAGCCTTACCAAGCCCAGCTTTAGCCATTAACATCACGGTGGAGACATGTTAAGATAAGTCATCTAAACACGGTAGATAATTAACAGTTTGTTTTTTTCCGCTAGGAAAATCCCCTGACCCCGTCTCCTCCTAACAGATGGGCCTGTCTGCACTATTGCTCAAAAGTGCTGAAATACATAGCAAACAAGCAAGAAGAGTAAAGTGTACAGTGCAATCAGAGGGCACTGATGGTAATTAGTCATAAACCTACAGTACTTAATAGTAATCATTATCCCATGCCTTATCATGTTATGACATTACTGTTGTGGTCTCTCTCTATTTCCAGGGACGTATTTGTTTCTGTTTCTTAAGCTCTTCTAGTTCTGTTTCTGTAGAAACAGAAAGCTATGCCAGAGATGTAGCACATGACTTGTTTTATCAGCCAGACAAGGCCAGTTAAAAGTCACAAATCAGCCGGTGTTTATAATATTGTCTTGTAAATAATATTGTAATGTTATATTATCATTTCTAGGCATATATAGGAAATCATATACAGTAATATAATCATTCATCACCTGATTCTATGTTTGAGTTTAATTGATTTTGTTATTTTGGTTTACTGCAGTGGTTCTCAAAGTGTGGGGCGGGCCTCACTAGTGGGGAATAGAGACATGACAGGTGGGTCGCGAGGAACAGGAGGACATTAGTTTTTTCGTCCCTATCTTTAATGATGCCTTTACTTTTTAATTAAGATCATAAATTCAAAACAAAATAACCACACACAAACATAAGATTCATAAACAGACCAACATACAAATTAAAATAACATCTGATCCAGCTAACCGAGACGGGAAAAATAACCAAAATGCGAAAAAAATATTTTAACATGACCATTTTGTCGGGTTGATAGGATCAGGTGGGGCTTGAAAATTCCCCACCTCCAAAGCAGGGAATGACAGAAAAAGTTTGAGAACCACTGCTTTAAAGCATGTTGCGGTCTTGAAATATTTGTGTCAATATTTGTATTTATTTAAATAATAATAATAAAAAACTTACAGTACCCATAGTAATGTATTTCTTCACAAGTGACTAAATCTTTGTCATAAATGTGAAACAAACAGTATTGGTTGTGTAATACTATTCTGGCATATGTATGTTTCAGTTTCACTGAATCGCAACTTAACATCCTGCTCATTTATTGTCTATCACTACGTAAACAAAGTGCCAGCTTTTATTACTTCATAGATAAGGCGAGGGACTGTCTAGGCCTATATATTGGAGGTTGAAGGCTCTGAGCTCTTGAGAAAAGCTACTTGGAGATCACTGCATATCATCTTCCAGTTTACTACCACGCTATTGCAAGCCATCATGGAGTAAGTATGAAATGAAACTATATCATCATTACATGTTGTTTTCTCATGTGTCCTCTCCTGCTGGAATAAGCTCTGTGATACGGCTACAGTAACATCAGTAAGAGATAAGTACTTTGGTTTTCAGCACATATACAGTACAGTACATATTAGGGGTGTGAATCTCTCATGTAAAAGCCGATACGATTCGCATCTAGATACATGGGCACGATTTGATACAAGAAAAGATACAGTTCAAGAAAGGAAAGCATTCTGAAAGATTTTTTATAATTTGCTCAAGGTGCACATTCATTTTATATTATCAATTATCACGGTCATGGTTGTCAATTAGGCAACAAAATGTGTGAATATGATTATCTAAACTGAGGTTTGTTTCATATACTGTATTGAAATTTCAGTCAAACACAGCAGCCAAATAAAACATAAAAATAATTTTTTATAGACTTTACAGATTTTATAGAGTTATATCTGATTGTTTTCATGGAGCTGTAGCCTTGTTGAGGTAAGACAATACCGAAATAAAATAAAACAGTGCTTAAGACACTCTTGGCCTTTTCTCATATAGGCCTAGCCTACCCTACAAGAATAAAATAGGCCTACAAATCAATGAACTCTCTGGGCTTATTTTGTTCCAACAGTAGACCTAATGCAGAAACCTAAAATTCACAAGTCTGAGTGAATATGTACAAAATCATTGGCTAATAATTTATGCATCGTTTTAGCAGCAAGGGCCAAATTATTATTTAACATTAAGGAAATCCCTTCATCAAAGGTAAGGCTACTCTAGAGACTATCGTTGCTGTTTAGCAGGGGCGCAGGAGGCACGGGGGACGTGGGGGATATGTCCCACGCAGTGCTGAAGAGACGGCCGTTGTCCCCCTCACTTTTGATAAGGAAAAAAAGCCTTATATACGCTAAATAAATAATAACCTATAGGGTTTGCGCTAACTATGTAAAACTCCCCATTAACAGCATCACATCACTAACCACAGCCATCTACAGTACTGTAAGACTGCACAATCTCATATTCACTCTGTTGGATATCTGAAGCCAGTTTGTCTACTAACAACCATCATTAGAGATGCTTTTCGTTTGGAGCGGCATACTGGTAGGCCATCAAAAGCATAACATTTTCGGTTTGGTTTGGGATCTAATTTACTTTTGGACTGTTTGATTATATTGCTAAATGTTGGGACTGATGGGCACTGAACTCTGGGAGATATTTGATGGTTCACTGTTATGTTTCATGCAGTTGAAAAAGTGTCGGATTTCCACCGCTTTTTTTTTGAGACAAGGCAGCCATTCATTGAATAGGGGTTGTGCTGTAATAGAAACCTTTTTGCGTAGCCAAGTAGCCTAAATTGAGTTATTGTTTAATTATGCATGATTTAGTAGGCTACTTTTTATTAAATTCGTAGGCTGGAATGCCTTGAGTCACGCAACAATTGCGTTAAATGTAGTAGGCTTCAGCCTCTGGCAATTAGCTCGAAAGGGGCGGCAAGACAATGAGCTTGAGAACGTGTGTTGGAGACCCATGGTAGGAAAACGACTTTATTAATCCAACCAACAATGTAATAAAATATTAAGAAGAGGTGTTATTTCATTGACTTAAATCAAAGCAATGTCTTCTAGCGCTGGTGGACTGATGGCAATTGTTGGTATGGTATAGGCAAATATGGGAACCTGCCTTTATTTGTCCGGCTATAAATAGAATCAATCCCGGGCATAATTTGAGGATTTATGGTAGCCTATCTCCTGCTCAACATGACATTAGCTGTTATGTTTATTGATAACAAACTCAACTAGCCTACTGATCAACTCGTTTTCACTAGCCTAACTATAAAATACAAGTATATAGGCCTACCCAAAGTTTTTGTTCTAAGACATTTATTTCAAACATAATTTCAAGACACAAATTGGATACTTCAGTTACCTTGGTGCATAAATCCCAGAGAGTAGGCGACCACACCCCAGAGTGATGGGCCTTTTTCTTCACGCGTTCAGTGTGGGGTATAAACAAGCTGAGAATTTAGCGGTGTCACGTCTGGCTGTCACAGACATGGGGAGCTCTTTGAAGCTTGGGATAATGTGGTACAGTTACTACAGTAACAGTATTTTATTTTACTTGTAATGTAATATATTTTTTTTCAATTTTATAAATGCTTCGTTAAATGCTGTTGGAACAAATAGTAGCAATTTTCTGTGTGTTCTGGACTGGTAACTTGTAAAGCCAACATGTTCTAACATTGCACAAATATTAACTGCAGACACATAGTGGAGAGTTGTTTTGGTTTATACCAGACAATTTAGGTACTGTAGGCCTAACTAGGCTATTTGATCATGTAGTCTATGTTTGGATCATAGGCATGATGATTCATTCATGGCTTCATAAAATATCAACATCATGTTGCTTTTAGAGTATTCTACCATTGGCCCAAGTAGTGTAAAATAAATCTAAAAAATTAAATAAAAGTAGAATTGCACATAGCAAGAAGCTGGTCTGAGGGCAGATCTGGCGTTGTGCTCATCTCACAGTTTTGACAATTTTAATCAAAAAATATTTTGAAAACAATCAATGGTATTATCTTAATATTCTGGCAAGTTTAAAATATGATGGTCGAAAGTGGGCCAGAGGTGGTGATCCGATATCTGGAAATCTGATCTCACTATGGGTTTGTGTTCACAAAAAACAAAAGTCGACCGAGTGCAAGTTGTCACAGGCTTACGTTGCAATAGATGTATGGGTAATGAGGTCATTTGACAACTTTGGGCAATGAATGTAACCAAAAACGAACTGCATTACCCACAGTTCCGTGCCACATATAGTTTCAAAACCGGAAGTGGGATGAACGCGCTGCTTGGAACATAAATGAGAGTCTGAGCAGCAGAAAAGGTTGTGCACCGATTCATAACAAGTAAACCGATATAACGACCGGTTCATTTCATTTTTTTTTTCGATACGGGGCTTCACGTATCGATGTAGCCGTATCTTACACGTTAAAAACGGATACCGATACGTATCGGTTAATTTTTACACCCCTAGTACATATACTGTACATGTCTTTTTTGTATAAATGTATGTAATGCTTACCTGTCTCTCTGCCTGCTGCTTTATCGCTCTCTCTTGCTCTCTCTCTCTATCTATCTACTTCCCTTATTCTCTCTCTGTCCCCTGCCCCTCTCTCTCTCTCTATCTATCACTCTCACCCACTTTCTTTATCCCTCTCTCTCTCCAGCTCATTTCAGACTGATCTGAGGAGACGGATAGACAGCCTTGAGTGTCACTTCACCTGGAACCTCAGTCGCAACGTTAGCATTCTACACCGGCAACAGGAGCATTTGGAGGACCGCAGTCGACATGGCTGTGCTTGGGAGGGTCACCTGTACAACCTGCTGGGTTACGTCATCTACCACATCAAAGACTCTGCAGAGGAGGCACTGGCACACCTGCGACAGGCTGAGGTGGTTCTCAAAGAGCGAGAACCGGAGGGGAGAGGACCCCATCTGCTGGTCAACCAGGCTAACCTGGCCTGGGTGCACTACCATTTGGAGGAGCTGCCAGAGTGCCAGGCTTATCTGGAGGAAGTGGCCCGGCTCCAGGAGGATTTCCCTGCACCTCCCGGGTGTGAACTTCATCCAGAGGTATATGGGGAGAAAGGCTGGACTCAGGTGAAGTTTGAGTATGATTTGAAGAAGCAAGCTGTAGCTAACTTTGAAATGGCTTTGAGAGGAGACCCAGATAGGAAAGAGTGGCACGTAGGCCTCGCAATTGCCAAGTATAAACTTTATGAAGGTAATGACGAGTTGACAGAAGAAATCATTGAGCAAATTAAAATTGCAAAGACAAAAGATCCAGATAACCTACATATGTTAACTATCTACTGGAATGCTTTGGCAAAAGTTGGCAGAAAGACAGAGGAGACTGTGAGAGAGGTTCATGACCTAGCTCAGCAGCTGAAACCAGATCTTGACGGCCTTGGAGACATTCTTCACTTCTTACGTTTGCACGATTCTCTGGATTCAGCCTTACAAGTTGGTGAGGAGATAGTGAGGAAACATCCCTTTGAAAGAGAAGCCAAAAAACAGCTGGCTCTTTGTTATAAATGGAAGATTTTTGAAATGCAAAACAGTTCGATCAAAGTGAGCTGATGAAAAGAGGCATCGATATATATGAAGAGGTCACCAGGCTTTACCCACATTATCTTAGAGGGAAAATGGATCTGTCAGGAATATATGCCAAATCAGGGAATGTGGGGAAAGCAGATCAAATCTACATGGATCTCCTCAGTAACACAGAAGATATGGAGCCTGGAGCTCGACAGTTGTTATACAATAGGTATGGATGCCATCTTCAATGGTTAAAAAGTTCCTCCTCTGAATCCATTGATTACCACAAAAAGGCTGCAGAAATCCCTAAACAATCTCGGGAAAGAGAGAAGAGTGTTAAGATTCTCAGGACGATTGTTAATCGTGGCACCCATCAAAGATGTAGTGAAATCCGAGACTTTCTGTCATACATTGAACTGATCTGATTGCTGTTGATCTTTTCGTATAGATAGTTGTAATGATGTAATATTTAGATACTTCCTGAAATGAGTGAATAAAGGATGCAAACCTGACTGAAAATACTGTCATTCTTTAAACACCAAGGTAATGGAAAATATGCACAAAAATTAGAAATTCACACAGGAAAATAATTGGATTCAGAATTTAGTGTGTAAACTGTGGCAGGGCATCCTGGACCTGCTGTAATAATCACTGTAACATTGATCTGGTGTTGGAGTCTGTATACTGCTCACTGTAATATCAATCCAGTCAGTGCTGCTGTCTGTATGCCTTATTGTGTCTGTAAATCTACTGGCTGTACTGTAAGAGTGAGCTGATGATATCTGGTGTTGGAGTCTGTATACTGCTCACTGTAATATCAATCCAGTCAGTGCTGCTGTCTGTATGCATTGTTGTGTCTGTAAATCTACTGGCCGTACTGTAAGAGTGAGCTGATGATATCTGACAGGGCACTCTGCTCCTCTCCACCCAGCAGTGGTGTATTGGCCATCAGGAATACAGGGACAAATCCCAGTGGCCGGCTACATATATGGGCCAGTGGGCCATCAAACCCAAATGTGTAGCCTACTTTGTTTTCACAAGCCCTGTCTCTCTCACAGTGCTGGCTCTCTGGCTGGTGATATATTTTATAAAAATAGTTTTTATTTAATGCATGGAAAACTTTTCACCACACTGCTTTATTATAACTGTCAAATTCCAGCATTATTTTGCCTACTACATTATAATAACAATATTTATTCTTGTGTTATTTATGAAAGACAAATAAAGTCAAAAGAAAAAAAAATCATGTCTGAACAAGAACATTTTTTTACCACATGCAAACATGGCATTCATATTGTTATTAATATTAATATTATTAGGTAAACCTTATATTGAGGTATGCATATTCTCCATTAACCCATTCCTGTCACACAAGGAAACCAGGAACATGAACTTGTGGATGCAGACACTCAAGACTTCTTTAATTCAAAATCAAAAGGCAAAGACATGGTGAAAACAAATATAACACTTGGTACAATTTCACACAGCATCTTCTTCCACTGCCTGTTGGGGTTCTGTTCTCCCTGTGGGGACTTATTTTCCGATAATTACCGGCGGACAATACATTATCGCTTACATAACATTTATTGACAGACCAAAGTGCAAATGGTGCTTAGAGCCAACTCCTAAACTAGTTACCAAGCCCAATGGTGCTGAGAACCAACTCCTAAACTAGTTACCAAGCCCAATTTCAACCACCGGCATCATGGTAGAAAACATATTAAAGGCGCAGTCAGCGATTGTACTCGATTGCAAGCCCATAACATTTATTGTTATGATTGATTCAGCAATCATTTCCTCACAACCTCCAGCCGCCCATTCCATGAGTAGGCCTAAAAAAAATGTGAAAACTGGAAACTGGAACACCCACCCAGTTTCTACAGCTCTTCGAGTTCAGTTTCTGTAGAAACAGAAAGACATGCCAGAGATGTGTCACACGACTTGTTTTACCTGCCAGATAAGACCAGTCAAAGGTCACAAAACAGCTGGTTTTATTAAGCACTTGTGTTTCCCATATTATCATTTGTAAGCCTGTGTCAATAGAAAATATTGTATAATATCATACACCACCATTCAGGACAGTCATAACAAAGTAGCAAACCACAAAGAGCATCAGCCAGAAGCACCAGAGACCTCTGCAAATTGGGATTCAATTAAAAAAAAGGAAAGAATCAAGACTGAATCCACCAAACAATTGTGGCAAGATCCCAAAAATGGCAGAAACAACCTGTCAAACACCGTAACAAACAAGATTCTAAGGAAGTCACTCTTAATACTTAATTGATGTTGTCATTTTGGTTTACTATACATTGTATGTTGTGATCTGATAATTAAAACTATTTGTGCTAAAGTAATTTTACATAAATTGTTGGCTGTATTGATTTAAAAACCTAATAATGTGGTGGGTCCATTACATCCAGGAACATTAGCTGAGTGACAAAAATATAAAGACCTTACAAGGGTTAAAGTGTCATAGTGGGGAGTAGGAGGGAAGGAAATCATGACATGCTGGAAATGTACTATTATTTGTGCTACTTTCAAATGGGTTTGAATAAAAGCTATTCCATCTTTGTTGCATGTGTAATGAGTTCGAATGAGGCACCTATGCCTTTAAAACAAGCTTACCACATATGTGCTGCACCTGATGCTGGGCTGCCTCTGTGCTGCTCACAAGGGAAATTAATACTTGTTATTTCATATGATAGATAGACAGATAGTTGTTATAATAAGGAAGACACCAGGCAGACCCACCACAGACAGAAACTGCTGTCCCCATCACTGTGTGCTTGAGGGCCTGAGTGGTCGAGAGAAGCAGAGGTTATCAAATAACAGGAGAAAGAGCAAAAGCGCCACCTACCTACATTTATTGATAGACCACAGTGCAACCTGTGATAGCCAAATATGAACACTCGGCTACTTCATTTGAAAACAAAAAAATCATGATGACATAATCATTACACCAAACTGTATCTACCTCTTTGAAGAACGGTATATAAGCACTTCTGAGTGATGATGCCGGAGACAGTGTTGAGTCTTTCCCACTCCGGATCACATTTAGCAAAGTGTTATGAAGATCAAACTACTGCTGAGAACCAACTTCTAAAGTAGTTAGTAAGGTGTACAGTTCAGTCAGAGGGCACTGATGGTAACTCATAAATCTACCTAATGCAACTATACTGTATACCCAGCTCTTCTAGTTCCATTTCTGTAGAAACAGAAAGCCATGCCAGAGATGTAGCACATGACTTGTTTTACCAGCCAGTCGAGGCCGGTTAAAGGTCACAAAACAGCTGGTGTTAACGTCACTTAGAAATGTAGTATACAGATGCCCATTATCAGCAAACATTCATCCAATGTTCCAAAGGCAAATTTCTGTTTACTAATCTGATATCACTTTAAAAGGCTAACTGAGAAAACATTATTTAAAAAAAAAAAACAATGCAACTGATCTGTCTATAATTCACTAAATGGAATGTGACCAAATGATCTATCTATACATGCTTCAGCAGTACACACCTTCCAGACCTCTCTGGTCTCAGGAAAAATACTTGTTAGTAAAACCTACTGTAGAACTAAACATGGTGAAGCAGCGTTTAGTTGCTATGCAGTTCAGCTCTGGAACCAACTTTCAGATGAGATCAAAGTTGCCCCAACTGTAGCCAGTTTCAAATCTAGACTTAAGACCAAACTTTTCTCAGATGCTTTCTGCTAACTGATCAAATATCACTTATTTTTTACACTCTGAATCTGGGAAAGTCTTTCAGCTAAAATTTTAATCGTTTCTGACTATTATCTGACTATTATTCATGGATTATGTGTATGTGTATCATGTCATCCTGTATGTGATTTTGTACTACTCATCCCATGTTGTTTTTTATGTTTTAATGATTACTTTTTAAACACTTTTAAATTATTGCCCTTTTATGCTTTTATACTATTACCTTGAGTGTTTTATGTTTTCTTATGACTATTATTATTTTATTCATTACTTTTGAAACTATTTTTTGACTGTTTCCCTTCTATGCTTTTATCAGCTTTTCCTGTTTGCTTTTGTTTATGTAAAGCACATTGAATAACCTCTTTGTATGAAATGCACTATATAAATAAAGTTGACTTCTGGTATTCTGTCTATAATGGAGTGGAATGGAAATGTCTAAGTGACCCCAAACTTTTGAACGGTAGTGTATGTTATATTATCATTTGTAGGCTTATATAATATCATATGATATCATACATCATACATCACCATTCTGGACAGTCGTAACAAAGTAACAGACCACCAAAGACCATGAACCAGAAATGCTATAGACCCATGCAATTGGGATTAAATGGAAAAAAAAAACTGAAAGAATAAAGACAGACTGAATCCACCAAAGAATTGTGTCCAGATCCCCAAAATGGAGAGACAACCGGTCAAGTACCTTAACAAACAATACAAGTATACCTGATGCTATCTACTGTAAGGAAGTCACACGAAAATACTTGATTGTGTATTTTGATTTACTGCATGTTGTATGTTGTGATCTTGAAATATTTGTGTTGTTGTATTTATTTGAAAGAAAAAGAAAAAAAACATAACCATAGTAAAGTCTTTTTTCACAAGTACCTAAATCTTTATCATACGTGTGAAACGAAAATCAAGTAATACTATTCTGGCATATAGCCTACTTTGATATACTTGATCTATACTGAAACTCAACTTAATATCCTGCTCATTTATTGCCTTTCACTACCTAATAGAAGTGGCAGCTTTTATTACTTCATAGATAAGGCCGAAGGTTTGTCTAGGCCTATATATTGGAGGATGAAGGCTCTGAGTTCTCAAGAGAAGCTATTTGGAGAACACAACATATCATCTTCCAATTCACTACCACACTATTGCAAGCCATCATGGAGTAAGTATGAAATTAAACTATATCATCATTACATGTTGTTTTCTCATGTGTTCTCTCCTGCTGGAATAAGCTCTGTGATACGGCTGATAGAGTAACATCAGTAAGAGAGGAGTACTCTGGTTTTTAGCACATGCACATGTCTTCTTTGTAAAAATGTATTAAATGCTAATCTGTCTCTGCTTGTCATTCTGTCTCTCTATCTATCTGTCTACCTCCCTTATTCTCTCTCTGTCCCCTGCTCTTGTTGCTCTCTGTCTCTCTCTATCTATCACTCTCTACCTCTCCCATTTTCTCTCTGTCCCTCTCTCTCTTTTTTTCCTGTCCAGCTCATTTCAGACTGATCTGAGGAGACGGCTGGACAGTCTTGAGTGCCACTTCACCTGGAACCTCAGTCGCAACGTTAGCATTCTACACCGGCAGTAGGAGCATTTGGATGACCGCAGTCGACATGGCTGTGCTTGGGAGGGTCACCTGTACAACCTGCTGGATTACGTCATCTACCACATCAAAGACTCTGCAGAGGAGGCACTGGCACACCTGCGACAGGCTGAGGTGGTTCTCAAAGAGCGAGAACAGGAGGGCAGAGGACCTCATCTGCTGGTCAACCAGGCTAACCTGGCCTGGGTGCACTACCATTTGGGGCAGCTGCCGGAGTGCCAGGCTTATCTGGAGGAAGTGGCCCGGCTCCAGGAGGATTTCCCTGCACCTCCCGGGTGTGACCTGCATCTAGAGGTTTATGGAGAGAAAGGCTGGACTCAGGTGAAGTTTGAGCATGATTTGAAGAAGCAAGCTGTAGCTAACTTTGAAATGGCTCTGAGAGGAGACCCAGATAGGAAAGAGTGGCACGTAGGCCTTGCAATTGCAATTGCAATTAAATTGCAATTGCAATTAATGACGAGTTGACAGAGGAAATCATTGATCAAATTAAAATTGCAAAGACAAAAGATCCAGATAACCTACATATGTTAACTATCTACTGGAATGCTTTGGCAAAAGTTGGCAGAAAGACAGAGGAGACTGTGAGAGAGGTTCATGACCTAGCTCAGCAGCTGAAACCAGATCTTGACGGCCTTGGAGACATTCTTCACTTCTTACGTTTCCATGATTCTCTGAATTCAGCCTTACAAGTTGGTGAGGAGATAGTGAGGAAACATCCCTCTGAAAGGCGAGCTAAACTGGAGCTGGCTTTGTGTTATAAATGGGAGATTTTTAAAATGCAAGGTAGCGCGGGTCTAAGTGAGCTAATGAGAAAAGGCATCGATATATATGAAGAGGTCACCAGGTTTTACCCACACTATCTTAGAGGGAAAATGGATCTGTCAGGAATATATGCCAAATCAGGGAATGTGGGGAAAGCAGATCAAATCTACATGGATCTCCTCAGTAACACAGAAGATATGGAGCCTGGAGCTCGACAGTTGTTATACAGTAGGTATGCAAGTTATCTTCATTGTTGTAAAAAATCCTCCTCTGAATCCATTGATTACCACAAAAAGGCTGCAGAAATCCCTAACCAATCTCCAGTGAGGGAGAAGAGCATTACATTTCTTAGGACAATTGCTAATCGTGGTGGCCATCGAAGATGCAAAGAAATCCAAGATTTTCTGTCAGACATTAAACTGAACTGATTGCTGCTGATCTTTTCGTATAGATAGTTGTAATGATGTAATATTTAGATACCTCCTGAAATTAGTCAAAATGGTCCAAACCTGACTAAAAATATCATTCCTTACACACTCAGGGAATGGAAAAATCACCCACATTCACACAGAAAAATAGTAGTAGTAGTAGTAGTAGTAGTAGTAGTAGTAGTAGTAGGCCATTATGTGCCAGAACGCTCACCACACACCAGGGTGAGGGAATGAATGAAATTACACTGGGGGATGATTAGGGGGCCAGGTTGGAAATTTGACCAGTACACTGGGGGATGATTAGGGGGCCAGGTTGGAAATTTGACCAGTACACTGGGGGAACTCCCCAACCCAGTTTCACGGCAGTTTGTGTTGGCATCACGAAAATGAATCTATTAGATCGTAATACCATCAGATTTTCGTGATGCGGTCACGTCTCGCCAGTCTGTAACACAACCCAATAGATTAATTTTCGTGATGCCATCAAAGAATGCAGTGAGATTGGGTTGAACCCCCTACTCTTTGCGATAAGTGCCATGGGATCTTTATGACCACAGTAAGTCAGGACCTCGGTATAATGTCTCATCTGAAGGACAGCATCTCCTGCAGTACAGTGTAACTGCACTGGGGCATTGGGATCAATTTCTTTGGCTAGAGGGAAGTGTCACAGGGTGGGGGCGCTAGAGCCACCCCTACTTTTATCATCTACTGCTGGGGAGAAAACTGTACCCTTCAATAAAGCTAAGTCAGAGACTTGGGTGTAAGAAAAATAGATTTATTTAAACATAAAATTATGAGTCTTTGTTAAAAGAGATGGACAACGTCCAAGGAGCAGTCCTCCAGTCCAGACTGGCCCGAGGTGGAAGCGGCAGGCAGAGATCCGACCAGTCTCTCACCCTGTCCGGTCGCTGTTGCATAGGGGGTTTGGCAAGAGTTAATGTTGCTTGTAGTGGCCAGGGATAGCCCACCCACCTACGCCCATAAGGTAACAGGTTCACACATTAGAGCACAGCACATATGCACAAAGTTTCCACTCCAACTTCTCTATAAGCCTCACTGCACACAGTACACTCCACACAATCACTGCAAGGCTGTTACAGCTTGAAGGGGCTAGGTTACCAGCACTTCCAATGCCACGCCAATGTACATTAAATAATGCCACTGTATCGTAGAGGGGCAGGAGGGACCAGGAAATGAGTGGTGCTCTCTGTCTCAATTACACATCCCTGCAACTGCCATGAAGGGATGGTAACAACTTCACAGTCACTGGGGATAATAGCAGCGGCACAGTCACGGGGGATAATAGCAGCTTCACAGTCACTGGAGATAATAGCAGCAGCACAGTCACGGGGGATAATAGCAGCTTCACAGTCACGAGGAATAATAGCAGCTTCACAGGTGCGGGGGAACCATAACAGCTTCAGAGTCACAGACACGGCTTCACTGGCATAAAGTTCGGTTCCTCAGTGGCATAACCACGGCAAACGTTACTTGTCTCTGTAGGGGAGCACATTTCCCCCTTGTAGCTGTCGAGGATGCAGTATTCCAGAGTGGGCTTAACCCAGCAGGATCGCACTTCACTGGCGAAGATCCCTGCAGACGTCTGTCTTACTCCGTCCTTGTCGTTGCACACATCACTTCCCTTTCGTTCTGTTCTCTTCTGTTCTGTTATAGCTAGGATGCAATTCATGAAAATTGGGCACTTCTGGACAATTTTTTGATTTTTGGCAGGGTGTTAGGTATAGGCCTAAGGTTTTCAAAAATCCATGGATACAAGTTGGGGCGGCCCCCCTAGTGGCAGTTATCCATAAAATCCAAAATGGCCCCGCACTAAAAGAGAAAAGGTTATATCTCAGCTTCCTTTAGTCTTAAATTTTTGTATAATGTATTTTCTCTACTTTGTTTGATACAAGGAATCCAATTTTGATATGTTCTTCTTATTTTAAGTCCATTTCCATGTAGTATTATAGTCATATATAGCTCATAAACTGTCAATATCTCTGAAATATCTGAAAAAGTCACATTGAAATACTCAGGTCCCTTGACCCATATTTTTACCTCCAATGTATGCTTTTCTTTGTTGATTGGACTGGTCACTATCACTATAGTGTCAAAAATCACATGCTGTGACCAAAAGGACCATTGTTGAGGACCCATACAGGCTACCACACAGCTACAGTAGAGGAGTGAGCATCCCTTGCTGGCATCTAGATAGATAGATATATACTTTATTGATCCCCAAGGGGAAATTCAAGATCTGTCTTCTGTCAAGCATCTTCCAGATCTGACCCCCCGACCCATCATGCCTTATTCCAGCATGGGAAGCGTGCCCTGCACACTGCAGCTTTTGTCTGGAAGCAGTCCCTCTCTAAAACTCCAGAGATTCCAGACCCCAGTGAGTGGGGTTGGGAATGGAATGACAGAACCAAAGTCTGGGTGCCATATTGGACAGATCTAGAAGATGCCAGCAAGGGATGCTCACTCCTCCTCAACTGTGGCTGTGTGGTTGCCTGTATGGGCAACTGTAAGTGCCACCGAGCTGGACTTTGCTGTACCACATTGTGCAAGTGTGAGGGAGGCTGTACAAATAATGATGATGAGTGAAACCAAACATCTTTGAATAAATACATGATGTTTAAGCAAAGTCCTTTTAGGCAAGTCCCTCCACTCAGCGGCCATATTGCAACGCCTTTTGGGCACTTATTGGGCATCCATTTCGGCAGAAATGCGCGTGTGCAAGGCTTCACGACACCAATCTTGCTCCAGTGGTGAGATCACAACACATGATTGGCACGATGTCTTCACAACACACCACATTACTGGCTCAATGTATTCACAACACAGCACATGATTGGTTCAATGTATTCACGTGTCAACATTTTGCCGCGGAAGGGGTGTGATTTGCGTAGACAACTGCCATATTGCCGTTACAAACTAAGCTCATGCATTTCTATGGAGGATTTTTTGAGTGCTGTGTCTCCTCATTAGAAAGTCTATGGTTTAAGTATGAATTGTTTTTTTGTGTTATTTGACTAAAATATAATATTGATCCTTAACATGGTGAAAAGCCTATACTGTAACTTTTCACTGTGGCATAATTCTGAATTTGTGTTTATTTAAGGCCTCAACAATGGTCCTTTTGGTCACAACATGTGATTTTTGACACTATAGTGATAATGACCTGTCCAATCAACAAAGAAAAGCATACCTTGGAGGTAAAATATGGGTCTAGGGACCTGAGTAATATTTCAATGTGACTTTTTCAGATATTTTCAGAGATATTGACAGTTTATGAGCTAAATATGACTATGATACTAGATTTAAATGGACTTAAAATAAGAACATATCAAAATTGGATTCCTTGTATCAAACAAAGTAGAGAAAATACATTATACAACAATTTAAGACTAAAGGAAGCTGAGATATAACCTTTTCTCTTTTCGGGGGGGCCATTTTGGATTTTATGAATAACTGCCACTAGGGGGGCCACCCCAACTTGTATCCATGGATTTTTGAAAACCTTAGGCCTATACCTAACACCCTGACAAAAATCAAAAACTTGTCCAGAAGTGCCCAATCTTCATGATTTTTCACATATTCCTTCCCAGCTATTACGAAGTTGCGCTCTCCGACTGTCACCTTTCAGCCAGCTAGACTGTGGTTTGTGGCCATTCCCCCTTCCCGTGTTTCCCCCCCAAAGTTCCCGTAAGACTGAAAGGCAGAGGCCTTAAAACCCACAGCCCACACAGCGTGTGCCAATCACTAACCCTACATGCCCGCTAAACACCTGCAAGTCATCAGCAAACAATGCGTGATAAGGGAGGTTTCTTCCTGGAATATGGGAGTTTTTCCTTGCCACAGTTGCCATATGGCGTGCTTGTGGGGGGTAAGAGGGTTAAGGCTGCCAGTCTTATGACATGTCATTTTCTATATTTTTGATATGTTGCTGAGTAGATCATAAACAGCAAAGAAAAGTGATTGATAATGACTGACTGACTATTATTGTGTTACATGCTTCAAATGTAAAGCACTTTGAGCTGCATTCTGTGTATGAAAGGTGCTATACAAATAAAGCTTATTATTATTATTATTATTATCTTAGTGCGCTACCAAAATAAGTCCCTGTGAGGACAAAGTCTTTTCCATTTTAAGTTCCCTCCCCCACTTTTCCCCACTATTCTACCCCGTGACAGAAGGGAGACACCTACTGGTCAACATCATTTCCAGCAGCAACTTAGTTTTCCAAGGAGGTCTCACTTAGAGGAACTAGTAAGCCCACACCTGCTTAGCTTCAGTGATTCAGCAGAGACAGGGTATCCATTGGTCTGGCTGCTGGCTACTTCATATTAAAGAGGCCATACGCAAAACTCGCTTTTTCTGTGCTTTTGTTCTTCCATTTGGTTCAAAACAAAAACGACTTTTTGTGGGTTAGTAGAGATGTTAATGTCAGAAACCATGAACTTCTGTGAGCTAGTCAGATTTCTCCCCAATGGTTACGTCACAGTAAGGGAAATTTGGATATTACTACACCCAGAGACATATAGGGTGCTGGCTACCCACCCATTTGAAAATTCCCACCGACTAGGTTTGGCGCTTCCGGACGAAGATCCTATCGAAGTAGCCTATCGTTTCCAAACAGCACCATGCGAAAGAGTATCAACAGTGTTTTGTGTAGTAGGCTACACAAAATATCCAAGCGTCTTTTACGCACCTGATATCAAAGCTTAATTCTTGGCTTCAGGAGTCTTTCCGGCCACCCACACAGTCCCACCTGGTTCCCTGGCTCACCCATATATTTGCATTGGAAATATGTATTGATCTATAAATGATAGACCACAACCTGGGATAGCCAAATATGAACACTCGGCTACTTCACTTAAGAACAAAACCGTCATGATGACATTATCATTACACCATACCTCCCAGTTAGCCACTGACATCATGGTGGAGACATATAAAGATAAGTAATCTAAACATAGACGGCACAGTTTATGATCAAAGCATGTTATGAAAAGGAGTAGGTGTACAGTTCAGTCAGAGGGCACTGATGGTAACTCATACAGTAAATCTACCTAATTGCAGCTATACACCCAGCTCTTCTAGTTCCATTTCTGTAGAAACAGAAAGCCATGCCAGAGATGAAGCACATGACTTGTTTTACCAGCCAGACAAGGCTGGTTAAAGGTCACAAAACAGCCGGTGTTAACGTCACTTAGAAATATAGTATACAGATGCCCATTATCAGCAAACATTCATCCAATGTTCCAAAGGCAAATTCTGTTTACTAATCTGATATCACTTTAAAACACCTAAATTTTTGCTTTTTAATTTTTAACTAGGTGGCTTATACATAAAAGTGGTAATGGGATGGGTTGTCATGGCCCCTAAGACCAACATACAAAAAAGGTGGTCCTCCTAGGCCCTACGGTTCTCAAGATATTCACAGAAAAATGTGTCCGGCCACCTACAGGCTAGTTGGTGTACAGTAACATAAATTAATTTATTGTGTGGCCCCCCATGAACGAAAGTCCACGAAACTTGGTGTGCATTCAGAGGGTGTCATAATGATCCTACACTTCCAATTTCGTGCAGTTTTGACCATGTTAGGTCACAGATACCTGTGATTACAACACCTCATTTTTACTTTTTTGTTTTTAACTAGGTGGCGCTATACATGAAATGAGTGGTTATGGAATGGGTTGACATGGCCCCTTAAGATCAACATACAAAAAAAAGGTGGTCCTCCTAAACCCTACGGTTCTCGAGATATTCACAGAAAACTGTGTCTGCCCTACCCTCCTTTCGGGGGGTCCAGTCCAGCGGGGGGGCTACAGATCAAAACGATGGTTCCATCGTTGCATGACTGCAATGTTGCCAAACAGGAAGATCATATCAACAACACTTTCATGTATCAAAACCAAACTTGGTATATGGACTGGTGGATTCATTGTGAAAAACGCACATACAATTTGGTGCCCTTTGACCTCGGGGGCACTGCATTCAGTAAACATGCCTTTTGGCTTTTTGGATGTTGTGTTAATGCATGTAGCCTAACTTTTGACTCGTATGCCCGATTTTCAAAAATGAGGTACAGTACTGTTCCTTGGATCCTCCCCTGTCTGTTACCGTTGGTGAAATTGAGCCAGTATATGCATTTCTATGAGAAAAAACATTTAGTTGGGTCAATTTGTGGTGGCCATCTTGAAATATGGCCACCATCTTGGATTTTCCAGTGGCAAATCTGACAAATTATTTTAGTATGCCCTAGAGAACAACTGTGCCAAATTTGCTGCTTGTATCACTATTTGTAATGTGTAAGCCATGCATTGCTTGGAAATATTGAGATCTAGTAAATCAATATAACAGACGTCTATGAAGTGGCAGCTTCAGCCATTAGTAGCCATGAAAAGTTTGGAGGCTGCAGCAGCCATTTAGGTTTTGACCGAGCCGGCTAGCCAGCCAATAACAATTTGCGTATGCTGACCTCCAGGGGCCATGTTAACCCATTCCAAATGCACACATGTGCATAAACAGATACACGTACACACATAAATTCACAGTAATCATACGTATACACACACAGACATACTGTATGTATGCATGCATGCACATGCACTCACACAGGCGCACACACAAGCTCATGCACGCAGACACACATACAGTAAACATAAACACGTACACGCACTCATGCGCACAATTCAAGAATTTCTCAGAATTATGAACAGGCAAGATGGAGGTGGGGTTGTATAAAAGGTATTATACATGTGAAATCTATGAACTAATAAAAAACAAATCAAGTTTTGGTACTTGTTGTCTAGCAGATATAGTGAGAATTGAGTGTGCATAATGCACATACACGCACAAACGATTTTACCTTGTGTTTTATGTTTTCTTTTTATTATGATCTTTACCTTTTAACTATTCTTTGACTATATTGCCCTTCTATGCTTTTATTTGTTTGGTTTTGTTTATGTAAAGCACATTGAATGACCTCTGTGTATGAAATGCGCTATATAAATAAACTTGACTTGACTTGACTTGACAAACACGCACACAAACACACATACACACACACACACACCCTCACACACATATACCCACACATACATATAAACACACCTACAGTACAGTACAGCTAATGAGAAAAGGCATCGATATATATGAAGAGGTCACCAGGTTTTACCCACACTATCTTAGAGGGAAAATGGATCTGTCAGGAATATATGCCAAATCAGGGAATGTGGGGAAAGCAGATCAAATCTACATGGATCTCCTCAGTAACACAGAAGATATGGAGCCTGGAGCTCGACAGTTGTTATACAGTAGGTATGCAAGTTATCTTCATTGTTGTAAAAAATCCTCCTCTGAATCCATTGATTACCACAAAAAGGCTGCAGAAATCCCTAACCAATCTCCAGTGAGGGAGAAGAGCATTACATTTCTTAGGACAATTGCTAATCGTGGTGGCCATCGAAGATGCAAAGAAATCCAAGATTTTCTGTCAGACATTAAACTGAACTGATTGCTGCTGATCTTTTCGTATAGATAGTTGTAATGATGTAATATTTAGATACCTCCTGAAATTAGTCAAAATGGTCCAAACCTGACTAAAAATATCATTCCTTACACACTCAGGGAATGGAAAATATGTACAAAAATCACCCACATTCACACAGAAAAATAGTAGTAGTAGTAGTAGCAGTAGTAGTAGTAGTAGTAGTAGTAGCAGTAGTAGTAGTAGCAGTAGTAGGCCATTATGTGCCAGAACGCTCACCACACACCAGGGTGAGGGAATGAATGAAATTACACTGGGGGATGATTAGGGGGCCAGGTTGGAAATTTGACCAGTACACTGGGGGATGATTAGGGGGCCAGGTTGGAAATTTGACCAGTACACTGGGGGATGATTAGGGGGCCAGGTTGGAAATTTGACCAGTACACTGGGGGAACTCCCCAACCCAGTTTCACGGCAGTTTGTGTTGGCATCACGAAAATGAATCTATTAGATCGTAATACCATCAGATTTTCGTGATGCGGTCACGTCTCGCCAGTCTGTAACACAACCCAATAGATTCATTTTCGTGATGCCATCAAAGAATGCAGTGAGACTGGGTTGAACCCCCTACTCTTTGCGATAAGTGCCATGGGATCTTTATGACCACAATAAGTCAGGACCTCGGTATAATGTCTCATCTGAAGGACAGCATCTCCTGCAGTACAGTGTAACTGCACTGGGGCATTGGGATCAATTTCTTTGGCTAGAGGGAAGTGTCACAGGGTGGGGGCGCGAGAGCCACCCCTACTTTTATCATCTACTGCTGGGGAGAAAACTGTACCCTTCAATAAAGCTAAGTCAGAGACTTGGGTGTAAGAAAAATAGATTTATTTAAACATAAAATTATGAGTCTTTGTTAAAAGAGATGGACAACGTCCAAGGAGCAGTCCTCCAGTCCAGACTGGCCCGAGGTGAAAGCGGCAGGCAGAGATCCGGCCAGTCTCTCACCCTGTCCGGTCGCTGTTGCACAGGGGGTTTGGCAAGAGTTAATGTTGCTTGTAGTGGCCAGGGATAGCCCACCCACCTACGCCCATAAGGTAACAGGTTCACACATTAGAGCACAGCACATATGCACAAAGTTTCCACTCCAACTTCTCTATAAGCCTCACTGCACACAGTACACTCCACACAATCACTGCAAGGCTGTTACAGCTTGAAGGGGCTAGGTTACCAGCACTTCCAATGCCACGCCAATGTACATTAAATAATGCCACTGTATCGTAGAGGGGCAGGAGGGACCAGGAAATGAGTGGTGCTCTCTGTCTCAATTACACATCCCTGCAACTGCCATGAAGGGATGGTAACAACTTCACAGTCACTGGGGATAATAGCAGCGGCACAGTCACGGGGGATAATAGCAGCTTCACAGTCACTGGAGATAATAGCAGCAGCACAGTCACGGGGGATAATAGCAGCTTCACAGTCACGAGGAATAATAGCAGCTTCACAGGTGCGGGGGAACCATAACAGCTTCAGAGTCACAGACACGGCTTCACTGGCATAAAGTTCGGTTCCTCTGTGGCATAACCAGGGCAAACGTTACTTATCTCTGTAGGGAGCACATTTCCCCCGTGTAGCTGTCGAGGATGCAGTATTCCAGAGTGGGCTTAACCCAACAGGATCGCAATTCACTGGCGAAGATCCCTGCAGACGTCTGTCTTACTCCGTCCTTGTCGTTGCGCACATCACTTCCCTTTCGTTCTGTTCTCTTCTGTTCTGTTATAGCTAGGATGCAATTCATGAAAATTGGGCACTTCTGGACAATTTTTTGATTTTTGGCAGGGTGTTAGGTATAGGCCTAAGGTTTTCAAAAATCCATGGATACAAGTTGGGGCGGCCCCCCTAGTGGCAGTTATCCATAAAATCCAAAATGGCCCTCGCCGAAAAGAGAAAAGGTTATATCTCAGCTTCCTTTAGTCTTAAATTGTTGTATAATGTATTTTCTCTACTTTGTTTGATACAATGAATCCAATTTTGATATGTTCTTCTTATTTTAAGTCCATTTCCATGTAGTATTATAGTCATATATAGCTCATAAACTGTCAATATCTCTGAAATATCTGAAAAAGTCACATTGAAATACTCAGGTCCCTAGACCCATATTTTTACCTCCAACGTATGCTTTTCTTTGTTGATTGGACTGGTCACTATCACTATAGTGTCAAAAATCACATGTTGTGACCAAAGGCTACACAATGATAGACCACAACCTGGGATAGCCAAATATGAACACTCGGCTACTTCACTTGAGAACAAAACCGTCATGATGACATTATCATTACACCATACCTCCCAGTTAGCCACTGACATCATGGTGGAGACATATAAAGATAAGTAATCTAAACATAGACGGCACAGTTTATAATCAAAGCATGTTATGAAAAGGAGTAGGTGTACAGTTCAGTCAGAGGGCACTGATGGTAACTCGTACAGTAAATCTACCTAATTGCAGCTATACACCCAGCTCTTCTAGTTCCATTTCTGTAGAAACAGAAAGCCATGCCAGAGATGAAGCACATGACTTGTTTTACCAGCCAGACAAGGCTGGTTAAAGGTCACAAAACAGCCGGTGTTAACGTCACTTAGAAATATAGTATACAGATGCCCATTATCAGCAAACATTCATCCAATGTTCCAAAGGCAAATTCTGTTTACTAATCTGATATCACTTTAAAATTTTTGCTTTTTAATTTTTAACTAGGTGGCGCTATACATAAAAGTGGTAATGGGATGGGTTGTCATGGCCCCCTAAGACCAACATACAAAAAAAGGTGGTCCTCCTAGGCCCTACGGTTCTCAAGATATTCACAGAAAAATGTGTCCGGCCACCTACAGGCTAGTTGGTGTACAGTAACATAAATTAATTTATTGTGTGGCCCCCCATGAACGAAAGTCCACGAAACTTGGTGTGCATTCAGAGGGTGTCATAATGATCCTACACTTCCAATTTCGTGCAGTTTTGACCATGTTAGGTCACAGATACCTGTGATTACAACACCTCATTTTTACTTTTTTGTTTTTAACTAGGTGGCGCTATACATGAAATGAGTGGTTATGGAATGGGTTGACATGGCCCCTTAAGATCAACATACAAAAAAGGTGGTCCTCCTAAACCCTACGGTTCTCGAGATATTCACAGAAAACTGTGTCTGCCCTACCCTCCTTTCGGGGGGTCCAGTCCAGCGGGGGGGCTACAGATCAAAACGATGGTTCCATGCTATCCATGTGGGGCTACATGCCCACCAAGTTTCGTGTACCCCGGTCTTTCAGTGTCCCGGGAATCCTTGACGGAAAATTGGCCATGCGAAAAAGAAAAAAAAAATCTGACTAAACCTATATGACAGCCGCTTCGCTGCGTGGCGGTCATAATAAGGAAATAGAATTGTTATTTAGACAAGGTGAACTTCTCCCCACTGTGGAATGCAGATAGGAAGGGAATTCAAACACAGTCAACACCTTAATGTCATTGTGGTTCATTGAAAATGTGTGTGTGTGTGGTGTGTGTGTGTGTGTGTGTGTGTGTGTGAAGGTGATTGTCTCTGTGTATGTGTGTGTGTGTGTTTGAGTAGGCTATGTGTGTACCGTACACATTGAGAATGTGTGTACCTTATATCCTCAAATTATGGCCGGGATTCTATTTATAGTACGTATGAGTGAAAGAAAAACTGGAGTTAGATGACTGCAATGTTGCCAAACAGGAAGATCATCTCAACAACACTTTCATGTATCAAAACCAAACTTGGTATATGGACTGGTGGATTCATTGCGAAAAACGCACATACAATTTGGTGCCCTTTGACCTTGGGGGCACTGCATTCAGTAAACATGCCTTTTGGCTTTTTGGATGTTGTGTTAATGCATGTAGCCTAACTTTTGACTCGTATGCCCGATTTTCAAAAATGAGGTACAGTACTGTTCCTTAGATCCTCCCCTTTCTGTTATCATTGGTGAAATTGAGCCAGTATATGCATTTCTATGAGAAAAAACATTTAGTTGGGTCAATTTGTGGTGGCCATCTTGAAATATGGCCACCATCTTGGATTTTCCAGTGGCAAATCTGACAAATTATTTTAGTATGCCCTAGAGAACAACTGTGCCAAATTTGCTGCTTGTATCACTATTTGTAATGTGTAAGCCATGCATTGCTTGGAAATATTGAGATCTAGTAAATCAATATAACAGACGTCTATGAAGTGGCAGCTTCAGCCATTAGTAGCCATGAAAAGTTTGGAGGCTGCAGCAGCCATTTAGGTTTTGACCGAGCCGGCTAGCCAGCCAATAACAATTTGCGTATGCTGACCTCCAGGGGCCATGTTAACCCATTCCAAATGCACACATGTGCATAAACAGATACACGTACACACATAAATTCACAGTAATCATACGTATACACACACAGACATACTGTATGTATGCATGCATGCACATGCACTCACACAGGCGCACACACAAGCTCATGCACGCAGACACACATACAGTAAACATAAAACGCATTACGCGACTCATGCGCACAATTCAAGAATTTCTCAGAATTATGAACAGGCAAGATGGAGGTGGGGTTGTATAAAAGGTATTATACATGTGAAATCTATGAACTAATAAAAAAAAAATCAAGTTTTGGTACTTGTTGTCTAGCAGATATAGTGAGAATTGAGTGTGCAACGATTTTACCTTGTGTTTTATGTTTTCTTTTTATTATGATCTTTACCTTTTAACTATTCTTTGACTATATTGCCCTTCTATGCTTTTATTTGTTTGGTTTTGTTTATGTAAAGCACATTGAATGACCTCTGTGTATGAAATGCGCTATATAAATAAACTTGACTTGACTTGACTTGACAAACACGCACACAAACACATAAACACACATACACACACACACACACCCTCACACACATATACCCACACATACATATAAACACACCTACAGTACATACACAAACACACACACAAAAAACACACACAAAAAAACTAACTTACATGCAGGCACACACACTCAATAAACAGACACAGAAGCACACATATACACAAAAACAACCACACACTCTGCACACACTCATTTACAAACACACAAAAAAGGAACAAAGTAGGAAATGAACACAATTTGACAAGCGTGACTTATTTTTGTGGAACAAATGTGCTGGAGAGAGGTTGGTTGCAATATAACACCTAACCACTAGATGGGATCAATTCTCACACAGGGGACCTTTAGGATTGTTTTCTGGTCGTTTTTAAAGTGGGTCTCCAAGTGTCACATTTGCTATTGTTGTGAGAAAATTGGGCCGCCTACTTCTCCTTATTGCTGACTTGACATCTGGGAACAACTGACCAAGTCAATTGATGGTTCTCATACATCTTGCCAAAGGACTACAGTTGAAAATTAGCTGGCTGGCTAACACTGGCACATTTTACAGAAATGTTAATGAATGTGCACTGTCCTTATAAATAAATAAATGAAACTATATGGGAAATAATTTGACAGTCCTTTTGAGTTTAATCTGCTCTAACAAATAAAGGGTTTTTTAAGGTCTGTAGCCTTATAATAGCCTGAACCAAAGTTAAACTGCGATGATGTGAGCTCCAGTCAGCGGAGGGCAGGTACAGTATAGACTGATGCACCCAGACAATATTGTGTGTGTCTGTCCTAATTTTGAAGCAGTGTTTTTACAGTAAACTATAGGCTGCATCAGGACAATAAGTGGAACTGGACGGGCCCTAATAACCTAATGACATCTTAGGCAATGTCATGTATGAAAACTAGTATTGCCAGGCAGTACTGGCAATACTGGTGACGGTGGCCATGTCCTGTAGCTGCACAAATTTGGGTGTTATTCAGAGTGTCGCTTGCTGTGGAGTGCTTTTTTTTGCAGTGTGTATGCATGTATGTGATTACACAGAAAATAGCCTAGGCCTCAAATGGTTATTAACAAACATTTTATTTAAACCCATCTGAAAACAGTAAAAATATGCCATAAAATCAATTTTCTCATTCTATTCTATTTAAACTTTCAATAGAAGCAAAGTGATAAACAATAATTAACACACACATAAATAAACAATACATCTCCATATGTTCTATTCATAAGTGAAAAAGCCAACTGCAGAACAGCCAAATGGGATGGGAAGCAAGTTCACTTGAAAAAACAAAACACAACACAGTTGAACAGATGATGAGATAAAACAGCCTGAAGATACAGTTACCTGAACTAGGTAGCAAACTGAAAAAATACATCAAAGGAACAGGAATGTTCAGCAGTTTCTAATTTCACACTTCCACATGAAACACATTACACAATGTCATTAATTTCTGGTTTGATGTTTTATTCCATTTCAAATGGATTAAATTGATCAAAACGTGTACACCATGTGATGATCACTTCTTCAGAAACAATAGTCCGATATGCCTGCAACCAACACAAAACTGGTGCAGGTCAAGCAGAAAGGCACAGATTTCATTACATCTGTCATCCCCCCCATCCCTGACAATTGACACAAGTCTTTGAATGCACTTATTTTTGTCGTCAGAGACAGCTGGGACTTTCGCAGCTTTTATGTACATGTCTATTGCCTCAGAGGTCCTTTTTCTCTCCCAGTATAGATAGTCACCATATTGCAAGTACAGGAGTTGCTTCTCTGCATCACTAAGGTGATTTTGACCTAAAAGGTTTCTGTAAATATTATTTGCAGCATCAATATCATCTACTTTCACATGCATTACTGCAAGACTGCAACGCCCCTTGACAGAATGCTGTGTGTTCACATCCTTATAAAGGGCGATGGCCCTTGTGGCCAGAGCTTTTCGCTTGTCAGATTCCTCCAAGGAAAAGACCTTCCGCTTCAAGCTGTTTGCAAGGGCCTTCTTTGCTCGGGTTGAATGTGGAAATAAATTCAACATTGTCTCTGCAACATCTAAGGCTTTGTCAATTTCTTGGCAGTGATACATAAGTAGATATAGGATGTTGTCGAGACCATCAAGACATCCAGAGGCAATGAGTTCACCTGCTAGTTTGTTTGCCTCTTCCCTAGCTCCCTCTTTGTCCCCACTATTGGGAAATGATTGAATCATAAACAATGCTGCTACACATATGTCATTTTCATCCATCTGTTTTGCAACCCTAAGCTTTTCTACAATTTCCTTTTTCAACTCTGGGGTGACTTCTGATTCTGTGTAACCCTTTTCCATGGCAAGAGCAAGGCCTTTGTGAAAAAGTGCTTTCTGGGGATTTCCTTCCAAGGACATTTTGAAGCACTCTATGGCTTGTTGTTTTTTGCTTCTCTCAAACTTCAACAGACTCCAACCTTTTTGCCCACTTAACTCTGGGTGAATTTGGGAACCAGGTGAGGCAGGTAAAGCCTCCTGAAGTCGAGTCACTTCTTCCAAATAAGCGCGGCTCTCTTTCAACTCACCCCTAGAGTAATGTACCCAGGCGAGGTTTGCCTGGTTGACCAGCAGGAGGCAGTCTTTCTCTTCATCCCTCTGCTCTTTGATCATCTTCTCTGCTTTCTTCAGGTGGGTCAAGGCTTCGTCCCTGGAGCCCTGAGCATGAAGGACGTACCCAAGGAGGTTGTGCAACTGGCACTTCCAGGTGCATCCAGTCTGAAGGCGATCCTTGAGATCTTGGTGGAGGTTCTCAAGTGTAGATGGGCTCGAGTCTAACTGCCAGTTGAAATGGCACTCCATGTTTTTCAAATTATCTTGCAGATCAAAGTCACTGAGGAAATAGAAAGAAGTTCCTCCTAAATAAGTGTTGATTACTCATGTCATCTTATTATGATATTATTCATGGTTGGAACTAATGAAGGCTTTTAAGCATATTATCTTTTCATATCAATATGTTTTGACATGATTTGATATTATGAACGTTTTTCTTACATTTTCAGATTGCCTGTGGGTAACAGTTCTGTTAATCTATCCTTCACATGACCATATGTGCTATTAAAATATATTTGAAAATTATACCAAAACCAAAAAGGTGCGTATAAAACACCTGAAACATGCAATCCTGCTCACTGTTGCATTAGGTGGGGATCACATTAGCCAACGGCAAGCAGCATGTTTCCTATTATGGTCTCCTCTATGGTTCAGCAGCGGAACGGTGGCAACGCTGGCGTAGCGCTAGCGTTGAACAAGCTGAGCGTTGAACTTGGCTCAACTTTCAAAGCACAACGCGAGCGTATTCAATTGCCGCTGGCTGATGTGATCCCCGCCTTAAGGTGATTGTTGATCTTTATTCCAGTGGCAAAGCATTATATAGAAAAATCATAGAACTTACGTCATGCTGGCAAAGGTAGGAGAGTTTATGTCCGTGGTGGTTCTGCTGATGTCTCTTTGTACACAATATGAGCCCTTTATAAAGTAGGGTGTTTTTTCATTGTAAGGGCCACACCTATAATAGGAAATCAGAACTTATGCCACGGTGACGAAGATAGGATGGTGCTGGGTCATGTGAAATACATTAATACATAAGGTGTTTTATCATTTTAAGGGCCACAACCGTAAAAGGAAATCATAATGGATTAAAGTAATAGGACACCATGCAAATAGAATGTTTACACTACGCAGCCTGACAAATCACTGAATCTAAAATGAAGCTGGTTTCTTGCCATTCAAGTATCCACCTCATGACTCAGAATAGAAACTAAACATGCCAACCACCTGGCATAACCAGGTTGGATACTTGGGGAGTAAGTTACATGCATGGGCGGATTATTATTATTATTATTATGTTTTAAAATAAATAAGCGATTATATCTAGTCCGAAAAGTGATTTTCACATTTTCTTCTAATTCTTCTAAGCTATGTATATGATCACCACCCACGGGTGTGCACCAGCACTGCAGGTCAGCCTTTCCACATACTGTACACTTTAAAGTTCACTGTCCTGGTAGCATACCTATCTACTGTCAAGGCCTGAAGGGGATGGGGAAAACATTTACTTCTGCTACACTGGGAGAGAACTCGTGTGAAACAGACTGTGGGAGGTGGAAGGGGTTTGAATGCTGTCCGGCAGTATTATGAGTGGCACGTCGGACGGATAGAACCGGATCAGGGTTCAGACCCAACTCCTCCAGAGGCCGCACAATTGGAAAATCTTCACCTGCTGCTATATGCTTGGGGCCAGCTCTGGTTCTTCCAAAGTGTCTGTGCTAAATAATGTCACTGTGGGGTGGCTGGCGCTGTTTGTGGGGGGTTGGACATCTGGTAGGCCCTCCAAATGAGCCTGGGACAGTTGGTCAAGGCTAAAGATAACACCATCCTGGTCACTGTCATGCTAAGCACTAGTCCTGGTGTGGTCTATGGCTACCCTCAACGGGTTCCCAACTGCAGGGTTACAGAGGCCTGGCTCCCTCCCGATACCCTCATGAGGCTGTGGAGCAGCCAGTGCTGGTTCACTAGTTAACTAGTGGACACTGAAATGTGCACTAGTTAACTAGTTTAAAGACTTCTATAATTTACTAGTCAATTAGTAAGGTACAAAAATGTTTACTAGCTGACTACTGAATGTCAAATTCCCACTTGTTAACTTCTATGTAATTTGGACAGCCGCTTGAGCATTTATTCTGATATCTTGATATCAGGCCAACATGCAAGCCATTTTTGTCAACTAGTTAACTAGTGAGCCATGTTTGTACACACTAGTTAAAGGGACACCAGGCAAGCCTGATGCTTTTTCTCTACAAAACTCCCCCTCGCTCGGTCTGAAGCTCTTTTCCTTTTCTTTGCATCTTCCGTCAAGGGTTTTTTGCTGCTTCTTCGCCGGCTCTGCCATTATACACACGTTTGCAACAAACGCTAGCGTTTCGTTAGCCTGCCTCTGTGCTGTAAACTGATCCTGCTTCGGTTGGCGGGTACGATACACTGAACTTGCAAGCGGGATATTCTTCCTACAGGCAGTAGGGGCGGGCGAGAGAGTCTTCATTTCCATGAGTCATTTAACCATATACCGACTTACGAAGATGAGTAATTAACACAAAAACGTTGCCTGGTGTCCCTTTAACTAGTGACAGCATAAATGCCCACTAGTTAACTAGTGAACACATATTAGCTTCACTAGTTAACTAGTGAGAGCCAGAAATGTCCACTAGTTAACTAGTAAAGGCCAAAATGCATACCAGTCAGCTAGTTGAAGGCTTTTGGGTCTCATTAGTTAACTAGTGACAGACAAAAATGTGCACATGTTTACTAGTGAAGGCAAAACTCCTCACTAGTTAACTAGTTGGAGTAGGTCAATGTCACTAGTTAACTAGTGAACCATAAATGGCTTACTGGTGATGGCAGCAGGCTCACTAGTTAACTAGTTGATGCATCTTTTGTCCAAACTAGTTTACTAGTGAGGTCATAAATGTATACTAGTAAACTAGTTGAAGCCTAAATTCACACTAGTCAGCTAGTGGCGCAGAATTCAAATTAGGAGGCAGAGAACTCTGGAAATTGAGGCTTTCTATTGGCTCCCTATGTCCAAATAGAACATGACAACCAATCACAGTGCAGAATTTCACAAAATCCCACCCACAACATTTGCATGTGGCACACAAGTTAACATGCTGGCCAAAGGAACTTTAACTAGTAAACTAGTGGCTTCAATGTGACACTTACATGTAAACTAGTGAAGGCAGAACTGCTCACTAGTTACTGTAACTAGTGAAGACACAAATGCCCACTAGTTAACTAGTGAGGTCTAAAAAGTGTCACTAGTTTACTAGTGTGCACCAAAACACCCATTAGTAAACTAATTAATGTAACTACTAGTTAACTAGTGGCATGTATATTTTGTTCACTAGTTAACTAGTTACACCTAAAAAGAGAAACAAGCTGACCGTTTTTTGTCCACTAGTTAACTAGTGGAACAATTGAAGTCTCACTAGTTTGCATGTGTGGCAGTGAAGCAGCTCACTAGTTAACTAGTGCGCACAAGACACACACTAGTGGCTCGAGTCGCACTTAAGTCGCACAAACAGTGACTTCAGACTTGACTTGCGACTCCATCTCAAAGACTTCAGACTTGACTCGGACTCGAGCTTCGAGACTCGCGAGTCGTGAACAACCTGTATTTCATGCAATTATTGCTTTTTTAAATGTAAATGTATTCATGTATTTCTATTTAATTTTATTTATACATACGTTGGGGAAACGTATGGCGAGCTGTCCCCTTTGCCATAATGTGCAACGTACATGCGCTATGTACGTGCACTCACAGTTCAAAAATGCCTTGACCATGGCAACACTAAGTCCTCCCGGAGTTGTCCGTTTTTTGTCACTAGGCTACTTTTGGTTACAAAAACTTTGTGGACAGTGAAAATAAGTGAACAGCTACGTGCAATGTGTATGACACCAGGATAATGTTGCTGGTTCAACAACGTCAAATTTCATCAGCCATCTCAAAATGCACCCAGATAGGACTTAGCCTACTGATGTGAAAGAGAAGTCAAACTTATATCGTCACAGGTGACAAGCTAAAAATCACAAAGTGTTATGCTAATGCTGGGAACAGGAAGATATTTATAGTTGGCCATGTGACAGACTTAGGTTAATATTTCACCAGGTCAGAGGGCTAAAGGGATGTGTTAGCATTAGACTATACGATGTCCTAAATTGGAGACCCAATGTAAGTTCTGGATGTAAAGAAAATTAAGCTAGGGGACTGTTCGTCATTTATTGAAGGGGCCACCGGAGGAGAATAGGGGAGGGTCATGTCTTTTTACTCTTTGATGAGGGGAGGGTCACCCAACTTTTTTGTCTAGAAGTCAACTGTATTCATGAAAACAGCAAAAAATCAAAGTGGCTTGTTTGATTGTTGATTTTCTGTCGCCATATAACGTTCTCTTTCATTCCATAGCTGTCAACATTGAACACTGAAAATAAGGGAGATTTCCCGGGTTTCTCACCCAAAATATGGGAAAATGTCACATTCGTCCCCATTTGGGGTTGGAGCAACAAAGTAGCCTACTTTATTCACGCCTAACAGCCTATATTCATCATTTGATCAACTTTATACAGCCCTAAAAAGGCTAAATTTACCTTTGGTTTACATTTAGTTTACCGTCTAGCCTAACTTTAAACAGTGTGCATAACATGCACACTGCATACCATAGCATAGCATAGCCTACTTGTGCTTCATTCATCCACACATCCAGCCCGGAAAAAGTTGGCATGTTAGGTATGTTTCGGTCCCTGTGATTATTTGTGAAATTGTGCAAACAGCCTTTTCAAGTCATTTGAGAAGGAAGAGCATGCACGCTCCCAAATTGACGCTCGTCGGAGAAATGGAGTGTTGGATAATGTCAGCTTCGGCAGCTTTAAAATGACTGAGGAAGCCTAGAGGCGAGTCCATAGAAACCAGTTCATGTGTTGAATTTGTTATTACCCAGTGTCCTTTGTTGAATGGTCTCAATGTTTTATTGTTTTATTTCATGTGAATACTATTTAATAAGTAACTTATTTCAAGTAGGCTAATGCAGTTATGCAGGAAGTGTGCATTTAGTTTCCATGCTTATTGTGTTTCCACAACAATGTTAGTGAGTAAATCTACTGAAATGGCCACCATCTTGGTGGAGTGTGATGTGTAAGATCAGAAAGCAGAGGTTGAGTGTGTAATGTTGGCCTATGCCAGCGTGTTTGCTAAGTGTTAAGGAGCACGGGTGAAGGACATTGACAGTTGGCTGGAGAGGGTCACAGTTTTTATTAAAATTCAGTTGGAATGTTGTGGAAAAATGTATTGCAGGTAAGGGAGGGTTATGCAACTTTTGTCTGAAACACCCAAAACCCTCCAGCGGCCCCTTTTATAAATAACGAACAGTCCCTAACTCCATTAAAGCATACGTGATTTTCAGTTTCACATCCACTCTTGGCTGCCCACATTTTATTTCAGAAAAAATATGATAGACGTTGGCAGGGTTGGAATTTTACGACGGTCATTGACCCTTGTATTGTCTGCGATGCCTCTGTGATGCCTCTTTGAAAATCGGAGGTTCACAGGTCAATGTGGCCTTGGTACCCACTTCTTTCAATATTCTGCTTTGCATCCGACTAATAGCATATTTTATTGGGCCTATGCTATGGCCAGTCAAAATAATTTAGTCTTTAGTCTAGTCGAATTTTCCCCTCAACATATGACAAACCATATATCAGGATAAACAGCAGACCTTACCGAACTCAAAGGTGTAAAGCATTCCCATGTACAGTTAGCAATTCCAGAGTAATCCAGTTTTGAATATGCAGCAAATTTCTACATGCATGTCTCCAACTTTGGGCTTTAAATTTCACAGTCACAATGTGTTTAAATTGTTCAGTATATTATTTCATAACAGGCCAAATACAAAACAAATGTTACAAATATCGCCTATCGCCGATATCTGTAAATATTAAAATCAGAGGATATACAGCTGACTAAGAGTTTGTCAAAGTAGCCAATGATCACAAAATGTTATACATGCATGTAGGCTATTTGAGTTTCTTAAAGCTGAACTGTGCTTAAATTGTTCAATACATGATTTCATAACATGCTACATAAAAAATAAATGTCTGGTTGACTGGTTGACTGGGAACGCATGGCGGCGGCTTCAGGGTCTAGTGTACAGTCACTAAATGTACACATAAATGAATTAATTGTATGGCCCCCCATGAACGGAAGTCCAAGAAACTTTTCAGAGGGTGTCATAATGATCCTACACTTCCAATTTCGTGCAGTTTTGACCATGTCAGGTCAGAGATACCTACAATTCTCAAGATATTCACAGAAAACTGTGTCCGCCCTACCCTCCTTTGGGGGGCTCCAGTCCGGCGGAGGGGCGACAGATCAAAACAATGACAATGGTCCCATGCTATACTTGTGGGGCTACATGCCCACCAAGTTTTGTGCACCCCGGTCTTTCAGTGTCCCGGGAATCCTTGATGGAAAATGACACATGCGGGGGGAAAAAATGGAAGAAAAATGGAAAAAAAAAAAAGAAGAAGTGTTGCAACCTCAACATGTAAGACGCTTTGCAAATCAGCACAGCCCCGGTTATTGAATTCGTGATCGAACCAGACGGAGAGCTAATGCTAGCCTATCTTTGGGGGCGAAAAGTTTAGCCTTAGGGCAACCCCGACGACGTCTCTCTCTCTCCCTCTCTCTCTCTCCAACACACACACACACACACACAGGCATGTTAGGCAAAATCAGCTCCACAGGATGACAGATCTACAACACTGATTATAAACTAGTTGCCTGTAACAGGGATACAGATGGTTGTTGTCTATTTCTATTGTGAGGTGGATAGTTGCTTGCAAAGAAACAAAAATATTTGTCAGGCTGCATAGTGTACATTCATGTCAGCTTTGGACAAAAGTGTCTGCCACAAAAAACAAAATCTTAGTGTGCGCACAGTTTTGTTTCACTTAAATATGTTCTAATTTCCTTTAATGGGTGTGGCTGTTACAATGACAACACCTTACATTATAAAGGTCCGATATTCTACATACCTGATACAGTTCTGAAGAGACACCAGGTAGAGACACCACAGGAAACACAAGCTCTCCGACCTTTATCAACATGGAGTAAGTTCTATGATCTTTGTTGAATGATACCTTGTCACATGACTTAACTTCAATCATCTGAATGCAGGAGTGAGCTAGAATGCATTCACAGATCGTTTATATGCACTTGTGGTATAATCTTACAATATATTTTAATAGCACATATAATCATTGGAAGGATAAATAAACACATCTATCATAGCAGCCAATAGGCAAAACTTTATGCAGTTAATACCTTGAAAATGTAAGAAATGCTTTCATAATATGAAATCACCTTCATTAGTTTTGTTTAATGTTTTTTACATGCCTTTTAGGTAGATAATTAGCTAGTTTTACTCGAAACATTCATAGTCTCACTTATTCAGAAAGGAACTTCTTCTTCCTTCAGTGACATTGATCTGCGACGTCATTTGGAAAACATGGAGTGCCATTTCAAATGGCAGTTAGACTGTAGCCCATCTAAACTTGAGAACCTCTACCAAGATCTCCAGGATCGCCTTCAGACTGGATGCACCTGGATGAGCCAGTTGAAGAACCTCCTTGGATATGTCCTTCATGCTCTGGGCTCCAGGGACGAAGCCTTGACATGTCTTGAGAAAGCAGAGAAGACAATCAAAGAGCAGGGGGATAACGAGAAAGACTGCCTCCTGCTGGTCAACCAGGCAAACCTCGCCTGGGTGCATTACTTTAGGGGTGAGCTGACAGAGAGCCAAGCTTATTTGGAAGAAGTGACTCGACTTCAGGAGACTTTACCTGCCCCATCTGGTTCCCAAATGCACCCAGAGTTAAGTGGTCAGAAAGGCTGGGCACTGTTAATGTTTGAGACAAGACACAAACAACAAGCAATAGAGTGCTTCAAAATTGCCTTGAAATATGCACCCCAGAAAAGACACTTCCACAAAGGCCTTGCTCTTGCGATGGGAATGGGTTACACAGAATCAGAAGTTACCCCAGAGTTGAAAAGGGAAATTGTAGAAAAGCTTAGGGTTGCAAAACTAATGAATGAAAAGGACATATGTGTTGCAGCATTGCTTATTAATTTACTTCTCAACAGTGGGGAGAAAGAAAAGGCTCAGGAAGAGGCAAACAAATTGGCAGAAGAACTCATTGCCTCTGGATGTCTTGATGGTCTCAACAATGTCCTGCATCTTATGTATCGCTTAAATGAATATGACAAAGCCATAGATGTTGCAAAGACTATGTTGGATTTATTTCCACGTTCAACCCGAGCAAAGAAGAACCTCGCTATCAGCTTGTATCGGAAGGTCATTTTCTTGAAGGAGAAAACTGAGGAGCGAACCGCTATGGCCACAAGGGCTATTGCCCTTTATGAGGAGGTGAACACTCAGCATTTTGTCAAGGGGTGTTGTAATCTTGCAACAATGTATGTGAAAGTAGACAATTTTGATGCTGCAAATAACATTTATGAAAACCTTTTAGGTCAAGAACACCTCTGTGATGCAGATAAGCAACTCCTGTACACGGAGTATGGTCACTGTCTTTACAAGTGCAATCGTATCTCTGAGGCAGTAGACATGTACATAAAAGCTGTGCAAGTTCCTGTAGTCTCTGACAACAGAGATAGGTGTATTAAAAACCTTGTGTCACTTGTCAGAGATGGAAGGCATAACAGAGGTGATGAAATCTGGGCCTTTCTGCTTGACCTGCTCTGTGTTAGCTGCAGGCATAATGGGCGTAAATTACTTCTGAAGAAGTGATTATCACATGGTGTAGCACATGTTTTCAAGAATAGTTTAAAATAGTACAAAATATCTTTCAAAGCTACCTGTACAGAGTGTAGAACTAATCACTGTCTGATATGTAAAATGGGATTAAAAAAAATAAAATAGAAATTAATTACACTCTGTGTTTTATGTGGAAGAAACTTCCTTTGATATATTAATTCTGTTTGTTGTCATAGTTCAGTTAGTTGTCTCTTCAGATTGTTTTATCTCTTCACACATTAGTTCAACTGTTTTTTCTCCAAAAAGTAAACTTGCTTCCCATCCTATTAAGATCTTGTGTGCAAGTTCCATTTACACTGACTATGGAGATGTATTTTTGATTACTGTGAGGGTTTACTTCTTTTTATCACTGTATATTTGCACTCTTTTCAGATGGGTCTGAATAAAATATGTTTGTAAAATGGTTGAGCTTAAGGTGTGAGAAGTGATTCAATATTCAGATTTATCTGAACTGGAACCATTCCCTTTCCCCTGCTTTAACTATTGAATTGTTTGGGAAAGAAAATAATAAAAACTCAAAAATATAAAATAACAAAACATCAACCTGAGATACAAACTAAATAAATGAAAATGAAATGAAATGAATGAATGCTACTATAAAGTAGATGCAGTGTCTATTACCAAAATACATTTTCATAGAGAAATGGATACTAACTGATATTTGTATTCACAGAAAGTCAGTAGAAAAAGAGTACTTTTAAACAACATATTGAAAGAGTCAGCCTTATATCTGCCATGACATAATATTTGGTAGAATGTTCAGTAGAATGTTCAGCACACTGCCAGACAGGTTTCGTTCAGACCGGGTTCAGACTTAGCTTCTTTTTCTGACAAGAGAAGTTGTGCAGACCGCTTTTTCATTTTTAAAAAAAAAAAAATCCATCATTTTTGTTCCAAAAAGTAGCCGGAAGCGTCTTTTTGTGATGTAGATAGATAGATAGATAGATAGATAGATAGATAGATAGATACTGTAGATACTTTATTGATCCCAAAGGGGAAATTTAAGGTCTCAGTAGCATACAGACATCACACACAACATGCACTTACAGCAGAAAGAGTAAATATAATATACAAAACTCCACTGTACAATAGAGACAGTAGAAGATAAGAAAACTAAAAAACTAAATACTAAATATACTATATAAATTAAATGAAAAAATCCACAGTGTGCTTAAGGATGATCAAGCATGAGGCGCTTGCAGTGACGGGGCCGGGGCTGGGCATAATTCTATGTGCATGGTAAGGTGCTCTAAGAGAGTGAGTCATGGTGAAGGTGCAATAAGTAGTCCAACAGTGCAACAGTGCAAGAATAAGGTCTAGAGACCAGCATAAATAAATATGGACAAATAAGAGAGTAATGTAAAATGTAGACAAGGTAATATAAAAACTATATCAGTGCAAGAATAGGTTGAGGTAATAGGGTTACAGCCATTCAGTATTGTAGCAGAAGCCATTGGTCATGTGTGCTAATATAGCATGAAAACAGTGTAGCAGTAAAACAGTAGTAGAACATTAGGCTGTGGACACTAGTAAAACAGTAGTGTTATATGCAGAGTAACTGCTTCTGATTGGTCAGCTGTCAAAAAACAGTGTGACATAGGGCTTTTTTCCGCTAGAAGTTGAACATTTCTCAACTTTAAAAACAGCTTTAAGGTGCAGAAAAAGACGCCTGGTATCTCATTTTAAAAAAGAAGCCGAGGACTACAGAGTAGATAAGATTTACAAAACCTTTTAGGTCAAGAACACTTCAATGATGCAGAGAAGCAACTTGTATACTCCAAAACTTCACTGTCTTTTCAAGTTCAGACGTTCCTTCCTCTGATGTGATAGACATGTACAAAGATGCAGTGCGGATCCCAGTTGTCTCTGACAACAGATATGTGCATTCTATACCTTGCAAAAATGGTCAAATGGCATGAAAGACATGGCATGAAAGACATGATGAAATCTGTGCCTTTTTACTCAACCTGCTCTGTGATGGCTGCAGTCATATTGGAGAATTATTTCTGAAGGGATCATCACATTGTTTCCTAAAAATATTTCAAATCTATACTCATAAAGACTAATCACTTTCTGATATTTTTAAGTGGGTTAAACAACAAACCAGAAATTACAACATATTGTGTAATGTGTTTCAAGTAGAATGCAGTGACAGCGGTTTTGTCTTGGCCCACTCCACAGTCTGTCAAGGACCTCCAGCGTTTCTTGGGCTTTGCCAACTTTTATCGAAGATTCATTTGCAACTTTAGTCAACTCGCTTCTCCATTAACCTCTTTGCTCCGCAAGAAACCTAAGGCCCTCTCCTGGAGTGATGAAGCCTCCCAAGCTTTCCACCTGCTGAAGGAATCCTTCACCAAAGCGCCGGTCCTCTGTCGTCCAGATCCAGACCGGGAGTTCATTGTGGAGGTTGATGCCTCCACCTCTGGAGTTGGAGCTATTCTTTCGCAACGCCATGGAGACCCTCCCTGCCTCCATCTCTGTGCTTACTTCTCCCGAAAGCTTAGTGCAGCGGAGTGCAACTATGACATCGGCAACCGAGAATTGTTAGCCATTAAACTAGCCCTGGAGGAGTGGCGCCATTGGCTTGAAGGAGCTAAAAAACATCCTTTCCTGGTTCTTACGGACCACAAAAACCTCCAGTACCTCAGGGAAGCCAGGCGCCTCAATCCCCGTTTGGCAAGATGGGCCTTGTTCTTCACCCGCTTCAACTTTTCTATTAGCTACGCCCTGGATCTCCATAATGGCAGAGCTGATGCACTCTCCCGTCTGCACCACCCGGAGGAAAGTGAGGAGCAGCCTGAAACCATACTCCCCGCTGATTTGGTAGTGAGCCCCATCCAGTGGACCCTAGATGAGCAGATCCATGAGGCCACTACTGACGATCCTGCACCAGCCAACACTCCTGCTAACTGCACTTATGTTCCGCTCAGTCTCCGAACTCAACTCCTAACCATGGCACACTCCTCCCCAGGCACAGGACACCCAGGGATCAATGCTACACTCTCTCTTCTGCAAGATCGTTACTGGTGGCCGGGTATGGCCAAGGATGTCCAAGGGTTCGTAGCCGGGTGTGCAGACTGTGCCATGGCAAAGACCCCGCGACACCTCCCAGCAGGGAAGCTGTTCCGCAACTTTGGAATCCCAGAAGATGTGGTATCGGATAGGGGGCCACAGTTCATTTCTCGTTTCTGGAGAGCTTTCCTGCAGCTAATGGGAGTAACTGTGAGTCTAACTTCAGGATAACATCCTCAAACGAACGGGCAAACGGAACGAAAGATTCAGGAGATTGGCCGCTTCCTCCGCACCTACTGCCACCGCCACCAAAGCTCCTGGAGTCGCTTCCTACCCTGGGCCGAGTATGCACAAAACTCCCTACGGCAACCAACCACAGGTTTGACGCTGTTCCAATGCATACTCGGTCACTAGCCTCCACTTTTCCCTTGGTCCGGAGACTCTTCCGAGGTCCCAGCTGTTGACTCCTGGTTCCGGGAGAGCGAGCAGGTCTGGAGTGAGGCCCATCACCACCTGCAGCGAGCCATCCGTCGGCAAAAGGAGCACGCAGACACTCGGAGGTCAGCCACACCACAGTATGAAGCAGGCCAGAAGGTCTGGCTCTCCACCCGGGATATCCGGATGCGACTTCCTTCCAGAAAGTTAAGTCCTAAATATTGGCCCCTTCACCATAACACACCAGATTAATCCAGTCAATCCTCCAACTTCCACCCAGTTACAAGATCCACCCCACATTTCATGTGTCTCTCCTGAAACCCTACCACTCACCCCATTCTCCTTCCTCCACAGAACCTGGTGATGCTGCTGATCGCCCAGTACCGCTTCTGCTGGACGAGGGTTCGGTCTATGCCGTCAACGAGATCCTCGACTAATTCTTACTGTTTCTCTGTACAAGCCAATAAGGTAAAATTGTGTACCTGACAAGTGTACTTGTCAGGTACACAATTTTACTATTTTACCGTATTGGCTTGTACAGAGAAACAGTAAGAATTAGTAAAACAGTAAGCCTAATGAACCTCTTCAATATAGAGATCCTCGACTCTCGGCGTCACAGGGGCCGCCTGGAATACCTAGTCGACTGGGAGGGTTACGGCCCAGAAGATCGCTCCTGGGTCAGCCGTGATGACATCTTGGATCCCACGATGCTCGCTGAGTTCCATCAAACCCACCCCAGTCGACCAGCCCCTCGCCGTCGAGGCCATCCACGTCGCCGGGCACCCTCGTCCTCAGAAGCGCCCCCTGGAGAGGGGGGTACTGTCACAGCTTTGCCAGGTTCTTCAGCAGCACCTCACTCTGCACCAGCCATTCCCCAGCCACGCCCACTCATCAGACTCATACTCCTGTTACTCATTCTCTCTCCCCTTCCTACTGAAGCCTTACACCTGCAGCTGATTAGCTGCACTATATCAGGCCCCCCTCCACACACACACTTTGTCTGGCCTCGTCTATGCTGTACGAAAGACCCAGCCAAAGACTCGCTCCCTCGCCTGCTCTTCAGTATTCGTTGGATTCAGTTAAGTTATGAACCTTGTTGGACGTTGCCCTCTCTCTTTAGTTGCCTTAGTCTGATCTCCTGTGTGTTTGCTTTGCTTTGTATTCTGGACCTACAAGTACTTTTCTGTTGACCATTCAATAAATCTCCATCACCGTGTTCACTTCTCCTAGTCCTCCTTCTGTGTACCGTGACAGCCGGAGAGCAACATGCACGCGCGCCCATGACCGTAACAGCCATATGCCCTGTATACGCATACAGCACAGGTGAGCACAGGCTACCAGGAGAAACATCAACCAATTCAGATCAATTAGTTAAAATAATATAGATCAACCATACAATTGCAAGTGACCATGTTAGAGCGGGCTACTGTATTCATGTATTTTAATGCCTCATTGTCCTACCGTGTCCTCAAACTCCTCTGCTGCCCAATCGTTAAGCCAAGAACCATAGGCCTACCACCTTTGCGTTCTTTCCCTCCTTTTTTATATTCTATCTGTTTATGTTCTTTTTTTCTGGCTACCAAATTTGTCCAATTTTTCCACTATTAGCCTACCAAGAACAGAATCTCTTGATCTCACGTCTTGACACTTAAAAATAAATCGTCATCAGCCAATAGGGAAACTGCCTGAAACAACAAGCAACAACACTTTAAGCTGGTAAGTGAGAAACATCAATGAATGCACTTAATGCAGAATCACCACAGAAAGCGTTTATTTAAATATTTATTTTTCTGGGCCCCCCTCCTGATCGGGCCCGGTGCGGTTGCCCCCCCACCCACCCCCCAACTCTAACCTAATAGCATGCATGTATTCTTATTGTCCTCTACCTTTTTTAAATGGCCCTAGAATTGTTGAGAGAAGTGCTTCAAAAAGCTTAAACTGTTCACCATGTTAGTCGCTTTGGCTAAAAATGTGTCAGCAAATGTAGTATAATGTAAACATATATCTGTTAATACATGTAACTTACTGCCCAAACCAATAATTGAGCTTATTGAACACACATAATCACAGCCTTGTAATTTTCAAATGGATTATATCAGGTGGTTGTCATGTGAAGTTTCATGAGATGGATATTGCATTGCAAGAAACAAACATATTTTAGATTTAGTGATTTGTCAGGCTGCATGCTTGTCAAACAAACAAACTTTTTGTTTGTTAGGTTTCATTTTACCAAGAAGAGGGACCAGGTAGAAGAGCCACAGAGAACAAACATTTTCCTATGTTGCCATCATGCAAATGCCATCATGCAAATGTTTCTGCAATTTCCTGTTCCTGCCTTGTATGACCCAGAAAGACACATGGACAGAAACTTCCAGACCTTTGTCACCGTGGCATAAGTTCTGATTTCCCTTTATGGGTGTGGCCCTTACAATAACAAAAACACCTTACTTTATAAAGAGCCCATAGTGTATGCCTAGAGCTAGAGCTACGAAATCAAGAAATCAAGAAGAGCCACCAGACAGAAACTCTCCTACCTTTTATTAACATGGCGTAAGTTCTCTTTGTAGAATAATGCCTTGAACTTAAGGACGTAAGAACAATGATCTTAATGCAACAGTGAGCAAGAATGCATGTTTCAAGTATTTTATACGCATCTGGTTTTGGTATAATCTTCAAATATTTTAATTGCACTTATGGTCATGTGAAGGATAGCTTAACAGTAAGCCCACAGGCAATCTGAAATTGTAAGAAAACATTTCACATTATGAAATCATAAACCATGTCAAAAGATATTGGGTTACACTTTACTTGACAGTATCGACATAAGAGTGATACAGTATGACACTGTCATGAATACGTCATAAACAAGTCATAAACGTTTATGACATAACGCTTCTATTATTACTGTAAGTGACATTCATTTTTTGTCATAACAAGTTAGGGTTAGGATTAGGGTTAGATTTAGGGTTCATGTGTCATATGTTCATGACAGTGTCATGTTACTCTTATGTCGATACTGTCAAGTAACCTGTTACCAGATATTGATTACAGTTTTTCTCAGTCACTTTGGTGCATTTCTTGAATCATTATTAATATTTACACAACAGTTATTGCATTTCTCAAAACGATTAGTGCACATGCATCGCACAGTTGATTACCTGCAAAAGCAAGTGTCTTGCTCAACCTACAAAAGCCTGTATATTGCTCAAAAGGCATTGTGTATGTCTCAAAAGCAAGTATTTTTACTAATGAAACTGTCAGTGGGATCAAAATGACAAGTCCTGATGCCACTGTTGTCAACTGTTTTGCCTTGTTGTCAATATGACAGTTTCCTCTAAGTTTTTTCTAATGAGCAATGTGCAAGGCAGCACTTTTTTTCTATTTCAAAACTACAAAGTTACACATCATTATCTGTGGAGGGGGTTAATTGCAAGACAGATAGGTTTTAAAGTTCTATGTGTTCAAACATCAATATGAACTGAAAACTTTCATTACATCTCATTACAGTAGTCTGATTTGGTGTGACTTCTATTCCACAGAATCGAAAGTTAACCTGTTATGGAACAGTGCACTTCCTCTCGATAGGGGGCGTTACAACCTCCACTCATAATCTTCGTTATAACTTTTAAGCATTACATCTTCAAAATATACGGTGATGCGACACCAGTTGAAAGCTTGGCCTCTCGTGATTCAATTAAGCCCACACACAAAGCATAAGATGATTTATAGCAGTCATACAACTGTAATAAAGTTGCTATGACACTGAAAAGAACAGCGCCGCAAGAATCGAGTGTAGGCTACCTCTCTTCATCCACATCGGTCACATTGTCTAACCAATTTTTTTTCCTAACTCGCCAAGAGTCCAAGGAAATGGAATATCCACGTCATTGTATCAAAAACTAGCTGTTTGCATCACAATTTTGAAGTTTCTACAGCGAATTACAACAGAAACAGCTAGCAATATTTCACTTGGGCGTTTTCTCATGTCTGACTCCTTTCACGAAGCGTCAGACTGTAAGCACATGCCGAATCAAACCCGACCTCTCGGTTCCCGAGCGGCTGAGATAGACAGCCAGAAACCCAATGATGTCTCTGCATGCCATTTTGACCACCTTCGCTTTGATCGACAGTTGCTTGAGCCTTTTGCAATTCCATGTTACGAGACCCTGCTACCGTTTTTGCCAATAAAGAGACGATTCAAACGACATATGATATGATGCCATCAGTTAGGTTGTGCCCGTGCTACACATAGATATTAGAAAGCTAGATACCGCATTGACTGTCGAGTTCTATAAGATGGCATCATAAACGAGTCATCCTCTTCCGAAAGCAATGTCTCAATAGACTTTGAAGCGGAGGTGGATTTTTTCTCAATGGAAGGGACCCTGATATTGAACTGTGAGTACATACATTACATATTGATTATTTTATCAGAAAGTATTTATTACACTTATTTACATTATTTGAGTAGTTATGTGTGAATGTCACCGATGTCACTCTAAGTTTGTAAACAAGGGGGAGGGGTGCTGTGTGTGTGTGTGTGTGTGTGTGCGTGCGTGCTTGCGTTGGAGCATGCATGTGTAGGGGGAAATTGTAGATGTGATTGTAGAATAAATGGCATCTTGATTTTTTTCTGACCGTTATGGTTGCCACATTTGATTTGTAAAATCCCCCCCCCTCTATAAAAAATAAAAAATAAAATAAATATCTTTACAATAAAATAAATTATCTTACGAGAGCTGGTGAAAGGGTTTTATGAAAAAGATTAGACTAAAGTGACAATGCACCATATAGCCTACATCAACAGCATACAATATATATCTATCTATCTATATATATGTAAGCACCTGTAAAATTGACATTTTTCAGTATGCTTAATATGCCTTTTGTTTCTGTATGAATTTACTCCATGTAGGCTACCAGAATGCTTTGTAATTTACTTGCTTCTGTGATTTCCAACATTCTATACATGTGCACCAATCAAATGTCTTTGTTTGTTTTGCTTTTATTTGAATTGTTTAAGCAGCCAATCATTATTTGTTATTTGTTTATACCCGCGAAATCGCGGGTAATGTGAAGGTTCCATCTCCTCAGAGAGGAGAAGGCTCATCAGTTCCAGTCTACCCGGAGTGAAGAGAGGTCACTGTTTCTCCTGCTCCGCCTGTCAGTGCTGTTTTTTAATAAATAAATGTTTGATTATTATATTTCATTATATCCAGGGTGTATTGGCAATTCCTTTAACTGCATTCACCACTAGTCTGATCATTATTTTCACATTGATTATTTAAATTCTGTAGGAATACACTACACACGAGCTATACGGTAAGTGTAGTATTTTTACAGTGGAGGCACCGCGCTATTTAATTGAATTTATTGTCTGTAATTGTTAGCCTACTTGGTATTCAGGAATCTCAGCCAGCTCACCATTCCACCGCTGAGACCTTCAGGATCCTGTTTGCGCCATTTAATTAATTGTTTTATGTATTGTAACTAGTGCCTGTGCACACACCCGTTAAGAAGGGGTTACATATATATATGTATATATAGATAGGCATATACATATATATCTAGGAAATGTTTTTGGGCTAAATACTAAGGGGTCCTGGGGCATGCCCCCTACGCCACCCCGGAAGAAATTTTTTAAAAATAACCCCTTAAATTTTGGCATCCGATGACTTTCATGGGAAGTATTGATACATTGAGATACATATATTTAAAACATTTTAGCATATTACAATACAGCCTATAAGGCCTAAAGAAAACTAATTTATAATAGCCAAGTAGCCTAGGCCTACACAAGATTAAACCAAATATGGCTGAAATATATAGGCTATCATGATCATTTTGCCAACAGTGACGCAGAACCATGGATTTTTCCCTGTTTATAACATGTTTTGTTTATACTTGTTTGTTTAAACTTAAACCAACATAAAGTTAAAATGTTGACTAAATTAATTACTATAGGCCTAGTTGATGATAATATACAGTATAGCCTGCCCCTAACAGTCCTCTGGGCCTAGTACAAAGTAGTGAATTATGTGATAGGCCTACTGATATTGATGCTGATTGAAGAGGTTGCAACTTGAAGGTTGTTGATATTTCAGTTCCAAAGAAAATACATCGCTCCCTCTCCTCCCAAAGTAGCCTAAAAGTAAAAAACAGTTATAGGCTATGCAACTGCGCCAGGATTAAATAGCCTAGGCTACAACACTAGTTTTACAACCACACACTAAATGAAGAGCTAGGGTTAAAATGCAGACTGCACCTTAAAATAGGCAAATTTCTATCTCATTTAAATAATATTCAGCTCAATATTATGTGCAAGACTAATGTTTACTGAGCATGCCAAAGCTTTGATGTCTTAGCACTGTCACCATAATGTTTTCTCATGGTGAGATGGCCATCCCCAGGGTTCTCAAGTCTCAAGTTCACACGCCACACCTTGCATTTCTCACGCAGAAATATTACTAAGGATGTCAAGGTATCTGCATAATTATTAGAGGAGGCGCAGGGATACGAGAGGATTTCTCGCAGGGTTCAGAACTATAGCGCACCACGCACCATCAAATAGTGTTCGTTGTATCCGGGTAAAATTCCAAATTAGACATCCCCTCACTGCAACCACGTTATGCTTGTGCGCTTATGTGGGGTTACACGTTTAAGATTTAGCACTTCATAAATGTCTTTTTAAATCAAATTGCTCAAATCAAAAATCTTTACCGTTTCGTGGCTTCTGCTGAGAAACTAGTTCCCAACACACACTGAATTTGAATCAAAGCATTCTTCAAAACGCTGATCAACCCATCTACTTTCACTTTCAATGAAATCCACTACTGAACGGATTAGGCTACTTGCGGAGTGATATTCTGAAAGATGTGAAGCACAAAACCCGTCGTCATTGTCAGCGCCCCACCCCCCCATAATAGAGCCGTAGTGTACGCCTAGAGCTAGAGCTACGAAGAGAAATCAAGTAGAGCCACCACAGACAGAACTCTCCTTTATCAATATGGCATAAGTTCTATGATCGCCGAGTGTGCCTACCTCCGCATTCTTCTCTTTATCCACATCGGTCACATTGTCTAACCAATTTTTTTCATAACTCGCCAAGATGGAATATCCACATCATTTTTATCCATAACTAGCTTGCGTCAATTGTGAAGTTTCTAGACCGAATTATAACAGACTACTTTAGGCTAATTTACTATGTGCCATATGCAGCACAGCAAATTAAAGTTAATCCATTAGGCTACTTTACATTTTGCATATGTTCCCTTGTATCTAAACCAACCAAAGCTTGACTGAAACATTGTAAAACCATTGACTTGTTTTAAAAAAAAAATGAAAAATGAAATTTTTGAAAATGTCCCTTATTAATTAAGAGACAGGTCCTCCTCGCATATTATTGTTATTAGAATATTATTTCTGCTGAAAAAAGTGCTGGTTTCATCTCAAGCATGCGCGTATTATGAACGCATTAACAGATGCGTGTTTTTTTTCTTCTATGTAGCCCAGTGTTTCCCAAACTTTTTTTCTGGGGACCCACTTTTTAAAAATGACAGACCATCGCGACCCATTCACTTCAGAGCAAATAATAGCGCCTACTAGGTCTGGGCCCACTTCCCCGATAACGACGGAGACACGCTCTTAAGAGGGTTTTCTACTATTCATCTTACGATCGTTCGTTTGGTTTTTCCGACTGTTTCCCGAACATGCTCGTAGCGTGAACGCGCATGCACTGCTCTTAAGATGCTCTTAAGGGGAGCTGTCCACGTTAATAGTTCTGAAATATCCTCTGATTTGACGGTGATGTCAGGTGACTGCACGTCACAGCTATAGGCCTACCATTTAATCTTCGGATCTACACATTAATTCACATCAATACGAAAATAGAAACACTTTGACATCTGCATGTAAGCATCCCAAGTAGGTTATATACCACACAGAGACATAAATAATTGTAATTATTTTAAGATTAGATTGTTGCACCATGCAATAATTTTTCGCGGTGCCACTTAAGAACACGTTTGAAGATAAGAAAGAAGTCGAGTAAGAAAGAGAGGAAATGTGTAGGCTTAGATTTTGATGCCGTAGGCTACAGACTAAACCACATGTTGCTTTCTCTGCTTTTTACCTCATAGGCCTAATCAAATATTCACTTAGCAAAGATAATGTCAAACTATTCTGGCAACGTCTCGTTTCATAACTTGATTGCATTTTTGTCCGCTTTTCATCACATTATTATGACCATTAAATGTAGGCTATTTTGCACGCTAAAATCTGATTCATCACAGGTAAACACAATAAAGAATGGGAACGTAAGTTGGATTATGTATTCTAAGTTGTAATTCCTATGTATGTCCTGTTGGTGACCTCAGTGAGAAGTACTGTTAAGACGCTCTTAGCCGGTAACGAGTACTCAGGGTCCACTTCCCCGAAAGCATCTTAAGCCTAAGAGCGTCGTAAAGTCCCTCTTACGAACGTCTTAAGATTTGCCGACTGTTTCCCGAAACCATCGTATCTTAAGGCGTCATTGAAAACACTCGTAGTTCTCTTGAGTGCTCCAGAGTACTCGTTACCGGCTAAGAGCGTCTTAACAGTACTCTTAAAATAATTACAATTATTTATGTCTCTGTGTGGTATATAACCTACTTGGGATGCTTACATGCAGATGTCAAAGTGTTTCTATTTTCGTATTGATGTGAATTAATGTGTAGATCCGAAGTTTAAATGGTAGGCCTATAGCTGTGACGTGCAGTCACCTGACATCACCGTCAAATCAGAGGATATTTCAGAACTATTAACGTGGACAGCTCCCCTTAAGAGCATCTTAAGAGCAGTGCATGCGCGTTCACGATACGAGCATGTTCGGGAAACAGTCGGAAAAACCAAACGAACGATCGTAAGATGAATTGTAGAAAACCCTCTTAAGAGCGTGTCTCCGTCGTTATCGGGGAAGTGGGCCCTGGAGCACTCGTAGATCTAGTGTTTTCACGACGCTCTTAAGCTACGATGGATGGAAACAGTCGGCAAATCTTAAGACGTTCGTAAGAGGGACTTTACGACGCTCTTAGGCTTAAGATGCTTTCGGGGAACTGGGCCCTGGCCTACCACTACAATTACAGGTATTGGTGATGCACTGACTCCTCAGTTTCCCCACAATTCTGCAATCTAAATTACCCATGAAATTACATATTTTCAAAGCTGTTTCTTTTTATCATCCTGCTTTGAGCACAGTTGTGTTACATTTTGAGCATCATCAGTGTGGAAAGTTGGAAATGACTAGGCCTACCGAAAAGATACGAATGGAACTATAGAGGCTTTTGCGCAATAGCCTAAAGATAATGCGCCTTTATTGTAGGCTAGCTATAGAGTTCACGAGGTGGAACACGAGAGGAAATAATAGCGTTTAAAATGTCCATTTAAATTGTAGCCGAATATAATGTGCTGTAGTGTGTTTTAAATCCAAAATATTAAGGAATGTGAGGAGGTTGCTATTAACTTTAAAGAGTGCACCTACAATCGAAATATCTACAGCCTATGACGCAAATAGTCATGTCTGGTATACGGATGTCTGCTTTAGTTGACAGCACGGTAACTAGATTTTAATCAGTCAAGCTGAAGAGCTGGTGTCCGTTAATGTTTGTGCAAAAAGGCTGATTCATGTCCCTTGCATTTTGCAACTGCGAGGTCCATGGCAGGCGCCCCACAGAAATGTTTCATTTTGTGAGTGAGATGTCCACGCTGTCCCCTCTGCGACGCGTCCCCCAAAAAAAAAAAAAAATTGCACATACAGTAGGGCCAACTAGATCCTAATAGAAAACTGTTAGCTTTCCTGGCAAAATGGTATAAGTTAGGCCTATTACACAACATAAATTGTGCTGGCGACCCAAATAAAATCTCCTGAGACCCACCCGTGGGTCGCGACCCAGTCTTTGGGAACCAATGATGTAGCCAGTCACCGACATTCAAAAAACAGAATAGGCCAATGCGGTTTCAGTGTTTCAGATTATTTTTAAACAGTGGCGTTGCAAATCTCCTTTACTTTATAGTCCGCGATTCACATTAGGCATACTAGGCCATCACCGCGAGTGCATACAAAATGTTTTGCAAATTTACCTTCGTTACTACCAACAGTCGTTGCTTTTTTTTACTGCGTCGATTCGCAATTGAGTGCATCTAATGTAACAGCGGTGTCTTCGCGGAGAAACTTCTCCAGTTTCATTTTTGCTGTTGTTGCGAGCTTAGGCCTATAGACTACGATATGGGAAATACTTTATACGATCAGCTTCAGAAATGAATGGGTTTTCCTTGGCCTGTGCTACACCTTTCCACCAAGTTGTGCGAAAATAGTAGGCTAGTTTTTGCGATGTTTAGTTGAAACTGTGTGGTTAATGATGAAGTAAAAAAAAACATATAAACAGATATGATCTGAAACAATACCTTACAAATCAAACAGGGACAGAGCAGCCTGGGCTATCAGGCAAAAACACCCTCACTAACCACTACACCATCATGGTTATTGCTTACAGTTAGAAAAGTCGGTAACACTTTATTTTAATGTGTCGCTGTTACAGTGTACCTACCTAATTAGGTACAGTGGTACAACCTGTGTAACAACATGTACTATCAGGTACTATCATTGTACTTGCATTATGTATTTGTGGGTACCTACATATAGTTGTTACATTGTAATACTGAGTGCTTTTACAAAACTTTGCCAATTTGTCTAAATTTTCATCAGAGGCAAAGAGCTGACCTGAGACCTGCTGGATGGGGTAAATCTGGTCATGATAGATTTGATACACAAATCATTCTTAGCTCCAGTCAAGGCCTCATTGTCTTCAGTGTACATGTAACAGCTGTGCTGCTACAACCTTGTTACTCTTTGATACAGTGGAATAAACCTATTAAGTGTACCAGTTAATTACTTACATGTACATATGACATGTATGTTATGTCTTCGATGTCTTGGAACAGGTCTACTAATTCACATGTTCTGTGTGGTGTAACAGCAGACATGTTTCAACACATCAATTACAGGATGCATGACATCATTGACAGGATGTATATAATATGTATGTACTTAACTGGTAATGTAAGTACTTAACTGGTACACTTTATTTTAATGGGTTTATTCCACTGTATCAAAATAGTAATAAATGTGTACCAACACAGTTGATACATGTACTACAGTATGTAGGGTAATGGCAGACATGTTCCAAGACACCAATGACACAACATACATGTAATATGTAATTGTAAGTACTTAATTGGTACACTTCATTTTAATGGCTTTGTGCCACTGTATCAAAGAGCAATAAGTGTGTACCAACACAGTTGATATATGTACTATGTAGTGAATTAGTAGACCTGTTCCAAGACATCGAAGACAACACAACATATATGTCATATGTACATGTAAGTAATTAACTGGTACACTTAATAGGTTTATTCCACTGTATCAAAGAGTAACAAGGTTGCAGCAGCACAGGTTGGAGCTAAGAATGGTTTGTATATCAAATCTATCATGACCAGATTTCTAGATAACTGGTCTCAGGTCAGCTCTTTGCCTCTGATGAAAATGTAGGCAAATTGGCAAAGTTTTGTAAAAGCACTCAGTATTACAATGTAACAACTATATGTAGGTACCCACAAATACATTATGCAAGTACAATGATAGTACCTGATAGTACATGTTGTTACACAGGTTGTACCACTGTACCTAATTAGGTAGGTACACTGTAACAGCGACACATTAAAATAAAGTGTTACCGAAAAGTCTACTCTGTTAATTGAACGCGGGGGCACGCCTGTATGGAAGAATATTAGGCTCAAATGTTTTTTTACGTGTGTGTCACATTTTGAAACTAGAAATTATTTTGTAATTGTAAAAATTATCTGTACAAGTAATTGTCAATATTACAAATATGCCCTACACTTACAAATCTATTCTACCTGTACGGATCAGTTTTACAGCTACAAATCATCCTACAGTTAAAAATATTTTACCATTACAAATATATTGTACAATTATAAATCAATATTCTACGCACAAAAAAGCTATTACAAATCTGTTCTGTAGGTGCACAGACTTTTGCACCACCTTAGTGATGAGAAGCGTCTCAAATGTATTGTGTGTGTGTATCAGGATTTGTAACTGTAAAACCGATTTGTGATTTAACAAAAAAATAACACACATGATTTTAAGTATTACTCATATGTCCTTCACTTACAAATATATTCCACAGATACTAAATCTTCCACAGTTGCTGTCTTTCAATTAAGAGGCTATTCTGCTTACAAATCTCTGCCGCTCGCACAAGTACATTTTCTGCAAGTACAAATACTTTTGAGACTGTTCTAGCACTTCCTTTTGAAAGGCCAATGGTGATGCTCAGGTTTGGCTAGCCAATCAGGAATCTAAGAGAATCAGAGTGTTAGCTTTCATTAGAGACCAATATTATGTTTCTAGACAAAGGGGTTACCAAGTTATAAGCCTTTGAAACTCAGTGTGCAGTCTTGGTAACCAAAGTCCCTTTTAGAGTCTCCAAATGGACCTAAGAAAAACGCACAGACATACCTGTAGAAAAAAATATATATATAAAATCTATTTATGAGTCTTTTGACTTTTTTTTGTAGTAAGCTGAGACATGTGGCTCTGGTCATGTGTTGTCTGTATCTCACTAAAGGTGTTTACAGCAGTATGTTTTAGTCAGTTTACAGATATTTGACTTGGAAGGGAAAAAAACTCCCTTCTAGCCTCTGTAACTCAGTGTCAGTAAGGCCTAGAATGACCCTGGCACTTGTAAAACTAACTTGAGAGTGCTTTCCAATGATATCAAGCACACCCCTGAGTGTCAAAGTATATGGCAGCTGTACCACTTTTAATTTGGGTGTGCCGTTTAGACCAAAAAATTAGGAATTTCAGCCATCTCATAAGAGGTTTATGTCTCATATCTTATGCTTTTGGAGGCCTACAGTACGTGATCACTTTGATAAGTGGTAGACCTTACTAGATAAGGTGAGGGCCAATATATACTGGGGGTTTGTTGAAAGCTCTAAACTCTTGAAAGAAGCTGTTTGGAGAGCACAACACATAATCTTTCAACACACTATACACAACACACTGAAAGCCATCATGGAGTAAGTATTGTATGACACTGTCTTATCAGAACCAATGAAGTAAACATAAGCCATTATTTAAAATAAATGCAACTACTAATCCATTGTAGTGAGAAATTCCAGAGTATATGTTTTTTTAACATTGCAGAGTGTATGTATTTTAACATTTGTTTTGATCATAGCTACCTAAGGCTTTTTGATTAAGCCAACCCAAATCGAATGTATGCGTGACCTTTGTCACGCCACATGATGGGGGCGATTGTTGTCGAGTTTTTCTCTTAACGCAATCATTGAAGAGTGCTACTTGCTTTAACATAATGCTGGCAACGGAAGTGGGATCACTAGAAATGTATTTAAGCAAGACAGTTTGTATTTTGTCTTGGAGTTGGTACGGTTGTGATGCTGGGATGGCCTACGTGCTGTATCAACTCCAGGATTCGTTAATTAACCTTGAGGTTTTTGTCTTTGCCACTGATCGGTTTGGATTGTCTCCACTTTGTTATGTAGTTGGTTATTTTTTACACTACATTATAATTCATGTATTATATAGGGCCCTAATTAGCCTGGCTAGCGCCACCACTTCTCAAGAGACGTGGTCTGGGAACCAAACGTTCATTTTCTCGTATTTGAAAAAAATGCCCAGATCCGTTTATTGGGTGCCACGGATGTCTATCAAATGCGTCTGTGCATAGCTAATTATCGTCTTGCTTTTCCCCCTGTTCTGTGATTGGTTCCCTATCTGAGGCGAAAATTTGCTCCATGGTCTCCAGGCTGCCTTAGCAGCGTGAATCAAATCGCGCGCAAGGCAGCATGGGAACACCCAGGCTAGGCCCTAATGGCTGATATAATACCTTTCTCTCCCTCTCTCTCTCTCTCCCTCTCTCTCTCTCTCTCTAGCTCATCTAAGTCTGCGAGGGAACGGCTCTGCGACCTTTTTCCAGATGACTTCAAATTAGATATGGCAAGAAAAACATAGTATGTCTGGGATGATCCATATCGCAGATCAGACATTTGAGGGGCTTCTCAGTAAGAGGGACGCCCTCGAACCTAAATTTCTACAGCAGTTATACTATAGATATGCAAAGCACCTTTATTTTGAAAAAAAAATGACAGTGGAATCCAGTGAATACCACAAAAAGGTTGTAGAGATCCAAGTAAATTCTTTGGAGAGGCAGGACAGCATTAGAATTCTCCAGTCAAGTTCTAGTCGTCACAGATCAATATGGTGAAATCCGAGACTTCTCTCACACCAATGGACTGAATTATTTCTGTGCTGTTTGTCTTGTCGTGACAGCTGTATTGATGTTATATTCATGTAGACCCTTTCAACAAGGTAAACAAAAACAATGCTTGAACGTTCTATTTGGGCCCCAATCTACTGCTAATCTGAGACTGAAACATTGTATTCTTTATTCTAATAAATAATTGCATGCGAAATGCAAAAAGTGTGCGGGATCTCTTTTAAACTACTGATCTACAACATTTGGTCATCTCCGACGAACCCTTTATCCCCAAAAAGAGGTGTGCAAAAGCCTCGCCACTTTGAACTGAAATGGACATTCTATAACATCTCTGACCTCGCTTGCTCTGGCTGACTTGAGCCTGTGCATGTAGGGTCTATATGTTTGGTCAATGTTTTCTTTCTTGTTTTTTTATTCCAATTTCGGGTTTGTCAGTCACAGTGAAAACCGGGGACTGTCTCCAGAAACTGGGGACATCTGGTCACCCTAATGTGAAGGACAGATAAATATGAATACGCTGAAATAACCCAGTTATCATGTTAACAAGTTTTAATCAGAGCGAAATATAATTTTTTAGTGTTGTTACTTTGCTCGGGTTTGCTTTTGAATAGATAACTACTTTATGAGAATGATATGATACTTCAGAGTAGGCCAAATGTAAGATGAAAATATGAGATAGAAATAAAACTAATTCATATCATACATGGGTGTGAGGCATCGAAAACCTTAGCAATGAGCCATTCAAACTGATCTGAAGTCCCAAAACATTTTGTCTTGTGACTGCATCAGCTCTCCTTTTTTCCCCACAACATGAATAATCCAACATGCAAATCCACATTTAAGGACACATGAAGTAATTGGCCGATCCCTATCCCGCAAATAAGCCAATAACAGTTTAGCACCAGCCACACAAGCTCAAATAACTTTAACTTTTCACTGCTAATGTCCAAGTGATATTACATGGTACTGGTGTTATGTCCGTCCAGGACGCACTTACATGTATCTGTGTTCGCTTGGTAACGCCTTGCTGCATGTTGAGTAGTATGCAGCTGTTTTTGTCTGAAATTGTCAGTTTTCGGTTTGTTGAAAGTAAAGTGAGTTGCGTGCATAAACCTCTCGTCCAGTGTTCTTTTTATACACAACATTTGGCGACAAGGATGGCTGAATTTTCTCTTCCTCCTCCACCTCCTTTCCTCCTCGCACTTCCCGGTGAGCTTACAATTCCGTGGAATCGCTGGCATCTTTTGAAACGTACCTTCAAGCTACGGGACTAGCCGACGTGAGTGCAGTTCGGAAAACAGCATTGCTTAAGCACTGTTTAGGAGTCGAGGGACAACGTGTGCTGGAAACGTTAACCGGCGACGGGACAGCTACAGACTATGCAGGAACACTGAAACTTTTAAAAGATCAGTTTGCTGCCCCACGGAGTGCTTTATTGAGACGGTTTATGTTTAGGCAACGACATCAACTCCCTGGTGAGTCCGTTCATCAGTACGTCTCCAACCTGAAAGGCTTAGCCAGCCATTGTAAATTCGGCACGTTGACTGATGAGATGATCCGTGATCAATTGATTGAGCATACTACAATGTCTAAAATTAGGGAGACATTGCTACTTGAATCAGATGATTTGACACTGGCTAGGGCTGTTGCCATTGCATTTCAAATTGAAAGTGCAGCTGAATGTACAGCTAAATTAACACGGACAGAATCATCATTAAGCCAAGCAGCGCACATAATAGCTAGGATGCAATTCATGAAAATTGGGCACTTCTGGACAAGTTTTTGATTTTTAGCAGGTATAGGCCTAAGCTTTTCAAAAATCCATGGATACAAGTTGGGGTGGCTCCCCTAGTGGCAGTTATCCATAAAATCCAAAATGGCCACTGCTGAAAAGAGAAAAGGTTATATCTCAGCTTCCTTTAGTCTTAAATTGTTGTATAAAGTATTTTCTCTACTTTGTTTAATACAAGGAATCCAATTTTGGTATGTTCTTCTTATTTTAAGTCCATTTCCATGTACAATTTATTATCATAGTCATATTTAGCTCAAATAAACTGTCAATATCTCTGAAAAAGTCACATTGAAATATTACTCAGGGCCCTACACCCATATTTTTACCTCCAAGGGATGCTTTTCTTTGTTGGTTGGACAGGTCACTATCACTATAGTGTCAAAAATCACATGTTGTGACCAAAATGACCATTGAGGCTTTAAATAAACACAAAACACAGAACTATGCCACAGTGAAAAGTTATAATAGGCTTTTCACCATGTTAAGGATCAATATTACATTTTAGTCAAACTACACAAAAAAAACCCAATACATACTTAAACAACAATCAAAGATTTTTGGTTTCACTCTTCATCATTATTAGTACAGCCTCCCTCACACTTGCACAATGTGGTACAGCAAAGTCCAGCTCGGTGGCACTTACAGTTGCCCTTACAGGCAACCACACAGCCACAGTTGAGGAGGAGTGAGCATCCCTTGCTGACATCTTCCAGATCTGTCCAATATGGCACCCAGACTTTGGTTTTGTCATTCCATTCCCAACCCCACTCACTGGGGTCTGGAATCTCTGGAGTTTTGGAGAGGGACTGCTTCCAGACAAAAGCTGCAGTGTGCAGGGCACGCTTCCCATGCTGGAATAAGGCATGCTGGGTCGGGGGGATTGAATCCAGGGACTTGAGGCCATGAGTGAAAAGAAGCTTTCGGGCTTCATTGACTGACTCGACACAGCAGTTCTTACTATACATAAGTACAGTCCAGCGTTCGAGAACTCGCATGTGCACTGATTCCAGTGTGAGGCTGGTTGGGTCTTGGGTGATCACAATGAGGGTATCGGTGACTTCTGGGTAAGCTGCCCACACATTCCATGCAGTTTTTTTTGCCAATTCCATAGATTGCTGATACAACGTCACATCCTGTGAACGCGTGGAAGAGGGGCAGTGCTTGGCATTTTTGAGGTCCCAGCAGTTCTGTGATGTGGTGGATTGGAATATCTTTATATGCCTTCCCTGATCCAAATCCAATCCACAGCTCTGACAGACCTAACTCATGGAACAGATTGATGGCCAGCACAACCACATCACTATCTACTGTCCTTAGGTAAGCTTTGGTGTGACCCTGTTCGGCAGCATGACGTAAATGTAGCATCATTCGTGTCTGCTTCCTCTTGCTGACATGGTGACAATGCTTCTAGATCAGTAGGTTTGTTGCTCAGGACCAAGTTAGCCTTTGTTGTAAGGAGGTGGTACTTTGAGCCAGCTGTGGTCTTCTGAAGTTCGTCACTAATGTACTGAAACAGCTCATCTTTATTTTGACTGTCCTTGAGGAACTTCTGCCATTGAGCTCCCTTTTGGTAGTGGTATCTTAGCGGAGACTCGTGTTCTGTACCCTGCTGTCCCACCACGCTTAACACGAGTCTGGGATTTGAGACTTGCCTCTATATACTTGTCCCAGACTGCATCCACTCTTGTCGTCCTGTCAGTCATTAGGCTGTGTAAGTATGGCATCAAGTCCATCTGAGTGTACTCTCCAAACACTCTGGCACGCTGGGTTTTGATGATGTGTATTACTGCTGCCATATCAAGCACAACCACAGAAGCTTCTTTGGCTGATGGAGAGGGCCAGGACCTGAATGAATGAATGAATGAATGAGTTTATTTCAACCAGCAGCAGCAGATCATACAAATGAACGGAAGATTTTAAATAAAGACTTTGAAAATGAAAATGGTTACGACAGAAGTAGAGCTTAAAGGTGCCGAACCCTTGTTCACCCTATCTAAGACAGACAGAACATATGATATATACAGACCTGGCATTCCTGGTAAGCACCTAAGAATTTCTGACTTGGTTCCTGACCGCAGCTTGCCTTGATCGGACAAAGATGGAGGCTCACGCTGATTCTCATGCTTGAAGAAGTCATCGATGTCCAGATCAGGACGGGCTTGTAGGGACATGAAGAGCTTGGTGACAAGGGCTGTATTTGCCTTGGCAGACCCCAACTTGCTGGCACCCTTCTTCAGATCCACGGGTGGCCTGTTTGTGAATGTGAACAAATTGGCCCTTGGAATGACATCAGATAGGGGCTTGGTAGCTTTTTCTATTCTGTCCCTTACAAACTCTGTGAACATGGCTTTGCCAATGTTAGGAGCTTCCCTGAGGGAATTGGAGATCTCATGGTCAATGACCTCAACAGTGTCTTGGGTGATGAGCTCTGTACCCATTTCTTTGAATGCTTTACATTTGGAGCATTTAACAATAGAGAAAAAAGAAGTAATAATACAAACAAATAAACAAACAAAACAATAAATAAAACATGAGAGATTTAGAATTGAGTAAAAATGAGAATTCAGAAGATGGTAAGGAGGTAGATACAACAACACATACAATACAACTAATGCAGTGAGAATTATTCTTGTCCCTTGTGTTGTCACTTGTGAAATCTATCGAGTCTTTTAACTTACTGGCAGTTGCACACCGACCAACATATATGACTATTTTATCTTCCTTTGCAAGATTGCATAGTTCTTTCAGATGATTGAGGAACGTTTTCTGTTCAGCAGCTGAGGACTCTGGATGTTCCAGACTTTCCTTCTCACTTGAGGCAGAGAAACAGGCAACCTCAAACTCATCAATGGCCCGTAGGACTTCCGGTTTTGAGAGCTTGTTTATCTCCTTCTCCTCCTGCTGGGCATACAGGCCCTTTGAACCACTGTCCTCCTTCTGAAACTTGATACTGTGTTCCTGGCTCTGATCAAGTGCCATAAGGGAGAATTTTTTATCTCCACGTTGGACCACAAACTTCCTCTCCATGAATGCCTCGTGGACTGCTGGATGGGTATCTGGCAGGTTTGCCATGTCCTTCAGGAATACTGGCATCCAGCGGGCATAATTTGTATGCCCAAAGGCAAATAACCACGGGCACAAATCTTCGAGGGCATTCAGGGTCAGTGGCCAATTCCCCACTCGCTGACCATGGATGAGGCGGCAGTTGATGATGAGGTAGTCTCGAACTGTTAGCCAGTAAGAGGTTGTTGGAGCATTATTCCTGAGTCGATTCTTCCACATCTCCATGCTTTCATGAGGCCCATAGCCCTCTTGGCAGTACTCCTCATATGCATGCATATATGTACATGGAGCCAGGCAAGGGTAAGCTGGTAGGCATACCGTGTACGTTTGACATGCTTGCCGCTTAGTAGAGATGCTGCAACACCAGTATTGAAGATCTTTGCAAGGGCAAACATCCGGTCCCATCCACAGCCAGCTAACAGCTTACCTCCACACTCTTGGGACATCATCTCAATATGAAGGAATCCCATGAAGCACACCATTTTTGATTCGCCAACCTCGTCAGAGAACTTCCATTGGCATTTTTTCTGTTGCGTATACAGAGGGCAGTCAGCCACTATGACTGGAACCTGACCAGGATTCACAAACTCGGTTGCCTTCATGACCACAAGCATTGAGTGTTTCTGCATGGCCATAGATGAGGCCTTCTCATAAAAAACAGGGAAAACACCAACTGTGGCCCTTGGCCTGACATCTTTTTTGCGTTGGCCATGAGAGAAGAATCCAGAGTAGGTCACTGGTGTGTCTTGAGGTATTCCATCTTTTTCTATCAGAACCGTTTGGAGATGGTCTAGCCATGCTTGGTCAGGCACTCCTGCTCGAGTGTTCTCAGTGAAAGATGGTCTGGCTGTTCCATCTGGAATTGATGAAAGCTTGATTTCCCCAGCATATTCAGCGATGTACGGCACAATGGCAAAGTCATCTGGAAGCTTGATAGAGGTGCCTTCAGAACCTTCAAGGGTTAGAGGAGGAGGGTCTACCCCCATGTTGTCATGAGTGAGATGGTTGGTTAGGGATATAGCAGTGCCATGGAGCTCAAATCGACCAGACTCATCAATATGATCAACTCCACCAGTAGTGAAAACTCCCCGCTTCATGTTTGATGGAACAACAACTCCATCAACTGCAAACTGCCTTGACATGGCACGGGCAAGGCCCTTCCTGACATCCATGACTCGTTCATAAGATACTGACATGCCAAGTGCATGGAACTTCTTGATGATGCCTTTATTGCGATCATTTCCATGCAGTTTCAGTCCCACATAGAGTGGAAAGGGTGTCTCTCTCTCCTTCCTCTGATAAAGGGTGAGGGCTTGACTACTTTGCTTTGCAGCATTGCTGCATATCAACTTACTTATAGTGCAGGCAACTCTGACTCTGGCAATGATGGTGTCCTGATTCTCTTCATTCTGCTCAACAGAGCTTGAGCCTTGAATCAAAACATCTAGAAGGGTCTGAAGAGGTTTTGCAACTGGCTCACTTAGACAGGTTGATGTGAAGGATCCATTGAAAGGCATCTGTTGCAGAAGGATGTATTTGCGCAGCATAAGTCCCACTTCAACTATTGTCTTCGCCTCATCTTCAGTCACTTGAAGGCAAGAAGTCTGAGCCACAGCTGCACCAACTGTCTTCTTGTGGGATATGTAGACATCACGGCCCTCTGATAAAGCAGACCACTCAGGCCCAAGCCTTTCTAGGAGGTGCTCTTTGAATCGTTTCTGGTGCACATATGTTCCATTCCAGTCTGAGCCCAGTTGCTCTAGGCGACGTTGATAAAGTTTCCTCAAGCTAGCTAGCTTAAAGGTAGATTCATTACTGTACTGTACATATGCTACAAGCTGAGCAATAACTAATGGAGCATACTGCATTGGCATTTCCATTGCTTCTGATTTCTTTCTTTCTTCTGCACGAGCATCATTCTTTATTTTTGTGTGGCAGGATGCATGATAACTAACATCTCCAGCTCCTGCATCAACTGCAGTGTTTAGCCTGGCATAAACTGCCCAGTTTTTTGATTCCAGGGCCCATTTGTGGAGATTCTTTGAACAGTTCTCACTCCTAGCCCTGTAAATGGGCTCAGTGGTATCATGTTCATATTTTTCACAGTAAACACACTGCAGTTTTTTACGGTCTAGGCTAGCATTAAAACTTGACCTGTTTTTTTTGGGACTAAAAGTAGTCACTTCACTGTTAGACTCAGTCACTTCACTCTTCGACTCCTCCCTTGGTCTCTTGTTGCTGGCTCGTTGCAAAATATGAGACCGGAATTGTCCTCGACATCCATGATGATACTTAGCCTGATTTTTTTCCAAGGTGCGGGCTATCCCTGAATCATCATTTAAACTTTCCAACGTCACTCCGAGATGCAATGGGATATTAGCTTCAGCAAATGCTGTCAAATCATGTTCAAGGCTTTGATATGCTTTAAGATGACGCTCAGTTTTATATGGATATCGCAAATCTTTGTTAGATTTTTGTTGACACAAGCAACACAATACCCAATCTGTTTCTCGTCTTGTAATTAATGGATTTTCATCATTCATGATGAGAGATCTTTAGACTTGACATATGAAGAGGGGGGAACCTGAAATGTAAAAGGATTACCACATCAGAATTGAAATGTCATCTAATATTTAAAGACTTTTAAATTGAATTAATTTAACAATGAAATTGGCTACATATACATTCCAGGGCTACATTTATATGATTAGCAATGACTATCATTGACTATCAATATCAGTTTAAACTGTAGGCCTACCTTGCTCTATTCAACAAACATGAAGCTCTGGTGAAGGCTGTTGAGCAGAATCAAGTCACCCATGTCTGAAATGTGGGTGAAAATGGGTTTATACACCTCTAGATAATCCTTCCAAGGACTTTCAAAATAGCTCTGAGACAAGAGTTCTAAGAACTACTCACATCAAGTTAGAAAAAGTAAAAGCTAGTTTCCTATCACTTTAAATCAAGTTTATATTATGTAAAACTATGTAAAGCCTACCTTGTTCATACTATAGTGATTTACTGTATATCACAAAAGTAATTAATACCTATGGGCATGTTTTTTTTTTCAATCCATGTACTGTTATCAACCTCAGTAGCCTAATCAAGATCTTTGTAAATCACACCTTGCTTTAGCAAAAAAGTAAGCTAGTCTGACGTCAGGCAGAGTTTTAGAACAGCTGTTATGAGAGGGTTCCCCAAACCGAATACTAAAATATACTTAAAAACAAAACTTCCTTAGTTGTTTAATATTGTTACAATCTGCTGATTTTCTTTCAATGGAGGAATGAAGCGGAATTTGCATATATTAGCTAGTTAGCTAGCAAGCTACCAAGAGCTAGCAAGTTCAGTAATCAACATGGCGACTTCAAACTACTCAGAGAAATGATAATATATGTGAAATATAAAAATATGTGAAATCACTGTACACTTACCTCACATATGTTCTTCTTGTCTTAGGAAACTCAGAAGTAGGACCTTGAAACATCCAAGGGTGCCTCAGTGACTCAGTGGCAGTAATTTGTGCCAAAAATTTAGATTTTTTTACATTTTGCAATGGACTATAACATTCTAGTAAAACCAGCTGAATCTGAAGGCAAAGCTTGGGTACTAGTCGAACACATTATGGGGCATTTCATAGAACCATGAAACAATTTCTGCGACTTGATTTCAGAAATAGGCAGTTTCTGGTAAAGGCTTTAATTTCAGAGATATGGACCGTTTTTCAAGCAAAAAAGTGACCATGACAATACATTTGACATGAAAATGACCTTAAAATAGGAAGATAATATCAAAATTAGATTCATTGTATCAAATCAAGTAGAAAAGTGTCATTATACAACAATTTAAGACTAAAGAAAGCTGAGGCATAACCTTTTCTCTTTTCGCTGGGGGCCATTTTGGATTTATGGATAACTGCCACTAGGGGGGCCACCCCAACTTGTATCCATGGATTTTTAAAAACCTTAGGCCTATACCTAACACCCTGCCAAAAATCAAAAACTTGTCCAGAAGTGCCCAATCTTCATGATTTTTCACATATTCCTTCCCAGCTATAAGTACACAGGCACATGAGCAGCAGCAACAACAACAGCAGCAACAGCGGCAGCCATCTAGTGCTGGAGTGGATGTAGGCCTACCAGACACATCCCCAGACACAGTCATGCATCTCGCAAGACAACAAGGGCTGCATCAGCGTTAAAGGCAGCTTTCCTGCAGTAACTGTGGATCAAGCACACACACCACCAGAGCCCAGAACTGTCCAGCTAATGACCAAACATGTCGTAACTGTGGAAGGAAAAATCACTTCGCAAAAATGTGCCGCTCTGCCCCCTCCAGGTCGGATGGACACACTCCCCGTGGGTCACCCACCATAATTCGCCATGTAACATCAGGGCCCATGCAGTTCAAGTCATGTACAGTGAATGTAAACAAAGTGTGTATTCCCCTGCTGCTAGACAAAGATGCAAGTGTCTCCCTGCTGAATGCCAGTACATAGCATAAGTTCTTCCATTCCCGTCCACTGTCCATGCCCACTGCTGTCCTACACGGGTATGGTAACTCAAAAATTGACCTGTTGGGGTCCATTACAGTGACTGTTAGGTATGGCACCAGGGCCTTGCCCTCCTTTGTCTTCAATGTGGCCCAACGTGGGACGAATTTAATGGGGCTGGATCTGTTCATGGCATTGGGATTTTCACTCATTGACACAGGGGGGGCTGCCATCGTGACTGTCACTGCCGGACCGCATCAGAAATGACCATCACTGTTTGAAGGCCTGGGCTGTCTGTCTACCTTTGCTCATCAACCCCTCATTGACTCCTTAGTGACTCCGGTCGTCCAGGCACTGCGCCGTATTCCTCTGGCCCTGAGGGATGGAGTGTCCGTGGAGCTGCAGCGGCTGCTGGATGCCGGTATCATTGAGCCGGTTGATGCTTCACCATGGATTTCAAATCTGGTCGTGGTCAGAAAGAAAACAGGGGCTCTGCGTGTCTGTGTGGACCTCCGCGCAGTGAACAAAGCAGTCATCCCAGACAGATATCCGTTGCCCACATCTGAGGAGCTCACAGCACAATTTCACGGCTCCACCGTCTTTTCAAAACTGGACCTCAGAGAGGGCTATCTCCAGGTGCCCCTCCACCCTGAAAGCAGAAACCTGACGGCCTTCGTCACACACCTCGGTGTGTTTCGCTACAGGAGGATGCCTTCGGCCTTAGCTCCGCCCCCTCCTGCTTTCAAAAGGTCATGACCTCAGTGCTGGCAGGTATACCAGGTGTTGTTATTTACCTCGATGATGTCGTGGTACATGGTGCTACTACAGCTATCCATGACAGTTGCCTGCAAAGTGTGTTCGAAGCCCTGGCCAAGCACGGTCTAACCCTCAATGGCAGCAAATGTGTTTTTGCGGTGCCGGCCATCAAATATGTAGGCTTCCGACTTTCCACTGAGGGCATCTCTCCCCTTCAATCTAATGTGGAGGTCATCCTCTCCGTTCCCGAACCAACCTCGGCTGCCCAGCTCGCTTCATTCCTGGGCATGACGGGATACTACATGAAGTTCATGCCTCAGTATTCAGCCATAACAGCCCCACTGCGCCAGCTGCTTCGGAGAGATGAGCCGTGGGTCTGGTTTCCAGAATGCACCAAGGCAATCTGAACGCTTAAAGCTCAACTTACCTCACCTCCAGTGTTGGCACATTTTGACATATCCAGTTACACCCTGGTCACCTGTGATGCCTCGGCAGTGGCGATAGGGGCTGTACTATCACAGGTACAGAATGGCGTGGAGAGGCCTGTTGCATTCGCCTCCAGGGTTCTGAACCAAACCGAACAAAAATATTCAGTTGGGGAGAAGGAGGCACTCGCTTGCATGTGGGCTTGTGAGAGATGGCACCTCTACCTTTATGGCCGCCAGTTTACGCTGAGAACAGACCACCAGGCCTTGACAGCACTGCTCTCCTCTACTGGCACCGGTCACAAGCCGCTGAGACTGCATCGTTGGTATGACGCCTACGCCAATACAACTATACTCTACAGTTTACCCCTGGCCGGGATAATGTCGTTGCCGACCTTCCCTCTCGCTCAGTTCCTGCCCAGGCCCCGCCCACCAGCGTCAATCACATCGAAAGGGAGATTATTCACATGCTACACACGCCGCTTGAGTCCACGGTCACGCTACAGGAACTGAAGGCAGCCTCAGAACAGGATCCAGTCATCTCCCAGCTCTGCACCTACATTCGGCAGGGATGGCCAAGGGAATTACCAGAGGAGCTGTTAGCCTTTTCTCGTCTCAAACAGGAGCTCTCTTGTTGGAATGACACATGTGTGGCGCGTGGGCTTTGCACTGTGATTCCAGGGGCACTTCGCGCCCGGGTGCTGGCCATGGCCCATGAGGGCCATCTGGGCATAGTGAAGCTTAAACAGAGATGCCGCGACCTGGTGTGGTGGCCAGGCATAGACAAGGACATTGAGGCTCTTGTAAAAGAATGCCCAGCATGCCTGGTGAGTGGGAAAACCGGCCGCCAACCCCCACCACCCCTGCAACCTCTAGCCTGGCCCTCAAAGCCATGGGAGCATCTGCAACTGGACATATGTGGCGAGATCCACGGTGCCCCCCACTATCAGCGGTTCCTGGTCGTAGTGTATGATTTACACTCCAAATGGCCTGAGCTGACCACTACCGGCTCCGTCACCTCCCAGGTCATTGTGGACTTTCTGGAGTCCCTCTTCTCCCACTGGGGCCTCCCACAAACCATTACCACAGACAACGGCCCACAGTTTACATCTGTGGAGTTCACTTCATACCTGGAGAACAGAGGGATTCGACACATCCGCACAGCCCTGTATCACCCACAGGCAAACGGCGGGGTGGAACGCTTCCATCAATCCCTAAAAAAATGGTATCAGAGCACATCAGGCCCAGGGCTGTTCTTTTAAACAGGCCATACGTCTAACACTGCTACATTACCGTGCCACCCAACACTCGACCACAGAGGTCTCCCCAGCCTCACTCATGCTGGGTAGGGAGCTACACCTACCACTGGACAGGCTCCGCGCCACCGTAGTCCAGAACACACTTACACCAGTCACAGCCTCAGAAATGGCTTTGGGCCAATTGTTGGCCAATCTAATTAAATTGGATATTTAAGTTGGCACACCAGAAAAATGCAAGGTAGATGGCCAATCGGTCCCTGCTTGGTGACCAGAAGGAGCTTAGCATCCATCTTTGGTAAAGCTGGAACTTTTTGTCTCTGCATGTCATTTCCAGTGAAGGTCCTTCCTTTGCTGTTAAAAGTGATGTATGAAGCATTTGAAAGCATTTTTGCATTGTGCTATATGGGAAAAACACAGTGAAGTAGGTTAAATATGATAAACAATTAACCAAACAGTCCTGGACGACACCTTCAGACAGGTCCTGTCAGTGGTCAGGCTCTTTCTCTCGTTTTCCTACTGTACTGTTGGGAACTTCACTATTTCTTTTCCTGGACTGACACCTACTGGATAGAAAAGGCAACAACCTAGTATTTATGTGAATTAAAATCTACAACATGTTTGAATGAAAGAAAAATCATAGGGGGTATTCCAAACATTACTTTGGTGTTAGGGTAGCCTACGCTGCACATGTCATAGACATAGACAGTGAGTGGTAACTTCAGTCATTTGCATTTATCATGCTAAAAATCTGACACCAGGCACTACGCTGATGCCTGAGCCAAAGACAAAATTATAATAAAAGAGAGAGAACTTTAGTCTATAATGTTGGTTTGGCTCTTCATTGATTCACTCATCTGCTAAACTTGTTTTTAAGATGTTCATAGCAAAAATGGATGCATGCGATTAATTTGGATTAATTAATCACAGAGTATGTACAGTCAGTGTTTTTGACATTAAGAATAAAATAAAATACATCTTTTGTATTACAACCGTTAAATCTGTGTCTGTATTGCATATTCAAACCTTAATGCCATAACAGACTGATGGATACTTCCAATGAAATCCAGAAATTCTGGAGAATGCTAAATGGTAAAATCTGCTAATATTTGGTCTACTAAAACTAGACTAAGACTAAAAGACTTAAGACTAGACTAAGACTAAAACTATTATGATATTTAGTCGACTAAAACTAGGCTAAGACTAAAAGATTTCAGATGACTAAAATATGACTAAAACTAAATGGTGTGTTATTCAAAAGACTGTGCAATGTCATATGCAATGAAAATGAAATTGAAGCAAAGGACACTGTTACATATCTAGGTACAGTATTTCACTGGACCAGAAACAGTCAGGATATTCCATTGCAGAGAAATTACTGAACAAGAGTGCCTGCAAATTGAAATTCTTATACCGTAATACAAGGCAGTTTGACTCCAAAATAAAAAAAAAAAAACTCCTTGTCTCAGTACTCATTCAGTGCCATTTTGCTTATGCACGCTCAGCATGGCACATTGGCCTGACGATGAAAATGAAAAATAAGATGCAGGTTATGCAAAACAATATGATCTGCTTCATATGGTCTAAAGTTTAAACCCTCCAGGTATCATGTTGAAATTAATGAGTTTAAGAGGGTAGAGTTCCTGCCTTAGGGTTGAACAACTTAAATTTAATCATATGTACAATATCATTAATGTAATGGTGTAGCCCCAACGTATTTATTTTATGGAATAGTCTTCCACTTAATATTAAACTGGCATAAACGATAAAGGATTTTAAACGTAAAGTTATGGTTTACTTGTGGAAGCAGCGCTCAAATAGGTTTACTCAGAGTTTTTAATCTTCCATTTTTTTTTCCCGCATGTGTAATTTTCCGTCAAGGATTCCCGGGACACTGAAAGACAGGGGTGCATGAAACCTGGTGGTCATGTAGCCCCACGAGGATAGCATGGAACTATTGTCCCGCCACCAGACTGGAACCCCCGAAAGGAGGGTAGGACGGGCACAGTTTTCTGTGAATATCTCGAGAATTGTAGGGCCTAGGAGGACCACCATTTTTTTGTATGTTGGTCTTAAGGGGCCATGTCAACCCATCCCATAACCACTCATTTCATGTATAGCGCCACCTAGTTAAAAATGAAAAAGGGGTTAAAAAAAATGGGATGTTGTAATTGCAGGTATCTCTGACATGGTCAAAACTGCACAACATTGGAAGTGTAGGGTCATTATGACACCCTCTGAATGCACGCCAAGTTTCGTGAACTTTCGTTCATGGAGGGCCTTACAATAAAATAATTTATGTGTACATTTATGTTAACCCATTCCATATGCACACATGTGCATAAACAGATACACACGCACACACATACATTCACAGTAATCATACGTATGACACATACTCACACAGTAGACATATGCACAGGCACATACACAGGCACACACACAAGCATGCACACACACACACACACACACACACACACACACACACACACACATAAACGTGTGCACGCACACATGCACACAATTCAAGAATTTCTCAGAATTATGAACAGGTAAGATGGGGGTGGAGTTGTATAAAATGAATTTTACATGTGAAATCTATGAACTAATCATGTTTTGGTACTAATTGTCTAGCAGATACCAGTGAGAATCATATATTCCTTTCAGCGTGATTTATTTTTGTGGAAAAAATGTGCTGGACTGGGCGGTGGTCATATTTTGTACCGCTCTGCGGTACATCTAGTTGTCTATGAAGTTAGCTGAAGATGGAGAGGAACATGAATGTGAGCTTGTATGGACCCTTTCAAGAGAGTTCCATTATCAGCATGATAGTTGGCCCCACAAGGCTTCCGTTTTAACATTCCATATGTTATCTTAATGCAGAGGGAGTAGATTGGGAACCAAATAGAATGTTCAAGCATTGTTTTTGTTTACCTTGTTGAAAGGGTCTATATGTGAAAATTATCAGTTTTAGTTGCCTGATCAGTGATCACCACCACCACACGCATCACGCACTGTCCGTAGAGCACCGAGAGACAGAGGAGGGACCAATATTTAGCCAATAAATAGTAGCTGTACAGCAAACTGTTTTTCACTCTTGTTAGAGAAAGTATACAATGTCAACATGCACCAACAGCATGTTACATAAAGATGATACTTTTTTGGGTCCTCTCTATAAAGATCCAACGAACGTAGGCCCTATGCTACTCCATTTAATTGAGAATGTGTCTGAGCACGCACAAGAGGGAGAGAAAACAAGTGGCAGGTTCCAACTGGCTTGCCATTGTTGATGATAATTGATATCTCCTTTTTATTAAGTGTATATTTTGATGTATGTATTCATGCCAACAATGTTATGAAAATGATCAAATGCATTCAGTGACACTCATCTCATACATGGGCGGATTATGAACCTTCAGGCCCCTAGGCCCAGATGTATTAAGGGCCCCCCATTCATTTTCGTATATATGTGGGGTTGGGGGGCTGTTAAAAATTAACATTTTTAATTTGTTTGATGTGATTTCCTGTATTCTGGTGCATTTTGGGGATGGCCAATACTAAATTCAATCAGATTCATAGCCTACATCCTGATTTGTTGATATTGAGGCAATGATTCCATGCAAAGGCTTGGGCTTCAGAGCCCCCTGACCCCTTGGGCCCCTGGGCCTGGCCCCGGTAGGCCCGTGCAGTAATCCATCCCTGATCTCATAAACTCATAATTCTCTTATTTTCACCGGAAAAAAGTTGGCTAGTAGAAATTCTGATTGGCTAGAAAGTTACCAGCCACATTGCCTGGTGATCAAAAAAGTACATTTAGAACCCTGGTTGTCAGGAGTAAAATTGAGGAGAGTACCATTATTAAAATATATGGATATTTTAGAGAGTAGACATACTTCATTTTAGGTGCAATGCAATATTGATTCAGTGTTTCCCACAGAATTAAATTTTATTTGTGGTTTGCAGAATTAACTTGAATGCAACAGTTTTTAACAAATTAGCGCAGCGTGGTTATGATGCTAACCAGATTTAAGCACAATTTAGTACAACCTGGAAAATCATTGTGTGGTGGTTAATGTTGACATTGTGGTGGGCCGCCATAAGTCAATGTATGGGAAACACTGTTGATTACTTTCTCAATTAGCAGTGATCTTTTCCCTTGGCAGTATCACTAAGTTGGGCACTCACTGCTTATTTGCATTATGTGTCTGCAGGGGCTCTGCTAGAGAATTTGGGCCCTATGACTGACAATAATTCTGGAGCCCCCAATAATACTATATATTATTGGGGGCTCCAGTGAGCACTGTGGCCCCTCATGAAACTGGATAACGTGGGTGAGGTGAGGACATATGTTTTGTATCTAACAAAGTAGAAATAAAGGCACATGCATGTTAATATAATGTTGAAAATCTGCATGTGGGGTCGTAAACCCATGACTACTCAGGTACAGAACTATTCAGCACCCTGGACAGCTCCAATACCTGAGTGATGCTCTCACATCTGCCTTTCATTAGGGAGAAAGAATACACCTGAAACTCTCACTGAACTCTTCCACAGTGTTATAAGCCTTGGGGCTCTGGGTTGTTGGTTTTAGGATGAGGTCACAAAGTGTTACTTTGACAATTGTGAGACAACTGACTGATGCAGCTATCACTGTGCATGTTCCTCAAATGTTGTCTTCCGTCTAAGGATGAACTGCAGATGTCTTCAGTCAGTATCAAGTGTGAGTATTTTATGTGAATACATGAGGCAACGAAACAAGGAATTATTCACTCTTTATTATTTCCAATATATGAAACATGTTATGTAACAAACAGAACTATAAGGATATATTTTAAATTAAATTTAAAGGATAATTCCGGTGTGATTTTGACCTAAAGTGTGTTGAAACATGATACCGAGTGTGAACGTATGTCTCATAGCTCACCTCAGCTTGTCCCCTGTACTCAGAAATCTGGCGCTAGTTAGCCAATGCTACCAACAGTGTTTCGTTGTGGTGCCTCGGGCATCGGCCTAGCCATGCAAATAAATCAATGTTTTACACCATTTACGAGGCTCAAAGTAGCTCCATACTTCATTGGTAGACTTCCGAGGGCCTTGACATTTACAACGAGACATGGAGAACTTTGAAAAAGCACTGGTAGTTTATTTACATGACGATTTATACAGACAGTACCTTAAGGAATTTTACAGTTCGACACCATCTTGAATTTAGTCATGATAAGTCGAGCGACGAGTACGAACGAACAGGTATGATAAGGGATCCGATTCCAAAAATAATTCCATGGAAATGCATGGATTCCAGTTGCTGCTACTGGAAGCAACTGAATCCATCCATTTCCACTGAATTATTTTACATGCTTGAGGCCACCTGATCCTCCTCTTCTCGGGCTGCATGACTGGAGGGACAGATTGCACCACTTGGAGGCTCTGGGCTCTATGGGGTGCTTCCAGGCTGACTCTGACTCACCAGGCACTAGGTTCATTTAGCAAATGTTATTTTGAAGTATTAAAAAACATTGTTGTTTTAAGAATTTTCGAACGAAGTGGTTGGTAATTAGCATGTTTATGATACTGGCATAACTTACATCATACTTCTTTTATAATTCCTCATCCAGTGAACCATGCATCATTCAACTTTCAAATATTCAGTGGACATTCTATGTCCTTACCTCTATTTCTTTCCCCCTCACTGTTCAAGTTACATATTTTTCATTTTCTCAAATATCAGTGACATCCACATCGTCATATCCCTCCTCATAATCTACAGTACAAAGGAAGAGAGAGGTTAGCAGGATGGTCATAATAAATTCCAGATTAACTTTCAATAAATACTTAGTTTTGATAATAAAGTAAAATTATCTTTCACTGTCAGGTCCATGACTGCTCTATATGGTACCTTTATGTGTTTACCACAAATACATAGCAGGAATATTGAAAACAATCCCCTTTGGTTGAAATTTTATATGAAATGTTTAATATTCTACCTTCTTGATAGTCCTTGGATGATTTAATTGTTTCATAGACATCTGTAGCACCTGTTGCAGATAGATTTGATTCAGAAAAAGTAAACCAAAACATAGTGCAAGAAGATCCAGATCTATATATATCGAGATACTTCAAAATACAAACACACAGACCTTTCTGCAGTGGCATATACAAGGGTGTGAGGGTTTCATAGTCATCTGTACATCCTATGTAAAGAAATTAATGATAAATATTTACAATGAGATAAATGAGACAAAAATCCAAACCATAAATTACATTACCATGAATACAACACCAATAACATCATAGAAGTCAGTCTTACTTTTTTGCAGAGGCATATACTCTGACTGAGCACCCTGTCTTCCTGCAGACTGACTCTGATTCTGATTCCTCTGGTCTGGATCTGAAATCTGATTGGTCCTCTGGTCTGGATCTGAATTGTGTTCAGTGGTCTGATGTTTCTGGTCTCTAAAGGGAAACAGGAATCTGAAATGTGCTGACAAAGTGATGACGTATGACTGACTGTTGAAACCCATAAAGAAAACAGACTGTTAACATGGATAAAGACTAAAAAGACTGGTTATTAAGTCATCTGTGACTAAATTCATATTCAGGGTTAAGGCATTTCTGAGTGATTCACAGCTTTCCATTAACAAATTAAATTGTGAAGAAAACTTACGGGTTTCGCTTCATTGTACCAGAACCTAAATCTCAGGACAGAAATATTTACAAACATCAGTACAAAGCCAGGTATTATCTTTTCTGTATTTAAAAACTGTCTTGAATGTAAAAAAATATGTCAGATGCAACACAGGAATAAGTTCTGTAAACAAAAAACTTTTACTCTTACTTTTAACTTTGAAGGAACGATGCAGCAGGACCAGTGAAATGACCAGAGCAAAGGCAACAAGCAGTCCCATCACCACACCCACTGCTACCACCAACATGGAGGATCCAGCATCTGAAATATTGAACTCAGTGATCACTCAGTACAAGGACATGGTTGTTAGTGACAATCACTTGTTCTTCAGAATGCTGCAGAAAATACCACTGAAGTGAATGGGCCAACATTTGTACAGTAGGTCAAATATTTCTAAATATAATAATATCTTCAGAAATATCATAACCACTGACTTCAGTAACAGGTTCTGGGCTTCTGATTCACCCCTTTTAATGGCATTCTGCATGAAGTTTCTTTTCTCCTTTCGAGAGAGTAGATAATGAAAAGTCCACTAGTCAGTATTTGAATGCCTTCCACTGCATGCTGGGATACTGTTGGTCATGTCAGGATTAATTTTCTTATGAAGACCGGTGGACTATACATCATCCCCTACATAACAAATGTATAAATATTAATATTTCAAACCTCTGACTGTGACCCAGCCCTCTGGTGACTCTCCTCTCTCTAGGTTCCTGCACTTATAGAGGCCTTCATGTGACTTTGAGACTGCAGGGATGGTCATCTCTCCTGTGGTGGAGGTCTGCAGGTGTGTCCCATCTTTATAGAAGTCAGCACTGATGTTTGATGGCTGATGGCGATATCTACAGTGCAGAGTCAGAGGATCTCCCTCAGTCACAGGATGGACAGGACTCTCCAGGATCACATCTCCATCTGCACAAAGAAAATTACTAATTTAGTTGCCTATACCAAAAGCTATCACACTTTCCAAATTCAGGTGATAAAGATCATGACAAAGTCTGAGAATTTCCTTCACTGCTCTATAGACCAAGAATGATGAAAGTCTGCTGGTCTTGAACACAGACCTCCACAGGTATCACAGCTCTGGGTACTGTACCTACGGCACTATTTTGGGTGTGACTTCAAATAAATACATTTGCTTGTTTGACCACTAGAGGGTAAAAACAGGTGTGAATGTCATATGAGGCAATAGAGAAAGTGAAACTAAATCATTGCAGTTGATCCAAGAGTCCAGATAATCCTGCACACATAGAGATGGGCAAAACACACCACACCTGGCAGGGGTAATACTTTAGCCAACAACAACTAAAAGAAAACCTAGATTCTAAATGGAAAACACAGTTACATTTTTCATACACAACAATATTTGAGACAGACACAAAGCAGAATTAAAATGGGAATGGAAATTATATAAATGTGACCATTTAATCTTAAAGATAAAAAATACCAATTTGATATGTATATTTCAAGTATAATTAAATAAAGTGAATCATACATATACATTATTGAACTATAAAGACATACATACTCACAATAACTTTATATTCTAATGAAACAAAAACTAACCTGTAAACTTTATCTCAGCTGCATCACTATATTGAGTATAGAAGACTGGGTCTCCTCTCCCAGCTCTGCACCAGTACTGCCCTCCATCAGAGACATTACCAGAGCTGATATTGCAGGAGTTTCCATCAGTCTGGGCCACAGGATCAGAGATCTGTGTGTGTCTGTACCAGTAGAACACCAAACCAGAGGGAACACCCAACTCACATCTCAGAGTCACTGACTCTCCTGTGCTGAGCTGGTGGCCTGGACTTAATGTGAGTTTGGGCTTTGGTGCTGAAGAGGATGAAAGAGAGTTCCTGTCAATCTCAAATCACACACACACACACACACACACACACAAAGGTAAACATACTTTACCTTTGACTTCAATCGTTGTTTTGCTGCTACTTTGTGATGAGGTTGGTCTTTCTCTCCTCTCTCCTTGACACCAGTATTCACCACAATGAGACTCACTAACTTCTTTTAGAGTAAATGTGCTTCCAGTAGACACAACATTGATACTCTTGTCTTTAAACCACTTATATGTCCAGCCACTGTAAGACTTTATGTCACAACTCAGGGTGACTGACTCTCCAGTGAATACAGGACTCTGTGGAGTCATAGTCAGTGTAGCTGCAGGCCGGGCTGTGGGAGTAAATGTAGAGTGAAAATGTTTTACTGGCACGAGTCAGAGTCACCGCAGCATGAAACAGGAAGAAAACCACAGAACTGGTCACTCTGGGGGGAAATGAACCATGAAAGACCTGCAACACACTAGGTCTGTGCTAGTACAGTATTGCTGCAGGCGTTGTGTAATAAAAAAGTAAAAAATGTAAAGAAATGAAAGAATGAAAGAAAAGAACTTCTACAGTACCTGTCACTGTCAGTTTGACCACATTACTGTTCTCTGAACTCTGAGTGGTGGCTCTCTGTGTCCCTCTGCAGGTGTAGTCACCAGAGTGGTGATCAGCAGCAAAGCTGATGCTGTACTGCTGAGCAGTGACTAGAGGAGAATTTGGGTTTCTGTCGAAATACCAACTGTAGTCCCAGTCAGTGTTTCCCCCCTCTGGTATCTCACATCTGAGGGTAACAGAGTCTCCTCTGAATACTTCTGTGCTGACAGGAGTCAGGGTCACTGCAGCCTTGGGTCTCTCTGTAAATACATGAAACAAGAATAATTTCACAGCAGACTAAACAACAGAAGAGCACAGTACCAGAATGATCATGTTTTGTCCCTCTGCAATGCAAAGATACAATACTCACTTGAAACAGTAAGAGTTAGATCATCACTCTTTGAAGACACCCTCTCATCTCTTCTTCTGCTTCCTTGGCAGCTGTAGACCCCCCTGTGGGCCTCCTGCACAGACTGCAGTCTGTATTCACTACTGTCACTCCTGCCTCTCTGTGGGTGAACCTGCTGCCCTCCTCTGTACCAGCTGTGTCTCCAGTCTGATGGGGACTCTCCCTGTATGCTGCAGGTGAGAGTGACGCTCTCTCCACTGAATACTGGAGACCAGCTGGGGCTCAGGAACACAACAGCTTTGGGTCGCTCTGGAAACAAATGGAATAACCAAAATGTACTATGTTAGATGACGGTACCAAACACTTCATTCCCACCAGGATGGGGAAACAAAGACAACAGTGCATCTACAGTAGTATGAAGCATTGCACCTCATGGTGTTCCAATTTGAATTGTGTTAAAATATAAACATTAAAAGCACAAAAATGTTTACTTCCAGAAACAATAGGTCCACATCACTAGTCTCTGGCCACTTTGAAGTAGTCTAATGCCTTCCTTTAAGTACTGTTTATTTGTGTGCTATAATTAACACTAAATAAATAGCACACACATAAGCACAAGGATAACAGCTCAAAAGTATAAAAGAGCAAAAAGTATTTTTTCTACCTGACACAGTTAAAGTGACCAAATCACTGATGTCTGAACTCTGAGTGGTGCGTCTCTGTACCCCTCTGCAGGTGTAGCCACCAGAGTTGTGATATTCAGCAGAACTGATGCTGTGCTCCTGACTGGAGGCTACAGGAGAGATTGGGTTTCTGTTGAAATACCAGCTGTAGTCCCAGTCAGTGTTTCTTCCTTCTGGTATGTCACATCTGAGGGTAACAGAGTCTCCTCTGAATACGTCTCTACTGGCAGGAGTCAGGGTCACTGCAGCCTTGGGTCTCTCTGCAAAAACAGCACATTACTACAGTACGTGAAATATAAGACATGTCATACCAGATCTTTGAAAAAAAAAAACACATTAAATATTTTTGCATGAAACCAGAAGAGAAAATAGAGAGGTAAAATCGCTCTGAAACACAGTGAAGGAGAAACGTGTTTCCTCTATCTGAATGGTTGCCAAGCAACGTCGAGGCACAGCAACTCTAACTTTTGTATGAAGTTGTGGTAGGGTAGCACAGTGCTATAGAACGAAATGTGGTCAAGGTGTTTGTGTTGGATTTTACAACAGCATTGAACGCAATCCAGCCAATCATAATCAAGGACCAGAACTACATGTATCCATTTTAGAAACATATTGTATAGAAATACATGCACAATATGTACTTCAACATTTGGCATTTCACTCATCTGTGATGATACATTTCTCAGCTTTCCCTGACACCAGTAATGCTTCTCATGAGACTTGGCTGTGATGGCATGTGTGTTCTCGTTAAACTCAAACAGAACATTATCCGACCAGTCTTCATACCACACATACTTCCATTTCCTGTCAGACTCTACTTCACACTTCAGAGTTTCTGTCTCTCCAACATGCAGGACTCTGAGGCTTTACAGTTAGTTTAGGTTTGGGCAGAGCTGAGAGTGACCGACTCTCCAGTGTAGAACTGTGTTTGGTCAGGATCCAGCACCAGAGTCTCTTTTCAAATCACAGGACAAAAACATGACATGAAGGAGGAACACAGAGGGATCACCATACAAAATGTTTTAAGAGCCACTGCTCTTTCACAGTCTTTCATGGTAACACTCTTCAAATAGGTGGGATACCTTAAGAGCAAATATACATAATACCCCATGCAAGATGTTACTCACCTTTAACAAAAACATAAACACTTCTACTCATGTGTGATGACACAGCTCTGCCTCTTATCTCTCCCTGACACCAGTAAAGATTCTCATCCAACTTGGCTGCTGCTCTGATGGTCAGTGTGCTGGTGTCAGGCTTAGAGAGAGGACGACTGCTGGAACCTTCAAACCACTTATACGTCCAGACACTCTCAGGCTCAATCTCACACTTCAGAGTGACTTCCTCTCCAGTGAACACAGGAGTGTTTGGCTTTACGGTCACTCTAGCAGTGGGCAGGGCTATGGGGATACACACAACACTGATTAACAGCACAGTCATCACATAATAAAGGGGAGTTTTAATTAACCTGATAACCAGTTTGTCATCACTTATCATTTAATGCATGAACGTTTAGATGTTCCTTTTACCTTGTATCACATGGCTGCCATAGTAACACTCTTCAAATACAGATGCATCGAAAAAAAAAAGAATACAGTGGAAAGTCAATTTCCCTGAACAGACTAACAGAGATTAAATGTTTGGGAAATCATTGCCAGCATATTGACTTAATTATCTGATTAGAGCTCTCTGTATAGAGATTTCTGTATTATTTTAATTAAAATTCTTTATTCCGATATTTTGATATGCTGGAATTTTTCATCCATTGCCAGTATATTGACTTAATTAGCTCATTACTTCTCAGGTTGACATTTTTTGTATGATAAATACAATTCTTTATTCTAATATTTTGATATACTGGATTTTTGATTTCCATGAGCCATAAATTATGTCTCTCCAACATACACAGGACACCCCAGATACACACAGGCACATACTGTCTTACTCACTTACTGTCTTTTATTGCTAGCACATCCAGTGGAAGAAAATGATTATGGTTCACATTAAGTGACCAAAACTCACCAGACACTTGCAGTTTCACTTTTTCACTCTTTTTGCTGTATTCTATGTTATTTTTGAGACCCTCACAGATGTAGTCACCACTATGGGACTCATGCAGAGTCTGTATTGCGCATTCATTCTTGTCACTCCAGACTTCTGGGTGGTTAACAACTCTACCATCTCTGCGCCAGCTGAACTTCCACCCTGACGTGTCCTGTCCCTCTATGCTGCATCTGAGAGTGACAGACTCTCCAGTGTAGAACTGTGTTTGGACAGGATCCAGCACCAGAACAGCTTTGGAAGTCCCTTTGTAAATCACAGGACAAACATGGCATGAAGGTGTGAGGAAAACAGAGGGAAACTGGACGTAAAGGCATATAGTCTGAGAACCGAATTAGTCTAGTCTGTGATGTGGGGATAAGCTGTTTCTGGGATATTTCAACATATTACAAATTACATGATAACATTCACTTTTACCTTCCCTTGCAGCATGTTCAGAGTAGGAACACAAGATCAGCACTAGAACACAAAGACACACAAAAGTTCACCAGAGTTCTTCACACAGTTTTCAGATTCTGACACTCACCAATGATTTGTTATCTGAGATTTGCTGTTGGGTAAGAACAGAATCTACACCCACTCAGGAGTACACTAGCACACAAGAGCAAGTGAAAATATATTATACTTGTAGGGCAAATGTGCTTTATCATTATCTCCTCTCACCATGAGTGTCACCACTACCAACATCACTGTCACTGTTATTTCACTAAAAGCATTTAAAGGTGCAGTCAACCGTTGTGCATGGTATCACACTTGTTTATGTTTATGTTTAGATTCTTTTGTGCAAAACAATGTGCATTATATTCCAATCAAGGACCAAACAGAACCTGAGAAGCAGTTCAGCCCTCCCTTCACTATTCCAGGAGAAACTCCACACAGTGTTTCACTTTTTGTTTGGGGGCAGGCTGTCCAGTTTGTTTGTTCCCAGTTTTAGGACCCTGGGCTGCCTACAGAGACCATTTTATTGATAAAGTGTACTCACAGGATGGGCAGCTAGCTGATTGTGAGGAGACAAAACATGTTTTGGGCTTGAGTGATGATTGACTATGATATCCGACTGTACCTTTTATCATCACTTAGTAAATATGCATACAAATATATCAACACAATATAATTTCGCTCTCACACACAAAACTATGCTCTCATTATACCCTTGAAAGTAACATTTAATATTAGGTATTATAATAATTCATTCAATATCACAATCAGTGAATTGAATGTGACACTTTTGCAAATTGCAAATTTCCTTCCATTTTTCATCTACCTGTGAATTCTGTACTTCATTGTCTACACAATATAACCGACGTATACCACATCCTTCTTAATTGACAGTTTTGAGAATAAAACGGTGAATCTGTGTTTGATCCTCAAAACCACCTTTTAAGAGCAAACAACAACAACCAGTAGAAAATGGAAAATGATTGTGCTGAGGCCCAGCACAACTATATCACAACATTACACCACTGAGTAGCAACACCTAATCAGGCCCAGCACAACTACATTACACCACTGAGTAGCAACACCTAATCAGGCCCAGCACAAATACATTACACCACTGAGTAGCAACATGAAATCAACATAAAATCTTTGGTGTTTCCTAAAATTGTTGTTTTCTGGGACCAACAGCATTTGTAGCTTCATTGTCAGTTTAACCACGCACACGCACACACACACACACACGCACACGCACATGCACACACACATGCGCACACACACACACACACAGGCGTAACTCACCAAGCAGCAGGCCCACAGGAGAGAGCTCCATGCTGTGTGCTGTCTGGTTTCTGATTGACTGAGATGGTAGAGTGTGATGAGAGAGAAAGACACTCACACAGGATAAACCACCCTCCCCACAGAAAATAGCATTCTGTGTCTGCGTCTGCGTCTGCGTGTGTGTGTGTGGTGGGGGATTGTGTTGGTAGGTGGGTGTAAGGCAGAATAACTGAGATACAGTACACATGCAGTCAGACAAAAGTGGGTCTGCAAAAAATACTACATAAAACATATCTTGATTGATTAAATGATTGATTGAGTGATTGAGTTATTTATTGATTAATCAATTCGGTAACACTTTATTTTAATGTGTCGCTGTTACAGTGTACCTACCTAATTAGGTACAGTGGTACAACCTGTGTAACAACATGTACTATCAGGTACTATCATTGTACTTGCATTATGTATTTTTGGGTACTACATATAGTTGTTACATTGTAATACTGAGTGCTTTTACAAAACTTTGCCAATTTGCCTAAATTTTCATCAGAGGCAAAGAGCTGACCTGAGACCTGCTGGATGGGGTAAATCTGCCCATGATGGATTATATATACAAACCATTCTTGTTACTCTTTGATACAGTGGAATAAACCTATTAAGTGTACCAGTTAATTACTTACATGTGACATATGTTGTGTCTTCGATGTCTTGGAACAGGTCTACTAATTCACTACATAGTACATATATCAGCTGTGTTGGTACACACTTATTGCTCTTTGATACAGTGGCATAAACCCATTAAAATGAAGTGTACCAGTTAAGTACTTACAATTACATATTACATGTATGTTGTGTCATTGGTGTCTTGGAACATGTCTGCCATTACCCTACATACTGTAGTACATGTATCAACTGTGTTGGTACACATTTATTATCTTTTGATACAGTGGAATAAACCCATTAAAATAAAGTGTACCAGTTAAGTAGTTACATGTACATATTATATACATCCTGTCAATGATGTCATGCATCCTGTAATTGATGTGTTGAAACGTGTCTGCTGTTACACCACACAGTACATGTGAATTAGTAGACCTGTTCCAAGACATCGAAGACATAACATACATGTCATATGTACATGTAAGTAATTAACTGGTACACTTAATAGGTTTATTCCACTGTATCAAAGAGTAACAAGGTTGTAGCAGCACAGCTGTTACATGTACACTGAAAATAATGAGGCCTTGACTGGAGCTAAGAATGGTTTGTATATCAAATCTATCATGGCCAGATTTACCCCATCCAGCAGGTCTCAAGTCAGCTCTTTGCCTCTGATGAAAATTTAGGCAAATTGGCAAAGTTTTGTAAAAGCACTCAGTATTACAATGTACCAACTATATGTAGGTACCCACAAATACATAATGCAAGTACAATGACAGTACCTGATAGTACATGTTGTTACACAGGTTGTACCACTGTACCTAATTAGGTAGGTACACTGTAATAGCGACACATTAAAATTAAGTGTTACCATCAATTCATTCATTCATTCATTCATACATTCATTATTTTATTGTTTACTTCACTGATGTTTGGTTAGGTGGTTAAGAAGCCGCAATGCATTTTGGACAAAATACCAACTATGCCTTGTTCTCCTGAAACTAAAACAACAGGTATCCATGAATGTGAATCATAGAGAGAGAACTTACATTTTATTAGTGAGAGTCAAATAGAGAGGGGATCTAAAAGAGGAAGGCCTGAATCTCTCATATCACATACATAGATGCAACTAGTTTCTCATTATTGGTCTTTTGTTTTTAATATTTTTTATCACATTAAAAAGGAAGGAAAAACTGTAATTCACCACATCTAATTGGCATGGCTAGAACTGCAAGGAAAAAGTGTGCATTCTGGTGTAGTGCTGGTAGTAGTTGTTAAATGTCATGTACATGTGGTCTATGTGAGCTACATTCAGTACAAGTCTGCTTCTGTGAATGAGGATACAGCAGCCAGAGATGTTCTGAGAGCTGACCCATGTTCAGCTAAAAGCCACAGAGTCTTCAAAAATAAACATGTTGGTCACACAAGTGTGAACTTCAAAAGTCCCTTTTTCACACATATTTTGTGGTAAGTGTTGTTTATTTGCCAGTGGCTTGGTTTTAGTATCACTTGTTAAACATTTGAGCATAAACCAGCTTGTATTTTCGTAGGACCTCTTCATTATTTTGTACAAGGAGTGTCGTATCTGAGAAGAATATCAGTGGTCATAAAAACAATAAGACCTCAAAAACTACATACAATTTAACAGTATAAATGATTTAGTCTTGATCAACATTACCATTTGAAGTCTCTGTGTAATACAAAATATTCATTAACTCTGTTTAATTGCCATGTTTTTTGCTATCATTTTGATGCATAATTTTAATTTAATTGTGTTGTGCAGTACATTTTCACTGCAATTTCAACCCTCTGCACAGAAAGGAAATGGTTGGTGAGCCCTTCCTGCACACAGCTCACAGCCTACAGAGGAAACCAGACCAGAACCACAATATTCCACCTCCTCTTGCACAGCATAGACACGTAGAAACACAAAGTAAAGGTAGAAAACAAGTGAATGAACAACAGATGAAGACAAAAATGAGAGAAAACAACAATAAGGGCATACAAAAGAGACAGACGGGAGGAGAGAAATTGATGCCTTGTGAAACACTGAAACCAATGAAGACAGCATTGTGTTTCATAGTGTTTCTCATGCTGACTATGAATAGACCTGAAACGTCCAGTCTTCTGACTACCCTGTGATGTCAGTCATGGGGAAGTTATGATGGGTTGAGGTGATAAAGATATCATCTTGGGCTCATACTTTGTTTAAGTGTTTCTCACACATGCCAGGTATTTTCTCATGCAATCCAGTTCTCCTCTGCCTGCTGTACATGTCCAATTATGTTGCAAATGGCTCTGGCTGTGGTGAGAACTGACTGTGGAGACAATATCAAACCAAAATCCTACATCAGTAATAATCTATAATAATGCACATTCTGTTTTAGAGTCCTCATGTCATTTTCTGTGTAAGTGCCTGCTTGTGCCTTCACATTAAGAAGAAAACTTAGAAAGAAAGAAGTAACTTCTGGTATGGAACTGAGTCAAGGCCGCAGTCATGATGTCAACATTGGGGGGGGGTCTGTGTCAATCTGTGGTGGGGTCTGTGGGACCCCCAAACAGAATTGCAATACATTTCCTACAATGCAAAAAGTATTATTAAAAATCACAAACAAGTCGTTAGTTAAGTCTGTCAGTTAGCGTATTCCAAACTTTTGACAGACATAGGCATGGCATGGATGGATTATGAACCCCATGGCACAGATGCCCCCACACAGAGGGGTCCTGGAGGCATTCTCCCACGGAAGATTTTTTTTTTTTAAATGACCCTTTAAATGATTACTTCTGGTGCAACTTCACACAGAGGCTTGAACTTCAGGGCCTCCTGAGCTCCTGGGCCCAGTAAGCCCAGTCCATCCCTGGACCTGTGGTATGACTCCATTTGTTTTCAAAATGTAAGCTTATACTTAAAAAGAAATTACAAACTAGAGTATCTTTGTTAACCTCTATATTACACAGAATGTGTTTCTTTAACTCATTACTTACACCTGAAGATTTATTTAACTAAGGCTTAGACTCATAGGTTTGGACCAGGGACGTGCACAGGAATTTTGAGGGGCAGTTGCTCTGACCTGAAAAAACAAGGGAACCCCAAAAAAAAAAAAAAAAAAAAAAAAACCGGCTATATGCAGGACTGAGAATAACAGTGTCTTTTTTTAAATATATACACAAAGTAGTAAAACACTGAAATACAGCACTCAAGCACCTTAACTTATCATTATTGTAATGCCCCTAGTGGTATTCATGTTCTGCTCAGGCAATATCTTTGAAATTACCTCTAAAATAGCCTATGTTTTTTTAGATTACAATTATTTAGCTTGCAGCTCTTTAATCCTGTACTTTCTAGCATGGTCCTCTCATCTCATATTTGGTGATCATCACTTAGGCCTTCCTGTCCTGTGCCTCCTCCTGGTCCACATTTTCCTCACAGTCTGGAGGCTTGTGACTGCTCCTCACCTTAAATGTAATGTAATTATGAAACATTGCCATTAGTAGGCTAAAATACGAGTCTGATTAATTAATCAATTCGTCTACACAATGTCATGTCATCTTTATCACAGTGCAAAGTCTCTGTCTCACCTGCTGGTTGGCTTTTTAGCAGTGGGCATCTTGGCTTCAAACAATACCCAAAATACTAGTGATAGGATTTAGGCATTTAACCATTTTGAATAAAATAATGAATGTGATGCATTACTTCCATCATTCATTCTTCTTGCTAAAACGAAATGTGAGAAACTAACTATCAGCAGACATGTAGCTTAGTTTGTCTAATGCCTACCAAAAAAATAGTAACCTATAGGCTATGTGATAACAGGCTGCTTCTCTGCAAGCTATCTGTCTGATTATTTAGGCTAAACGTGGCAAACTCCACGTTTTGAAGATTTTAATTCATTTCATTAAACTTGATGACGATGATCGTTCGTTTGTTATACATCACAAACTCACCTTTTCCGACAACGTTGAGTCGTCTCATACTACAAGTGCGACAATCTCCTTCTTGGGCCGCTAACGCAGGCTCAGCTCAGGTGCCGGTCGCGTGCAGCACTGCAGCCACGTAAACGGAGTTTGCCCTTCCCCTACTGACTTTCACTTTCGGTGCCCGAATGGAAGTGAATGAGGCTTTGTGATTTTTTTTTATCTAGGCCTACGTGAAATTCTGCATCCATTGTACGATGTATTTATTTATTTTCCCCATTGGAAGGGCAGCATGAGTCAAGAAGGGCATATGGGCAGTTGCCCGGGCAACCTGAGCAACCCCCCTGTGCACGTCCCTGGTTTGGACCTATTGTCGTGCCGAGGGGCTACTCCCCTGCTCAATACAATCAAATCCACCAATACACAGGCAACACACAATATTTACTAGTTTACCACAAAACTTTATTTAGACAAGCACAAAATAGATAACAGGACTGTTGGAAAGTAGGCAGATATAGGCAGTAGGCAGTTCTCCATTAATTCTTGAATTTCGGCTACTCTTGCCCCTATGAAGACTTTATAGCGACAAGACTCTGAGTGTAGCCAGGTTAGTACGGTAGTGGAGTCGGACCATAATACAGTACGGGACACTTGCAGGGTGAGCTCTTGCTTGAGGACGCAGGCTAGCTATGCTGCAACCAGAGCAGCACACAGCTCCAGGCGAGGGATGGACTGCATGCATTTTGGCGCTACTCGAGTGCGGGCAGGATGAAGGACAGGTTCACATGGCCATCAGCATCCTCGGTCCTCATGTAGGCCACTGCACCATAGGCTTGCTCTGAGGCGTCCGCAAAGATGTGCAGTTCTCGTGCAGCACCCTCTAGGCTGGCTTCGGCAGGCGCATAAGGACGAGGAAAGGCGATGTGGGGTAGGTACTTCAGTTCACCTTCCCAGGTGGACCACGATTGCAGCAGTTCAGCTGGCAGGTTGGAGTCGTCCCAGCCACGCTGCTTATCCCACAGCTGACGGATGATGAGCTTCGCCCGAGTAGAGTAGGGCAGCAGGTATCCCAGGGGGATCGTACTGTGTGGTGACGACTTTGTATATGTTGCGCAGCATTGGAGCATCATATACGACTGGCCTGTGTTTGAACCCGAAGGTGTCTGTGTGCCAGTTCCAGCTGAGGCCGAGAGTGGACTCCAGTGGGTTGGACTTATCCTCGGCTAGCCACAGGTCGAGGCTTTCCGATATGGCTTCTTGAGGTAGGTGGCTCAGGACGCTGGGGTCGTTGCAGGCCCACTGGCGGAGCTGGAAGCCTGCAGAAGCCAGCAGCTCACAGGGTCGGTCCACCAGCAGCTTGGCTTCCCCTGTTGAACGCACACTCTGCAGGCAATTGTCCACGTAAAAACAGTTCTCCACAGAGAACCTCAGGCTGTCATCAGGCTTGGTGTGGTCAACTACGTGGCGTTGGAGTGCGTAGGTTGCGCAGCAGGGGCTGCAGGTAGTACCGAATGGTAGGACTTGCCACTCAAAGGTTTTGGGAGGCTCACTGACCTTCAGGTCACGTCACAGGAACCTTAGGAGGGGACGATCATCAGACCTGATGAAACATCCCCTTGATGTCTCCACTGACTGCCACAGGGTGTTCACGGAACCTCACAAGGACGCCGAGCAGGGAGGCACCAAGGGTGGGGCCAGGCAGGAGGTACTGGTTCAGCGTCGGTCCTTGGTATTGGTGTGAACAGATGAAGGCGGTTCTTCCCATTGTGGCTCACGAGGTGATGAGGGATATACCAGCTTTCCTTCGAGGAACTCTCCTCGCTGACTTCCTTCACCACACCGGCTTCCATGAGCTTGTTCATTTCGACCTTGTACACCTCTGCTTGCTGGGGGTCTCTGAGGAGGCGCCTCTCCGTGCTACGCAGCAAGGGCATCACTGACTCTTTAGGCGCAAGCAGCGGAGGCATACTTACATAGTGCAGCAGTGGAGTAGCGTACCGATGAACTCCTTCCACTTCAACACAGACCGTCTCAGCTTCGAGCAGAGCAACTGCCTGCCTGTCCTGCTTGGACCTGGTTACTTCCTTCTCTCGCTGGTGAGGTAGCGTGTCCACTTGCCAGAGCCGCTGGACATGCTTGAAGAGCTCTTCCAGCGGTGGGGTGGCAGAGATGAAGAAACACTCTGTGGAGTATGATGGCCGCCCCATGAGCTGGATAGGGCCTTGAAGAGTCCATCGCAGGCGAGTGTGGACGGCTGCCGGGCTACCAGGCGGGCCAAGTCGTACAGGTTCGACAGGGGTTATTAGGTGAGGCTGGTCAGAGCCGATCAGGAGGCATGGCTTAGCTCCCTGGAAGGCAGGTAGGGGGATGCCACGCAGGTGTCTGAACTTGCTGTGAAGGTGCTCAATAGGGTAGGAGTATTGAGCTAAGGTGAGACGGCTTGCTGTGAAGTCACCATCTATCTTGTAGCTGACCTGAGGTGTGGCAGCAGGAGAGACACGGAATGAAACCATATGCCCGTGGAGTACCTGGATGTCCTGACGGACTGTGCGTAGTGGTAGGACTTCAGGAGTTCCCCGTATGGCGAGGGACTTTGATGCGGAGGGCAACAGCATTGTCCTCTCAGACCCGTCATTGAGGATCGCAAAGGTGTCGAAGGCCCTTCCACCGCAGTGCACGAGCACAGGCACAACCTTCAGCAGGGCACGGTTGCTTGCTCCAGGTCTGTCGAGGTAAAGCGTGTCAGAGGCAGGACTGTTTACGGCGCTCTCTTCTTTAGCTGACACGTTTCTCTGAGCCTTGTTCGTCCTCACGTTTATCTCGTGGAGGGCGAGGAGATGCTTCCCTTGACAGAGGTTGCAGGGTTTTGTGAGCGTACACTGTGCTGCCTGGTGTGCTCGTGCGCAACACCAGCAGCGCTTGTTGACTTGGATCCACTCTCTTAGCTGATCCTTGGAGAGCTTGGCAACGTCAGTGCACTGACTGAGGTAGTGCTCAGTGCTCTCACAGTAGGCTTTGTTCTTTGCTTTCTTCTTCAGAGGTGACTGGGAGGCGGACTGTGGAACCTCACCAGCACCATGCAGAACTGACACTATTTTCTTTGCCTGACGGCCGTCACTCTTTGTGTCCTGCTTCTCCTTACTGCATTTCTCAGGGGCCAGCTCGTCGGTGCCTTAACACCATGATTCGTGGCGGAGCCACTCTGACAGGTTGTACAACGTGTGTACGGCTCTGGAGTGCTTTAACTGATAGCGGCGAAAGTTAGCTCGTAGTTCAGGAGGGAGCTTGCTCAGAAGGTTGGCTACATGTGAGCCGCAGTGGAGTTCAATCTCCCCTTCGGGTCCTACTGTCTGCAATAGGCCCACGAGTGACTGGATCTGGAGTGAGAACGCCTCGAAGGCAGCTATGTCACCGCGCTTGACTTCAAGGGACCCCAGCACACTCCTTATTCTTCTCAGGGCAAGCTGATGAGGTTGGCCGAATTTATCGTGTAAAGCAGCCATTGTGTCAGAGTAAGGCATTGGTGAATTTAGGTAGGCATCAGCAATGAGTTTAGTTTCATCTAGCTTCAGGTGGTCTACAAGTATTTGATACTTAAAGAGCTCTGTAGCATTAGATGGGAGCAGGTTCCCCAGGGCTATACGTAGCCGAGCAAAGTCACTAGGGTCTGGGCGAGCAAACTTGGGGATAGTGGGCTTTGGACCCCTATAATGTTCTTCAGGCACTGAGGAATGCAGAGGTAGGTGAGGTGTAGGCGCAGCAGGTCCCACTCTGTGGGCTGATGCTGGAGGGTAGGCTGAGCTGGGTACTGCAAGCCATGGCCTGGCATAGGCTGGAACAGGATGAGCGAGTGGCTGTGAGAATGACACAGTAGGTTGAGGTTGGGGGTACTGTGCATGAGTATAGTAGGCTGGTACCCCTCTACGAGGTGCAGACATGAGAGGTGGGGGGTGAGACTGCATTGGAGGTGCAGGCGTGTAAGTAGGTTCTAATGAGGCATAGGAGGGTTGGCCGTCGCCTGGCTTTAGGTTGTACATGCTTTCATGCAGTTCCTCCTCAGGCTTGCACTGTACTGGAGGGTCGGGCCACACTTCCTCTTCCTCCTCCTTAGACTGTACAGCAAGGAAACGGCTTGTGTCTGCAGTGCTGCGTGGAGGAGGTTGGTGCATTAGACTGCCCAATGTCTGTTCTCAGTGAGCGTGCCACCTATATAAGCTCTTTCATCTCGCTTCGTGCCTTGTTGAGCTCTGCTATGCCTGACTCGAAGTGATGCCTTGTTTGGAGCAGCTTAGCGTTCTCCTCTCGGATGGCTCTCAACTCTGATTTGAAGTGGGGGGCTAGGTATGAGCGTTGCAGGAGGGGGTATTCAGGTAGGATGTCATTGCTGGTCAGATCTCTCCCCTGGGGGCAGCTGAGGTCTAGCTGAGGAATCTCTGTGAGCACCATCCCTCTGGCGGCTACCGGGACAAGTCTGTGAGGTTAGGGGACTTGAATGACATGAATACATCCCTGCTGCGGGAGGCGATGAGCCTATATAGTCCACTTCATAGTCATCGATCCAGGGAGGTCGGCGTACTTGTCATTTGGGACGTACGTCAGACATAGTCTCTTCACCAAACTCCATCTTGAATGCTCCATCCGGCTCGAAGGACCAATATTGGGGAGGCTAGAGGGATAGCTGGTTCGTTTTAGGTGTTAGGAGTTATCCAAGATGGGGCATCGGTTAGAATGCCAGGTAGAGGAATGATGAGACGATGGAGTGTACTTATTGACTTGTATTCTTAAATGTTCTCAAATAGCTCAGGTCCAAATTCACATATATTCACAAATACACACATCCAGACACAGTCTGAAAAGGAAAGAGAAACAAGAAAAAATAGAAATAAGAAATAAGGCACTATAAAATACAAATAAGGACTTTAACAGATAAGTGCCTGAGTCACACCACCAATACAACATAAAACACTGGCGATTTCTCATAGGAAAGACAGCTCAGTCATGGAGCAGACATTATACAGTTTCTGGAGCCTCCTAGTGGCCAAAGAGGTAGCGCAGTTAGAACGAGTACATGTGACATTTATCTCACGAGGACGAAGGAAAACTTTACCCGAAGTATTCTCAAACAACAACAAGGCAAATAGTGCTAAAATGCTAATAACAGGCAACTCAGACACGTGTAGGCATCATACTCAACACATTTTAGGCACATTAGGAAATGTAGGCTACACAATATATTCAGAGAATATCCTGAGTAACTTAGCATACATACGGATTTACAACAAGCAAACAGAAACGGAAACACACACAAATTCAACAGCATGACTAACGTTTCATCACTGACTGTGAGGGAATGTACCATGAAGACTTGGAAACTAAAGGCAACTTCACTTAAAAGGTAATTATAAACTTTAACTCGGAGCCTGCCAAGCGTGGACAGCTCCGTTTCTAGAACAGGTAGGTGAACTAGGAAACACAATGACGAGATCAGGATATTTCACCGGAAGTATAACTAACATGTACAATAAAAGTCCCGGCCTTTTATACACAGACGTTCCTTAATCAAACACTTAGCTTGCGTTGTACGATCGGCCACTCTCCAGCGTCGGTCACTCCACTGCTGCCCTTGGTCCTTCCGTATCGTGACTTCTCCCTCCTCTGGAACTCTCGTGTCTTTCCCCACCTCTCTCGTTCATCTGTCGGCCGCCCTTTTTATAAAGAGGAACACCCTATCCCCATCCCGTGTTTCCTCTGGCCTCAATTAGTTCATTAAAAGTCAATTGCCATCAGACAATCAGATCAGAGTCTCTCCTGCAAGCCACCATAAAGAGACTCGTCAAGAATCCCATCTAAAGTCCAAACACACAGCCTATACAGAACCCCACCACCTCATGATTGAATTATTGTCTCTAAGTGAGGGCATTGGCATAAACATCAGTTTATACAAGACACTTGACACTGTAGCCTAATAAGATTTTATCTTTTAATTTAGATTTTATTATGCTGGCGGCCAATCACAATTTTAACATAGTTAGAAAGGGACAGGTTTCTGGAATAGGCTACTAAGACAGGCCCCTCTTCTGTCTGAATCACCTAATGTTACCCCCTGCATTATAGACTGGCTTCTGACAGAAATGACGTTTTGTGCCAACACGTAGAAACACTAGGCCTACTACAGCCTTTAATTGGTGAATGGAGGAGCAAATTCCTTTCCTTACGTTATTGTCCGCGATTCACAATAACTGTAGGCTTTCACCGCCAGTGCATTGTAAACGTTTTTTTCAACTTGTTTGCCTTCGCCACATTTGATTCCTACGTTTTGCCTGCATGGATGCGCGATTGAGTGCGCGTCTAAATAATATGCAAGATACAACAACCATTTCTAAGAGCCCTATAAACGGCCATTCCTGGCATTACTACTAGCATATGAATGCATTATGTATGTTGAAAGACATGTGAAAGAAATGAATGACACAGGCTTGCACAAATTCCCTTTGAGTCTGATCGGCTCCAAAAACGTATGGTATTTCCTTAGCCTGTGCTACACCTTTTCAACAAGTTTTGTGAAAATTGTAGCTGTATAGCTTTTGCGAAATTGTTGACAGCCCTACCTCACCACAGTAGGGTGCAGTAAATGGAAGCTTTTAATAGCGCACGCCACTAACAGAAAACGGAAAACCACCAGGACAAACCACTCAGGGGTGTAGGCTACTCTGGAACCATCACTCATTTGTGCGTTATTTACGTTTGATTACATTTCAGATGGTGGTGCGTGTTGGTTTCCTGTAGGCCTAGTATATCGCTTTTTTCTTAATTTATTTATGTCCGTATATTGGGGGGGGGGGGACATTTTAGTCATATTTGAATATTGGGGCGGACACGTCCCCTCAATGTCTATGGTGACTACGGCCCTGAGTGTGTTTTCTGAGGGTGTTGGGGACAGAGGTGTGAACTTCAAAAGTGCCTTGCATGTGTGGTTTAGGTGTTGTTATTTCAGTGCCTTGGTTAAATTTGAAAAGGTTTGAGATTAATAAATAACACATTATTTTGAGCATGGATGATTCAGAGCAGTGCACCACTGGTGATAACTATATCATATATTATATCTAATTGACATTGCTTTTTACAATGTATATTAATGTATTGTACAGTGTATTTCCACTGCAATTCTTTGCTCATGTGTTCTACAGAGGAAATTATGAGCCCCTCCTACACACAGTTCACAGCCTACAGCAGAACCAGACCAGAACCACAATCTCTCACCTCCACTTACTCTCCACTATAACCTCCCCATTACAATAGACACCATTAGAGACAAAAACCAGAAAATGGAAACTGAGTGAAGAAAGAGAATGAATGATGAATGAGACATGGAGAGAATGTGAGTGACTGACCGACTGGCTTTTAATTTTCAAGCTGCATTACACTCAAGTCCCATGATGCATCTTTATTGTATACTGTGGACCATGACAAGACTGGAAACACTGTGATGATGAGAACATTTACATACAGTTTGTATCTACCAAAGTCAAGATGAAGCAGGACTAAAAGGGAAGTGAGCACTGTCCCTTTAAGAAGAAGAAAACGGATGTGGACAGCGGTTGAAGTCACTGTGGTCTGTGACTTCAGTATGTCAGCTACATCAGTTCAGCCAACAGTTATTTTGTTCCCCCGTCAGCATGCCACACATGGACCACAGCTTTTTATATTAAAATAACTTTTATCTGTCCTGTTTGAGCTTAGAATACAAATTTTCATCAGTGATGCACTCCCAGCACGGGGAGGTTTATAGACAACTCTAACCTTTCCTGGAATTGCAGAGAATATTTCAGTCCAAACAGCACAGAACACAGAACTCAGTTGGATTGGGGCCAAAGTCTTAACTGAAAGCTGTCGCCTCCCTCCATCACCCAACATTTTCTTTCTGCTACCTTGAGCCGACTAACTATAGTGGCCCATGACGGGGCCTCCAGAGTTATTTTGGTTCCCCGTCAGCATGTTTCCCACCCATACTTCTCAGTGATGTTTAGTCTTGCACCTTCTTTTTGCATCAAGTTCCTCATTTCTGAAGGACAATTTCTACAGAACACAATACTCAGAAGGGGCATGTTGGAAAACAGCCGCTGTTTTGCTTATTGCTAAGAAACAACTTTGGTTTAGAGGTTTGTTTTTACAAATGTGCATCTTTAACACTGTTCCTCCTCTCTCAAACCTGTGAGGAAATAAGTTCATTAGCCATCTGCCCCTGACTCAGTTTGACAAGAGGAGGCATACCCTTGTCTTCTCTGTGTACTACAGGCTAGTTATGGGCTAACTGCTCTAATCCACTTCCAGTGAATTATGCTAAGCTAGGCTAACAGGGTCAGACTGGGTTATTGCACACACAGAGAAGAGAAGTACAGTCGTAGCCTTAAGCAGTGGCCACGTTCAATGCTTTTGTGTGTCGTGTAGCCCCTGATGAAACTGGAATCTCTTTGATGAAGAGAGCACTGATGATGTGTGGAGTAACATAATGTAGGTGAGGTGAGGACAGTAGAGACGAGGGCTTATGAAGCCTTCATCCCTAACACAGTAGAGATGAAGGCTTATGCATGTTAATATAATGTTGAAAGCCTGCATGTGGGGCCAAGTAAGGTTTTGAGAAACACTCAGTCCCATGACTACTCAGGTACAGAACTATTCAGCACCCTGGACAGCTCCACTATTGGAATGATGCGCTCACATCTTTCCTTCTTCAGGGACAACAAATAGACCTGAACTCGTCCATGGTGTTGTGAGCCTTGGGGCTGTGGGTTGCTGATTGACATGAAGTGTTACTTGTCATCATGCTGGCCTGACACTTTTTTGGCTTCTCTTGCATGTCTTTGTGATTAGAAAACTGACAGATGCAGCTATCTCTATGCATGTTCCTCATCTGTAACCTCAAATATTCTCTTCTGTCTAAGGATGAACTGCAGGTGTCTTCAGTCAGTATAATAAAATAGTGTGAGTATTTTATGTTTCATACATGAGGCCAACGAAACAAGGAATTATTCACTCTTTATTATTTTCAATATACAAAACATGTTATGAAAACAAACAGAAATAGTATGGATATATGTTAAATTTAGTTTTAAGTGAGTAAAAATGTTCATATAAGACAAAACCTCACCATTTCAAACATGTATTTCAATAATTAAAGGCAGAAAGTCTACATGAGATAAAGTAACCTTGTAGAAATTAATGACAAATAACAATACTGAGCAATATTTCCATCATTTTACTGTAAATATATGCAATTATGTGTGTGGTTCATAGTTAATGGTGCTTAGTACAGTACTGTATTATAGAATACATATATTTAAATCAAGCCGCGCTGCTGGTCTCTTTTTTTATAATAATAATAATAATAAAATTTATTTATATAGCACTTTTCAAGCACAAAGCACAAAGTGCTCTACAGACAAACAAACAAACAAAACAAAGCAAAAAACAAAACAATAGTAATGATAACAACAACAACAATAATAATAGTAATAATAATAATAATAATAAAAATGATAAAATAGTAAACTACCAAACTACAAACACAAACTTAACTAAATATATATAAAAAAGAAAATAGAAAAGGTATACAGTATAGTACCCAAGACAAAATAAACAAACAGAAATGATAATAATGATAATAAATTAGCAGAGACATGAGTGGAATCATTCACTATTTAAGGAAAGTAATTTTATATAAGTGGGTCTTTAGACTAGATTTGAAAACATTTAATGAACACACACTAATTATAACTAGTAATTTTGTGTTTGTGTACACTGCATTGCAAAAATATTGAACACATGGTCACATTTGAGAATATGCATGTACTGTAACATACATTAATACATTTACACTAACAAATCATACATTTACAGTATGGCTCAAAGGTGTTATTGTGATGTGATGGAAATACTAAGCCTTAGGTGGAGCTTTACGAACTTGCTGACATAATTTACATCATACTGCTTTTATGGTTCCTTTTTCTTGTGAACTCAGTGTGAAATCACTGATTTCTACACAGAATAATCTGTTTTATAGACATTAAAGCTTTACTCTGAAATAAGCCTTATATACAGTCAAGTTCCAAAATGTTACAGTCATCTCCCCTTTTATAGCTGTTGAGGGATCACTATGTTACAATAGCATGATGACCTATAGAGTCAAGCTTGGCCTATTACATTTTTGGCTTTCCAATATACAGTACAAAAATATGTGTTTAAAATGCTTAATAAAACATTAAAATCATATGCTTTAAAAGAAAACGTCTAAACCAAAACGCAGTGTGCTCAGATGTACACACTTTCTTTTGATATTTTACAAAATACAGCTCAAAATCAGAGAGGCACATGTCGGGTAACAACACTAGCAATATCAAATCACTGCATCCTCCCAAGACAGACAACCACTTAATGCCTGTTAAGGCAGATTAAATGCCTTGTTCATGTGTGGCTCTTGATCATGACGTGAATCATTGGTGGATGTGTAAGGGTGTTTGAGAGTAGAATGCAGCATGATCAAATGTTTACTGTGTAATGGCCAATTGAAAAAAGTGACTACCATAGACTGATGTGAGGACAACACAATGTCACGTAATAGTCATCTCTATAAATTATTTATAATGCAATTACTGCATTCAGAAGAAGAAAAAAATCAATCAAGATGGCCTTACACATTTTGTCCATGATATATAATTGTATACACAGTGTTTTGTCTTATTTTGAAATGTATGTGTGTTTTTGTGATGTATGTCAATTGCTGCTGTAACATTACACATTCCCAATCTAACAATTTGGGTAAGTCCAAAAGATTTCCCAAACAAATTCTTCCAAATGAACTTCTAGAAACTTTCTTAACTTTACACATACGAAACTCCACAGATTGCTTGCCATTTCCCCTGTACTTTTGTCAAACCATCACAACCCATCTTGGGGCACATTATTCCTTACTTGATGAACAGCCAGGCTTCACAGCAGAGTAAAGATGTTCCTGTTGGTCCGCTAAAACAAAATGACATAGCAGCTTCAAGTTAGCAAATCAGTAAGGGAATTTAGTTCAAAAAAGCATATAACTACAGTACCTGAAGGTTTCATAGCAAGTTGTTGCTATGAAACAGTGTGGTGCATGGGTCACTTGTGGCAACAACGGGCTTAAATAGTCCTTCATATCACTATATGCCATCACAATGAAGATACCAAATTGAGTTACCAGTGAAAACAGAGTCATAAATTCCTGCATACTGTTGCTTTAGAGGACAAAGATATGACTCACCTCTACTGCCCAGTGGTTTCAGCTTAATCTCTACATCAGCATATGTGACATCACGGGGCCAGCTGAATCTTCATGATAGAAAGGAAAAAATCCTTAGAAGATTTTACTGGTTATATGAAGACTGTTTAACTCTTCAGAAATGTTGATCTTTTAATATTGAATTATAATCAGGGGGCACTCAGGGTGTCCACTTTACCTTGTTTCTTGTTTTTCTTTGGTGTAACTTTGGCATACGTCACATCACTGGACCCATCCCCACCTCCATCTGAGACTACTTCAGAGACACCTTGACCAGACAGAGTTAGTCCTAGTCCTAGACTAATAATCCTAGTCTTACGTCTTATCCATGAGTTTCATTGAAGTTTTCTAGAACTAGCTTAATCCATGAAACAGGAACATGTTTGTGTTTCCTTCATTTCATCAGTGAATGAGCAAATTAAATAACTCTGGTGTGGTTGAATTGTGGTAATGTCACCACCTGACATATAATTGGCCAATTGGTTTGATTCCTGAATACCCCGTCTGTGTCGCTTTCTGCTAATTACTTTAATTTTATCTTAAGAATAGCTTTACTTTAGAATTATGAGCTATAAGAGACCATAACAAAGGCTGTTGATATTGATGGAGACAGAGATGGCTCAGATGCTCTTACCTGGACTCTTCACTGGCCTCAGGAGGGAGTACAGAGTGTCTGACATTGATGCATCTCTCTTGGCTGGAACAAGTTTAAAAACAAACAGGTCATACAATGGATGACTTATCTGCGCTAATGTGTTAATTGCAACATACTAATCAGATGTCTTGAAAACACATAAAGTGTAAAGCATACATTTTACACTACAGACCTTTCTTTTTCTTGTCTGTATCCTTCAACTTAATCTCTGCATAGACCACATCACCGGTTCCAGCCACAGCACCATCTAGTGGAAGATACAGTTCCATCACTATACAGCTATGGAAAAAATTAAGAGAGAGCTGCACATTTTTCTGATGTTATCCTACAGTTGCTGAGTGACATTCAAATGAGTTGACGGTCATATTTAAAATTAAGAGACCACTGCAAATTTGAATATGACCGTCAACTCATTAGAATGTCACTCAGCAACCACTATGCTTCCAACGTGTATATATCTGTACTGTATCATCTTACATGCGTGTCCTATTCTTTTTCTCTCGTATCTCTCCCTCAGCTCCTGTAATTTGTGTTATGTGCAGTGGTCTCTTATTCATTTTCCAGAGCTGTATGTACCAATAGTTTTGCTACACAGTACATTGCTTTGTGTCTTTTAAAATTGCTGCTGGTTTCTGTGGAAGCCATGGAAAGATACTACTGCCTTCAGTGTACAATGGACACATATTAATATTTTTTTCTGCCTTGAAACATTCCATACTTGAACTCAATGAGTTTCCTGACTCAGGAAGAAATGAATAACAAAATGATAAATTAAGATGACTCAATAAAGATGAAAGGCCATATCTTACACCCGGAGCATCGTGGCACCTAGTGCGACACGAGTCTTGTTCCTATCTTACACCCAAGGCAGTGATGAATTTAGCCATGCGTACCAGTTCAATTGAACATTGCGCTTAAGGGCAGGTAAATTAAAAAAAGAGGTGTGGTCAGGCACATGATCCAATAGACGAGTGCAGATGCATGTTGGCTGTACTCTGCTAATAACACACACATTTTAGTAAAGCAAGGTTTAGTGGAATCCTAGTATTGCTTTAACAGTCTCGTGTGCAAGCAGATTCCTTTAGATGTGCTCACAGATGCGTTGTCAAAATACCAACATGCTCATTGATGTTGCACTCCTTGCTCTTAAAGGAAATGACAAATGTCACTCTCATTGGTTTAAAGGATGTTACGCCCAAAACACACCCATGACTAATTAAGAAACATAAGAACAACCCTTTTGAACAATGCGCTTGGCATCTGGTGAACTTATTACGCCACCAAGATAGCGGTTTTGGACTGGACACACCCTAATTTAAACCATCCGCTTCAGACGGTATGTTTCAGACCATTAAGATAGAGCCCGAAGACATGAGTAAACATATGATGAAATCTCTTACCTAAAACTCTTTTCTGTGAGGTTGAACTGTGACTGTTGCTCTGCTGTGGACCACTAGAGGTAGACAGAGATCCTCTCATCAGTAAAAGAGGAATTTTTTTGTTTGTGTGAAATACACTGGTGTGTAATGTGTGGATGGCAAGACCTATACAACCACTGGTACTTATATATTTAGTTTTTCAACTACATCATTTGTGTTCTCAAAACACCTAAAGAAAGGCAACTGACAGAACTCACACACACACACACATAAAATGTATTGATGACTCTGTATAGTGGATAAGAAACATATTTAAAATGTTTAGGCTCCCCATCAATTGAAATGTAACATTACAAGGAAAAATACTTACGGGTTTGGCGTCACTGAAACTGAACCTGAATTTCAAAAAGACAACGTTTAGAATACACATTAGGACATAACATGTAATCTTTTCTCTTTTTATTGAAAGTCTGCATGTTTACTATGAAATGTGTCAGGTGAAACACTGTTATTTTGATAAACTGATGAAAACTTGTTTTCTCACCTTTTGCTTTCTGGGAGCGATACAGCAGGGCCAGTAAAATGACCAGAGCAAAGGCAACAAGCAGTCCCATCACCACCCCCACTGCTACCACCAACATGGATGACCCAGCATCTGAAATATTGAACTCAGTGATCATTCTGTACAAGGACATTCTGTACATTCTGAAAATGCCACTGAAGTGAATGGGCCATCCCAACATTTGTAGACAGACTGACACAAAGCAGAATTAAAATGGGAATGGAAATTATATAAATGTACCATTGAATCTTAAAGATACAAAATACCAATTTGATATGTATATGTCAAGTATGAACATAATTAAATTAAGTGAATCATACATATACATTCTTGAACTATAAAGACACACACTCACAATAACTTTATATTCTAATGAAACAAACTAACCTGTAAACTTTATCTCAGCCACATCACTATATTGAGTATAGATGAGTATAGGGTCTCCTCTCCCAGCTCTGCACCAGTACTGTCCTCCATCAGAGACTTTACCAGAGCTGATATTGTAGGAGTTTCCATCAGTCTGGGCCACAGGATCAGAGATATGTGTGTGTCTGTACCAGTAGAACACAAAACCAGAGGGAACACCCAACTCACATCTCAGAGTCACTGACTCTCCTGTGCTGAGCTGGTGGCCTGGACTTAATGTGAGTTTGGGCTTTGGTGCTGAAGAGGATGAAAGAGAGTTCCTGTCAATCTCAAATCACACACACACACACACACACACACACACACACACACACACACACACACACACACACAAGGGTAAACATACTTTACCTTTGACTTCAATCGTTGTTTTGCTGCTACTTTGTGATGAGGTTGGTCTTTCTCTCCTCTCTCCTTGACACCAGTATTCACCACAATGAGACTCACTAACTTCTTTTAGAGTAAATGTGCTTCCAGTAGACACAACATTGTTACTCTTGTCTCTAAACCACTTATATGTCCAGCCACTGTAAGACTTTATGTCACAACTCAGGGTGACTGACTCTCCAGTGAATACAGGACTCTGTGGAGTCATAGTCAGTGTAGCTGCAGGCCGGGCTGTGGGAGTAAATGTAGAGTGAACATGTTTTACTGGCACGAGTCAGAGTCACCGCAGCATGAAACAGGAAGAAAACCACAGAACTGGTCACTCTGGGGGGAAATGAACCATGAAAGACCTGCAACACACTAGGTCTGTGCTAGTACAGTATTGCTGCAGGCGTTGTGTAATAAAAAAGTAAAAAATGTAAAGAAATGAAAGAATGAAAGAAAAGAACTTCTACAGTACCTGTCACTGTCAGTTTGACCACATTACTGTTCTCTGAACTCTGAGTGGTGGCTCTCTGTGTCCCTCTGCAGGTGTAGTCACCAGAGTGGTGATCAGCAGCAAAGCTGATGCTGTACTGCTGAGCAGTGACTACAGGAGAGTTTGGGTTTCTGTCGAAATACCAACTGTAGTCCCAGTCAGTGTTTCCCCCCTCTGGTATCTCACATCTGAGGGTAACAGAGTCTCCTCTGAATACTTCTGTGCTGACAGGAGTCAGGGTCACTGCAGCCTTGGGTCTCTCTGTAAATACATGAAACAAGAATAATTTCACAGCAGACTAAACAACAGAAGAGCACAGTACCAGAATGATCATGTTTTGTCCCTCTGCAATGCAAAGATAAAATACTCACTTGAAACAGTAAGAGTTAGATCATCACTCTTTGAAGACACCCTCTCATCTCTTCTTCTGCTTCCTCGGCAGCTGTAGACCCCCCTGTGGGCCTCCTGCACAGACTGCAGTCTGTATTCACTACTGTCACTCCAGCCTCTCTGTGGGTGAACCTGCTGCCCTCCTCTGTACCAGCTGTGTCTCCAGTCTGATGGGGACTCTCCCTGTATGCTGCAGGTGAGAGTGACGCTCTCTCCACTGAATACTGGAGACCAGCTGGGGCTCAGGAACACAACAGCTTTGGGTCGCTCTGGAAACAAATGGAATAACCAAAATGTACTATGTTAGATGACGGTACCAAATACTTCATTCCCACCAGGATGGGGAAACAAATACAACAGTGCATCTACAGTAATATGAAGCATTGCACCTCATGGTGTTCCAATTTGAATTGTGTTAAAATATAAACATTAAAAGCACAAAAATGTTTACTTCCAGAAACAATAGGTCCACATCACTAGTCTCTGGCCACTTTGAAGTAGTCTAATGCCTTCCTTTAAGTACTGTTTATTTGTGTGCTATAATTAACACTAAATAAATAGCACACACATAAGCACAAGGATAACAGCTCAAAAGTGTAAAAGAGCAAAAAGTATTTTTTCTACCTGACACAGTTAAAGTGACCAAATCACTGATGTCTGAACTCTGAGTGGTGCGTCTCTGTACCCCTCTGCAGGTGTAGCCACCAGAGTGGTGATATTCAGCAGAACTGATGCTGTGCTCCTGACTGGAGGCTACAGGAGAGATTGGGTTTCTGTTGAAATACCAGCTGTAGTCCCAGTCAGTGATTCTTCCTTCTGGTATGTCACATCTGAGGGTAACAGAGTCTCCTCTGAATACGTCTCTACTGGCAGGAGTCAGGGTCACTGCAGCCTTGGGTCTCTGCAAAAACAGCACATTACTACAGTACGTGAAATATAAGACATGTCATACCAGATCTTTGAAAAAAAAAACACATTAAATATTTTTGCATGAAACCAGAAGAGAAAATAGAGAGGTAAAATCGCTCTGAAACACAGTGAAGGAGAAACGTGTTTCCTCTATCTGAATGGTTGCCAAGCAACGTCGAGGCACAGCAACTCTAACTTTTGTATGAAGTTGTGGTAGGGTAGCACAGTGCTATAGAACGAAATGTGGTCAAGGTGTTTGTGTTGGATTTTACAACAGCATTGAACGCAATCCAGCCAATCATAATCAAGGACCAGAACTACATGTATCCATTTTAGAAACATATTGTATAGAAATACATGCACAATATGTACTTCAACATTTGACATTTCACTCATCTGTGATGATACATTTCTCAGCTTTCCCTGACACCAGTAATGCTTCTCATGAGACTTGGCTGTGATGGCATGTGTGTTCTCGTTAAACTCAAACAGAACATTATCCGACCAGTCTTCATACCACACATACTTCCATTTCCTGTCAGACTCTACTTCACACTTCAGAGTTTCTGTCTCTCCAACATGCAGGACTCTGAGGCTTTACAGTTAGTTTAGGTTTGGGCAGAGCTGAGAGTGACCGACTCTCCAGTGTAGAACTGTGTTTGGTCTGGATCCAGCACCAGAGTCTCTTTTCAAATCACAGGACAAAAACATGACATGAAGGAGGAACACAGAGGGATCACCATACAAAATGTTTTAAGAGCCACTGCTCTTTCACAGTCTTTCATGGTAACACTCTTCAAATAGGTGGGATACCTTAAGAGCAAATATACATAATACCCCATGCAAGATGTTACTCACCTTTAACAAAAACATAAACACTTCTACTCATGTGTGATGACACAGCTCTGCCTCTTATCTCTCCCTGACACCAGTAAAGATTCTCATCCAACTTGGCTGCTGCTCTGATGGTCAGTGTGCTGGTGTCAGGCTTAGAGAGAGGACGACTGCTGGAACCTTTAAACCACTTATACGTCCAGTCACTCTCAGGCTCAATCTCACACTTCAGAGTGACTTCCTCTCCAGTGAACACAGGAGTGTCTGGCTTTACGGTCACTCTAGCAGTGGGCAGGGCTATGGGGATACACACAACACTGATTAACAGCACAGTCATCACATAATAAAGGGGAGTTTTAATTAACCTGATAACCAGTTTGTCATCACTTATCATTTAATGCATGAACGTTTAGATGTTCCTTTTACCATGTATCACATGACTGTCATAGTCACACTCTTCAAATACAGGTGAATCAAAAAAAAAATAGAATATAGTGGAAAGTCAATTTCCCTGAACAGACTGAGAGATTAAATATTAGGGGAATCATTGCCAGCATATTGACATAATTATCTGATTAGAGCTCTCTGTATAGAGATTTCTGTATTATTAATTCTTCATTCCGATATTTTGATATACTGGATTGTTGACATCATCATTCATTGCCAGTATATTGACTTGATTAGCTCATTAAAGCTCTTCTCAGGTTGATATTTTTTGTATGATAAATTCTTTATTCTAATATTTTGATATACTGGATTTTTGATTTCCATAAATTATAATAACCAAAATTATAATATCAAGATTAAATCAACAAAAAGGCTTGAAATATTTCACATTTCACTATTTGAAATATATTACTGGAAAAAAAAACTTTCTTGTTGTCATGACGTTGGCTATGATGCTGTACGTGCTCTTGTAAGACACAAACAGTAAGCTACATTATCAGACCAGCATTTACACCACACATACTTCCAGTTCCTGTCAGACTGTCATTCACACTTCAGAGTGCCTGTCTCTCCAACATACGCAGGACACCTCAGATACACTCAGGCACTTACTGTCTTACTCACTTACTGTCTTTTACTGCTAGCACATCCAGTGGAAGAAAATGATTATGGTTCACATTAAGTGACCAAAACTCACCAGACACTTGCAGTTTCACTTTCTCACTCTGTTTGCTGTATTCTGTGTTATTTTTGAGACCAGTGCAGGTGTAGTCACCACTATGGGACTCATGCAGTGTCTGTGTTGGGTATCCATTCTTGTCACTCCAGACTTCTGGTGGGTAAACATAACTACCATCTCTGTACCAGCTGAACTTCCACCCTGACGTGTCCTGTCCCTCTATGCTGCATCTGAGAGTGACAGACTCTCCAGTGTAGAACTGTGTTTGGACAGGATCCAGCACCAGAACAGCTTTGGAAGTCCCTTTGCAAATCACAGGACAAACATGGCATGAAGGTGTGAGGAAAACAGAGGGAAACTGGACGTAAAGGCATATAGTCTGAGAACCGAATTAGTCTACTCTGTGATGTGGGGATAAGCTGTTTCTGGGATATTTCAACATATTACAAATTACATGATAACATTCACTTTTACCTTCCCATGCAGCATGTTCAGAGTAGGAACACAAGATCAGCACTAGAACACAAAGACACACAGAAGTTCATAAGAGTTCTTCACACAGTTTTCAGATTCTGACACTCACCAATGATTTGTTATCTGAGATTTGCTGCTGGGTAAGAACATAATCTACACCCACTCAGGAGTACACTAGCACACAAAAGCAAGTGAAAATATATTATACTTGTAGGGCAAATGTGCTTTATCATTATCTCCTCTCACCATGAGTGTCACCACTACCAACATCAATGTCACTGTTATTTCACTAAAAGCGTTTAAAGGTGCAGTCAACCGTTGTGCATGGTATCACACTTGTTTATGTTTTGTCCAAAACAATGTGCATTATATTCCAATCAAGGACCAAACAAAACCTGAGAAGCAGCTCACCCCTCCCTTCACTATTCCTGGAGAAACTCCACACAGGCTGCCCAGTTTGCTTATGTCCAGTTTTAGGACCCTGGGATGCCTACAGAGACCATTTTATTTATAAAGTGTACTCACAGGATGGGCAGCTAGCTGATTGTGAGGAGACAAAATGTTTTGGACTTGAGTGATGATTGACTATGATATCCGACTGTACCTTTCATCATCACTTAGAAAATATGCATACAAATATATCAACACAATATCCTTTCTCTCTCATACACAAAACTATGCTCTCATTATACCCTTGAAAATAACATTTAATATTAGGTATTATAATAATTCATTCAATATCACAATCAGTGAAGTGAAAGTGTTGCAAATTGCCAATTTCCTTCCATTTTTCATCTACCTGTGCATTCTGTACTTTATTGTCTACAATATAACTGACATATACCACATCCTTCTTAATTGACAGTTCGGAGAATAAAATAATGGTAAATTATTTTGTTTGATCCTCAAAACCACCTTTTAAGAGCAAACAACAACAACCAGTAGAAAATGGAAAATGATTGTGCTGAGGCCCAGTGGTGCCGCCAGGCGTAATCCTGTACGCACTGTGCATATATTTTTTCAACACTTTATTCATGAAAATCATTCATTACAACAATAAAAATAACTTGTGTACTGTCTTAATTGAAACATGCTTCGCACACAAATGATAGCCTATGCTTAGGGCAAAGAGAATGAACATCTCAACATAAGGATACTTTAGAAGATGAAGATTGGTGTAAACTTTGTCACGACATGATGATCAGTCCTGGCGCTTAAAAATGCAACGTTATTCAGGTGTTTAACAGTAAAAGGCGCACTGTTCTTAGCAGTTATGATGAAGGCAGTGAAATTAGGCATTGCATCCTACAGTCGCTCTGTTTGGAACATCGTAGTTTGGTTTCAAGATTGATAAGATTCAGTTAATAGGTAGAGTATGGATCATCTCAAAGTTTGGGACAACCAAACAGCAGTATAAGTAAATCCTTATTGTTAGGTGACCATAGCTGTCTTTTCTTTAGGCCTAGGCCTATCACAAATCCTTATTGTTAGGTGACCATAGCGGTCTTTTCTTTAGGCCTAGGCCTATCACAAATCCTTATTGTTAGGTGACCATAGCTGTCTTTTCTTTAGGCCTAGGCCTATCGCAAATCGCGACATAGACTCATTGCTTTCTTATTTTCTTTTCTTTCCCTTGTTCACATGTTGGGTAGTGAAGCGATAATGCATTTAAAGCAATGTTCACGTCACGTGAGCCAGAGCCGATATGGCCAGGGCTGCTTGCTCTGTAAAGGTATTTCTATCAGAAAGACTCGGGAAGCATGACATGAGGTTTACAATATTTAATTGAAGTTAACAATGTTATATCCTTAAAGGAATAGATAACTTAGAGATAATAAATGGAATTATTAAGAGTCTTTGGCATAGGCCCCGTCCTCAGTCCAGGACCCGAAGCGTGGAGACCCCGCAGATCCTGCCGGGTGAATACGGCAGGGGCGGAGCCTACCCCCTGGACAGTAGAACAGGAACCAAACTGGTGGTGGTTGGGGAAGGAGGGATGGTATTCGAAAGCCGATACCTGGAGACAGCAAACAGGTACGTGAGTGAAGAAGTTTTAAAGACGGTTGTACGATGATGAAGAATGATAGAAAAAGTGTACTCTCTTGCGGGTACAGGAGATATAACCAGCATGGTCTGCAGCGATTGCAGCGAGTCGGGGAGCTGCACGAGCTCAGAGCTTTCGGAAGCTCGGTTCTTGCACGGCAAGATGTAATGCAATGTGGTGCAAATCCCCGTGGAAAGTGCTTAATGATCGTTCGGTTCAATAACGATTGATGATTGCGATTTGATGATGCGATTCGAGTCGACTGTCGAGTCGAGTTGCGTATGTATATGATGAGTGAAGTGGGGTGATGGAAGGATAAAGGAAATTAACTGTTGTGACGTGATTACCCGAGGTTTTGCTTGCAGAAGCTAGACCAAGGGCGGCGGTGCGTAGTGACTAGAATGCTTTATTCTGTGCCTAAAGTGCCGGCTGTGCGTAGTGACTGGAGAAGAGTGGCTCGGGTCCATTGTAATTAATATAATGCTTTAGCCGAGCCGAATAAACACCACCAGACCTTTGCAAGGAAGCTTACCTTATTTGACACTTGCGAGAGCTATTTGCACATCTAGAAGGGCTTGATCCTGAGGTCTTATATAGGACTCGTAAGCCAACGAAGACCATCTTCCGAGCAACTTGATAGAGGATGCAGGTAATCCTAGAGCAGCTGCTGATGTTGCAGCGCCGATGCGAAAGGAATGGCCGGTATATTGGGAGGTTGAGAGCCCGCAGCTACCGACCACTGTAGACAAGTGGATCCTGAACCATTGCTTAGACATAGATGACCCAGAAGGTAGAAGAAAGAGTGGTGAATTGGGAGAAGTGTGAGGGCGAAGTTTAAGATAGTAGGATATGGAAGTATAGGGACAGAAAGAGTTATTTACTTTAGAAACTCTTAAACTGACACCAGAGCCTGAGGTGTCCGTTTTAGAATGTTTCAGAAATACGTTATAGAAGTGGGAGGAGAAGAGGATGGCTGAGAAAGCCAGATCCTGAGAAGGGTTAAAAACCTGGCTGTCAGAGCAAAATTCCCCGGGGCGCATGAACCCATAGAAATCCATGAGGAACGCGGCTTCGAGGAGTGAATTGATATAGGGAGTGAAAAGAGAGCCTTCCCGTAATTTACACACCAAAAGACGTAATAAGTGAGGGGTTAAAGGCAGGCGTTTATCAGGGACTGAGAGAGTGGATTTAGCGAGACCTTTGAGAAGCCAGCGAACGGAAGGTACAGAAAATAAGCTAGAAAAGTTAGGGTCATGGCATTTGGCATAGAATTGTATCCCTGCTAACATTCTTCTAATTGTAGGAATTTTAAGACGACGTGATTCGGAACTGTAAACGATGAAAGCGCAAATAGTAGTAATAAGAACAGGAAACAAGGGTAATTGGAGTGAGCCGCAGAAAATAGTGAACCAAGACCATGCCGATTTATAAGCTTTTAGTGTATTTGGGGCTACCCCTTTTTCCATGTAAACTCTAGCTGATGCTAGGAGAGAATCCAAATCGACGTTCAGTCCAGAATTAGGTATGTGAACGCTGGGCATGGTGTCGGCTCCGGGTTGGCTGTTGGGCATCGCCGCCTGAACTCCTGAAAACGAGAACGAGACAGCGCATCAGCAAGTACATTGCAATAACCAGGAATATGTTCTGCGTTAATGATGAAATTATGCATCACAGATTGCCATGTTAGACGTCTAAGTAGTGGCATGATAATGGCAGATGAAGACCTTCCTTTATTTATCATGCCGACGACTGCCGCGTTATTGCAATGAAGAGTTATGCGTTTGTGAGACCAAGAGCCACCCCATAAAACACTCGCAACCACGACGGGGTAGAGCTCATGAAGAGCAGAAGAGGCAGATCCAAGGGCAAAGGCAGAGAACTCGGCTGGCCATTTCTCTGCGAACCATTGCCCTTGGAAGACCCCCCCAAAGCCCACTGAAGGAGCCGCGTCGCGTCCGTAAACAAATCGAGGGAAGCGGAAGATTCAGGGACTTCGTTGTAGAAAAACGAAATGCCGTTCCAATTGTTAAGGAGCTGGGACCAGAACCTGAGGTCGGACCTGCTACCTTCGTCGACCTGGACTAGATCAGACAGCTTCTGTGGAATGAGCCAGATTTAGGAGACGAGAAATAAATGAGCGGCCCTGAGGGATTATCCTCATGGCTTAAATTTAGATGGCCTATTAGCGAAAGAAGTTCGTTTAGAAACCGCGACTAGAAGACACAAACGAAGCGGTAATGGCTCTTATTCTGAGGAGTTTCTCTTCTGGAAGAGAAAGCTTGCATTTTGACGGAGTCCAGCATAAAGCCTAGAAATTCGAAAGTGACGAAGAGGACCCACGGTTTTCTCCTCAGAGAGCGGGGCGCCTATGGTGCTGAAAGTTTGTCTAAGCGTGTCTAGCGGGAAGTCTTAGCGGACGGGAAGTCGATGAGCAAAAATCATCGAGGAGATGGAGAACGAACGTAATTTGTAAACGTTAAGCAGGATCCAACACAATGCTTCTGACAAGCAGTTGAAAATGTGTGGACTACTCCTACAGCCAAATGTCAGCCTATTAACAGTAAAATTTTGACTCCCACTTAACCCGAAAAGGGGCCATTCAGAGGGATGAATGGGCATGACTTTAAAAAGTCTGTGATATCGGCCTTCGAAGCCATGCACCTTGGCCTCGCTATCTTGATTAAGTGGGCAGCATTGTCGACAGAAGCATAGTAGAGAAAAAAGGGGTAAAGGGGATACACTCATTAACGCTTGGCTACGCTGCTCAGAGGGGGGAGATGACATATAAAGATGAGGCTTTTTTCCCTGAATATTTATGGTCGACTCCCATTGAATTTACTCTTAAAAGGAGAGAAAGGAGGAGAAGAGAACGGTCCAACCACGTAGCCTTTATTGACTTCTCTGGCCAGCAGGCTGACACAGTAAGTGGTTTGGACAGAGCAGATAATAAATTCCTAGCCATTACAGGGGAAGTCCTCAAAGGGGAGAGGGACCAAAACCCTTGAGAAAGCCCTGTGATTAGAGAAAATTAACAAAAAGAAGGATCGGGTGAGAGGACAGAAAGAGAGAGGGCAGCCACATTAATTGGGTGTGGAGGGATGCCCGCTCAGAATTGTTTTGATGTTGCTGCAGGCTTCCCTCTCGTAGGAGGCCTCATTCGCCGGGGGCAGACCGACTTTGGGTGGGGATCTTAGCAAAAGCTACAAACATGTGAAAAACGGCAATTAGGGAAAGTACAGACAGATTCATTGAAATTTACACACAGTTACACCATTAAAGCCAGCCGGGCCTCTTCTGTCGAGATTAGGGCTTACTAGATCAGCACCATGGATAGCAGCAAGCCGATCCCGGATGACGCTTTTAGGGCTAAAAAAAGTGGCGGGGAAGGCCGTGGAGAGCTACAGATGGAAGCACGCGAGCACTCGATGCCGCCAAAATGCCGAACCAGAAGCTCAGTGTCGGTGACTGCCCAGTCCAACCGGGTGTTGTGGAGTGTGATAAAAGCGGCAGATTTGGCTGCAAAAGCTAAATGGTATTCATAGCACAAGGTTCCGCCGTAGCATTGGCTGAAGTCGGCCATCATTGCCATGTAGAGGTCCAGTTCTTCCCTCCGCTCAGGGTAACTTTGGCACATGATATCTCTATAGACACTGAACGGAATAACAAAATTCCGGAAGGAGAGATTCGCGGAGCAGCCTAGGTCGATGGATGTTTTGAGTAAAACGGATACGCCCCCACAGTCTATGAACTGGACGACGATGTATGCGATGGCAGTAGGAGAGAGGCAAAAAGATTAATGTCCTTACCTTGATGATGCGAGATCTCATAATGGGAGAGAGAGCAGCAGCCGGCGTGGGAGAAACAAACCTCCTACCCGGATCTTGAGCTGGGAGCTGGAAGCGCAGGTTGAAGGTATGTAGACCTGCAAGAGCGGAGGCTTCTGCGGTCGCCCATGAAGTGGAGTGGGAGGGCTGGAGCCTTAAACGCTGGCAAGAAGGGAGGAAGTGGAGGGGAGCGGCGTGGGGAAAACATGGAGATGTTGAGAGAGGCTGCCGGTGTGGGAAGTTGATGGTCTCTAAGGTTTCCCATTCTTGCTTCGAGGCCTTTCACCGTCGGCGTGTGAGACAGGATAGCTTCCAGCATGGATTGATCGGGCCTTGGTTTGGATTTGGGAGGTCAAGGCTGGGGGCTGGCCGGAGCTTTGCATGCCTCTTTTCCTGGCTGGAGATGGAGGAGGCTTAGCCGGGCGGGCTTGCCTTTTTCCGGCTGAGCTGGGGCCTCCAGGGAAGGCTATATCCTCCTGGTCGGATATGGAGGAGTACCCAGAATACTCAGGCCAGAGAAGCAGGTCTTCTCTCGGAGTCCCGCTTTGGACGGGATTCCTTGTTTCTCCAGTAGCTCCAGAATCTGCTCAGACGGATGGTTTAACCATGGGGAGTCCCGTCTTGAGGACGGTGAGCTCCAGCGACATTGGCGGGTGGAACAGGGTCATCATCGCCGGAGTCAGATACTTGAAAGTCAAGCAAGTTGTAGGGAGGACATAGTGAGCTGTGAAGCGGAATACGACTGACTATCGAAAGCCCGTATACCGGAGACAGCAAACAGGTACGTGGAGTGAAGAAGTTTAAAAGTAACGGCTGATTGGTTAGGAGTAATGAATGAATGAGTGACGTAGCATTGAGTCTTCCTGACAGAATTTAACGCTGACGCTTCCATTTCTGTCCCATCCAAATTGCGTTAAAATGGCGTGTCTAGCAGCCAGAATTTAAAAAAAAATCCCGGGGGTGAAATCTCCCTCATCCCAGAAATGTTAAAAAGCTCTAAACCTCTATGTGTAGGGTAGCCATGCACCCGTTCTTAGCGTCCATGGTGGGCCATGGTGCGTACTATGGAATACAACCCTAGTGGCGCCCCTGCTGAGGCCCAGAACAACTATATCACAACATTACACCACTGAGTAGCAACACCTAATCAGGCCCAGCACAACTACATTACACCACTGAGTAGCAACACCTAATCAGGCCCAGCACAACTACATTACACCACTGAGTAGCAACACCTAATCAGGCCCAGCACAACTACATTACACCACTGAGTAGCAACACATAATCAGGCCCTGCACAATTAAATTACACCACAACACTACCTAGCAACACCTAATCAGGCCCAGCACAACATTACACCACTGAGTAGCAACACCTAATCAGGCCCTGCACAACTAAATTACACCACTGAGTAGCAACACCTAATCAGGCCCAGCACAACTATATTACATCACTGAGTAGCAACAACACTTAATCAGGCCCAGCACAACTACATTACACCGCTGGTAGCAACACATAATCGGGCCCAGCACAGCTACATTACACCACTGAGTAGCAACACATAATCAGGCCCCCAGCAGCAACACTAATCAGGCCCAGCACAACATTACACCACTGAGTAGCAACATAATCAGGCCTCTGCACAATTCTGGAATTACACCACAACACTACCTAGCAACACCTAATCAGGCTCCAGCACAACATTGTAATTCACTGAGTAGCAACACCTAATCAGGCCCTGCACAACTAAATTACACCACTGAGTAGCAACACCTAATCAGGCCCAGCACAACATTACACCACTGAGTAGCAACACATAATCAGGCCCTGCACAATTAAATTACACCACAACACTACCTAGCAACACCTAATCAGGCCCAGCACAACATTACACCACTGAGTAGCAACACCTAATCAGGGCCTGAGAGTGCACCTAATCAGGCCCAGCACAAATTACACCACTGGTGGCAACACCTAATCAGGTAGCATTCCAGTGGGTGTTCCCTATGTTTACATAAAACCACTGTGATTGGTTGGCAACACCTAGATTGGCTCCCACACACATTGGTTCGGTGCCGCCTGTCGGTGCAGCAACAGTTGAACTCCTAGCAATGCAAATGACTTGCGGAGAAACCGTAATGTGATTGGACCCACAATTCAGTGGAATGGCTTGATTGGCGGTGCCATTTAAAGTGAATGGTATGCGACTCCAGCAACGGGATGCACGCAGCCTTGTGTGGAGCCGTAATTCTCCATTCAACCAAGGATCCGTGAGCCCATTTAAAGTAGAATGGTATCTGTCTCCAACGCGATGCGCCCAACTAAAAGAGACTCCTGAAATGGCAGGCTCCAGAGCAGGACTTTCACAACGCCTAATCAGGCCCCGCACAAATTCAAATTACACCACTGGAGTAGCAACACCTAATCAGGCCCAGCACAACTACATTACACCACTGAGTAGCAACAACACCTAATCAGGCCCAGCACAACTACATTACACCACTGAGTACAGTAACAACACCTAATCAGGCCCAGCACAACTACATTACACCACTGAGTAGCAACACCTAATCAGGCCCAGCACAACTACATTACACCACTGAGTAGCAACACCTAATCAGGCCCAGCACAACTACATTACACCACTGAGTAGCAACACCTAATCAGGCCCAGCACAACTACATTACACCACTGAGCAGCAACACCTAATCAGGCCCAGCACAACTACATTACACCACTGAGCAGCAACACCTAATTAGGCCCAGCACAACTACATTACACCGCTGAGTAGCAACACCTAATCAGGCCCAGCACAACTACATTACACCACTGAGTACAGTAGCAACACCTAATCAGGCCCAGCACAACTACATTACACCACTGAGTAGCAACACCTAATCAGGCCCAGCACAACTATATTACACACCACTGCTCCATTCAAGCAACACCTAATCAGGATGTGTTCAGCACAACTACATTACACCACTGAGCAGCAACACCTAATCAGGCCCAGCACAACTACATTACACCACTGAGCAGCAACACCTAATCAGGCCCAGCACAACTACATTACACCACTGAGTAGCAACACCTAATCAGGCCCAGCACAACTACATTACACCACTGAGTACAGTAGCAACACCTAATCAGGCCCAGCACAACTACATTACACCACTGAGCAGCAACACCTAATCAGGCCCAGCACAACTACATTACACCACTGAGCAGCAACACCTAATTGGGCCCTTCATTAAAGGATATTACACCACTGAGTAGCACTGACCTAATCCTCAATCAGGGACACAGGAGCAGGACTTTCACAATGCATCGGTCTAGTGAAGGTGTGCTGGATTATTTAAAGCTAAAGACGTCCTGCAAAACATTGTTGTTTTCTGGGACCAACAGCATTTGTAGCTGCATTGTCACTTTAATCATTTTGAGTGTTCTGTTTAATAACAACCTGCCTTTGTAGAGTAGCACCACAACATCTCCAGACAACACAGATACAAAAAACCGAACATATCCAATTGCACACAGATCCACAAGTCTTTGTGCTAATGCATGAACATAAGAGCTGGTGGGTTTAAGTAAATATCTTACAAATAGCTCTGTTCTGAGAACACAATTATGTAGTTATAAACTATAGGCCTACCTAGATATTCACACGCATAGTAAATAGTAAATAAAGCCACAGAGATGGAAACTTCCAAAACAAACACACACACACACACACACACACACACACACACACACACACACACACACAGGCGTAACTCACCAAGCAGCAGGCCCACAGGAGAGAGCTCCATGCTGTGTGCTGTCCAGTTTCTGATCGACTGAGATGGTAGTGTGATGAGAGAGAAAGACACTCTGCTCAAGATAAACTACCCTACCCAACAGAGAACAGGGGAGGAGTGGTAGAGAGTTTCTGTGTGTGTGTGTGTGTGTGTGTGGTGGGGGATTGCATTGGTGGGTGGGTGTAAGGCAGAATAACTGAGATAGACATGCAGTCAGGCAAGAGTGGGTCTGCAAAAAGTAATACAAAAAACATATCTCGACTGATTGAATGATTGATTGAGTGATTAAGTGATTTATTGATTAATCCATTCATTCATACATTCATTATTTTTATTGTTTACTTCACAGATGTTTAGTTAGATGGTTAACAAGCCGCAATGCATTTTGGACAAAATACCAACTATGCCTTGTTCTCCTGAGACTAAAAGTCCACCTGTTTTTTTTGTTCTGTAGAAGACATTCAGAACAAGGAAACAAAGAGAACAGACAACAAGTAACCATGTATGTGAATAATAGAGGGAGAACTTGGATGTTATTACTGAGAGTCAAAAAAGAGGTCAAAAAGAGGAAGGCGGCAAGGCCTGAATCTTTCATATCACATACAGTACATAGATGCAACCAGTTTGTCATTATTGGTCTTTTGGTCTTTTTTATTTTTGCAATTGCCATTCTACATCACTTTTATCACATTAAAAAGGAAACTTGCAGGATCTGTTTAATATTATGTATTCATTCACCATATCTAATTGGCATGGCTATAACTGCAAGGAAAAAAAGAATGAGGAAGTAGCAGCCAGAGATGTTCTGAGAGCTGACCCATGTTCAGCTAAAAGCCACAGAGTCTTCAAAAATAAACATGTTGGCGACACAAGTGTGAACTTTAAAAGAGACCTTTCTCACGCCTCTTTTGTGGTATGTTTTTTTTTCATTGGCTTGGTTTTAGTATCACTTGGTAAACATTTTAGGATCAATGATTTGGTATTTTAGGAACACCTCCTCATTATTTTGTACAAGGAGTGTCGTATCTCAGAAGAATATCAGTCGTCATATAAACAATAAGGACTCAGAAACTGCATTCATTAACTATGTATTCATTAACTATGTCTAATTGCCATAGATTTTTGCTATAACTATATTTTGATAATATTTTCTTTTATTTAATGTGTTGTTCAGTAAATGTTCACTGTACTACCATCTGCACATGTGCAGTAGAGAGGAAATGGTTGGTGAGCCCCTCCTACACACAGCTCACAGCCTACAGAGGAAACCAGACCAGAACCACAATCTCTCACCTCCTCTTGCACAGCAATAGACACGTACTGTAGAAACACAAAGAAAAGGTAGAAAACAAGTGAACGAGCAACAGATGAAGAAACAACAAACAAACAGCAATAGGGTATAAAAAAAGACAGAGGGGAGGACAGTATAGGCAGATTGAGGCAGATGATTGTGAAACACTGAAACCAATGATGACCCAGGTAGTGACTAATTCAACACCACGGACAGCACCCACATTTGGCTCAGTGTTTCATTGTGTTTCTCACGCTGACTATAAATAGCCCTGAAACGTCTTGTCATGAGTGATGTCAGCCTTGGGGTCATTGCGATGGGTTGAGTTGATACAGATAATCATCTTGGGCTAATACTTTTTTATGCCAGGTCTTTTCTCAGTTCTCTTGTACATGCTGTGCATATCCAAATAAGGTAGCACATGGTTCTGGCTATGGTGAGAACTGACTGTGGAGACAATATCCAACCAAAATCCTACATCAGTAAAAATCTATAATAATGCACATTCTGTTTTAGAGTCCTCATGTCATTTTCTGTGTAAGTGTTTGGGTGCTCTGAAAATGATAACCAAAATGATTTTTCGGACTTGTGAGGTCTGCTGTTCAGACCCTGAAGGGATTTATTTTCTGTTCATTGCTTTTTGTGAGAGTGTTTCTACTTATCTCAGTAAGTAAAAGTAAAAGTAAAATAAATCAAGAGCCTATGTTGAGTACAAATATGTCTTCTGAAGGCTTAAACAGAACCCAGCCAAAAACTCCAATAAAACTTGTATCAACTTTGAGGGACAGCTATGACCATGCAGGATTATCCAGACCAAACGTGACGATTTTGCTACATACTATTCCTATTTATGTACCAGCATGCACAATTTGAGCCTCCTACATGGTTTAGTTCTTGCATTGTGGTCTTGTGAACTTTGACAAAAAAAAGAGGCCGAACAAATTCGACACCCCCCTCCCCCAGTAAAACTGGCTGTATCTTGGAAAGTATTGATCTTACATAAGAGTAATTTTACAGTGTGTCTCCTGGGTAACATAGGTACACCTGGTAATTTTTTCAGAATTTTATGAGACCTAAGTGCGTGGGCCCTGGTTGAACTGACGTGGAATGACCCTAGGCCTATTTACAACATAAATTGTCAATAGGCTATGCTGGTGACACAAATAAAATCTCCTTTGGAAACCAATGGCTTACGCCTTACAGTATCAAGCGGACTTAAACTGCCATATCGTGCGAAAAGTTGTAATAAAATTCACGCAGCTCCATGAGTCAAGGAAAGTGCGAATGAAGTAGCCACTTCTAAATGGGACCCACTACACAGTAGCTTAAGGTGTGTTGCTAAAGCAGCCATAATGAAATGAAGGTGTCATTGTTTGGATACTTCACACACACGTGCTTTTTAATCTCACAGACTACAACTACCAAGCTGGAATCAAAGCACATCGATTCCCCTCTCACACCCTGCACGCACTTATATGCACAAATAAACAAGCGTCTCAGTCTCACGCATGTATAGGCAAAACTGTATCAGACCGGTAAAGCACCCGATTTGGTTCCCCATGCAATTCATGTTTCCCCTCTAGGTCTTTAAGTGCGCCACATACGACGCACCCGACCTGTAGCGCGACAATGTGACGTCACAGATGCGCCGTAACCATTTATACTCGCGCGTCGTCGTCACGACAATAGTTGCAATATTCTCCTGAACAGAGGTGTCGCTGTTGTGAAAAGATTAACGCTAACCACGTTATACAGCAGAAGAAGCTGCATTAAGAAACACTAGTAGCAGAGAATGTAAACGGGCTCTGCCATTAGCTAGCCTCTGTGATGGTACTTCAGACTTTGGTTGCTACTATTCACAACTACCACCATCATTATCATCTAGTTTCCAAGGTGTGCGCACAGGTAGATAGATAGATACTTTAGTCATCCCGAGGGCTTACACGGAAGCTCTAGTCGGTTACCGTAGCTGAAAACACGGAAAACGCAATACAGCACTGTGAATACGCACGGTAACCTAGCAACAATGCAAGAACTTCAAAACAGTGGCGTAAAGGAAACCGGAATTCCGGGGGAACCAAATCGGGGGCTTCACCGGTGTAACGTTGGTCAATCTTCCATTGCACAGAATCATTTTTTGTAGCACGTGCAACAAATGACAGTCGAAAGATACAATTACAGTGCTGCTATCAATTTGCTTGGTATAACCGCATTTATAGTTTTCTACAAATGCAATCAAATTGGCCTCCATCACTCAACCAATGCTATCGGTAACATTATTGTACCTAGGTCCTTATTGATATTAGAAGATTAACATTACCTGCAGTAAAACCAAGCATGTCCGATAAACATTCTCAGATTTATTTCGGCTTCAAGAAGAAATGGGAATTACATTTCATGTGAACATCGTCCTATCCTTATTATACGTTCTCTGCGGTAAACTACAGTCCTTGTAGGAAGTGTCCATTGTTTTTCCAACCCACTTTTAACTTCCAACAAAATTACGTCTCACTGCAACGATGCGCCATCTAGTGGACAAACGACTACTTATCGCCAATATTGGAAATGCAGCCATGATGATGATGATGAATATTTGGCTTTCTTTTAATCCTACTGAATTTTTAATTATGTATCGGCCGTTCTAATAGGGGAGAACCGGGACGAATGAAACACTTCTTAATTAAACGTAATTTAGAAAGACATCGTAAAACACTGAAAGTTAATATTTTGTCACTAGCAACCTACATCTATCCTCTGTCAAATACAGTTGCATTTACAGCTCTGAACAAAACCGTTCAAGAGTTATTTAAGGAGAAGTCGAGCGTAGCGTTTTGTTTCATTCGTCCCCTCCTGGCTGGGACCTAATGAAACAGCATGGGGGACCTAATGAAACATACAGCTTAAATTATGTAAACTTCCCACAATTTCAATATTTGACAACATATCATAAATGGTACTTCAAGTATGTGTTATTTTAGATAGATTGCTGCTGGGCTATATGTCTTGGTTCATGTTTGTTAACAACTCATTGCCGTCATGCAGAGTGCGAATTACCCCACCATAATTGGGGGGTACTGCTCCTTCACTTCTTCTATGACCATCATGGTCCACTACCATATCAATCCCCATCGTGATCGCCAAGTGCAACATGTGTTGTGCAACACACATACAAGGTGTAAACATGTGACAAACTGATAATCAGTTGGCTACAGAATATCTCATTGTCAGGGCTCTACACTAACATTTTTTTCCAGGAGCACTTGTGCGCCCAAGTTAAAAAACTTAGGAGCACAGACAAACATTTGGGCGCACAGTCAGTTCTGTACTTAACTTAACATAATCTAACATTACACTACAGCTAACACTTAAACATGCCAGTGCACCAATTGTGAATATTAAGAATGACTGACAACATTTAGGCTACAGGAAATAGGATTTTAAAGATCAGTGCCTACTTTATTTTCAGTCTGTTCTATTTTCCTACATTTTGTTAATGTAAAATAGTATAATACATTGCCATATTTGCATTTAGCCTGTATATCAAGTATCCTGCCAAATGTAGGCTAATTTATTTATTTGCGAATCCATCTGTAGCTAATCCAAATATGCCCATGGGGACCTATCTGACTGCATACTGCCTAATACTACTACTAAAACAGTCCATTTTCTCTTCCACAAAACCCAACATAGGCTAATCAAGGATATATATATATTTTATACTTTTACTTTTTATTTGAAATATCTGCATTGATGGGGGCAGTAGGCGAACGTTAGGCCTATTTTCGTTTTGCACTTCAGCTTGTAGCCTATTCGGTCTAAACAAACAAGCATGCGTGGAAGCCTGGAGCTGTCAGTAGCGTTCTACCTTTGAATAAAATGGGAGTATTACGGGAAGCTACTTTTGTGCCTGTTCGCTACAGCTATATTTTGCATATTGCAGCAAATACGTCAACTGGGCTAAAAGGCATGTTAGGTTACCTTTCCTTCTCTAACTGCATTCTCAGAATCTCATCCTGTTCCTACGATATCCGATGAATTCGGTGGATAGAAGAACTAATTTCTTCAATCTTTGCATCTTGGCTGGCTAGTCTAACTTTCCACTTTTTCGGCGTGCTCTTGGATTTGATAGAAGTTTAACTACTAGCGAGTCACAACGCCAAACTGCTAACGTTGATGGGAGGTGTAGTTTTTATGCTGCATTCGCGACATGATTCTATGGTTTGCACCAGTAATGTTTCTTGATGTTGCGGTGTATTTTGTAGACAAACATTGACATGGTTAGAAGTCATTCGCACCAGTGCGCCTTAATATTTTTTTGCACTCGCACGCCATCATTTTTACTCGCATGTGCGAGTGAAATGGGCGCACTGTAGAGCCCTGATTGTTATTACTGTATATCCAAAAGAGAACTGTTTTGATCAACTCTCAAAAGTTAGAAATACCTTTACAAGAAGCCTATTGCTTATTTCATGACATATTGATTTGGTTTATTTTTAGATTTCATAAGACCTGGAGGTAAGATCCAACCCTCTAATATAGCCTAGCCTACTCAGAAACCAATTTTCCATTATAGTGTAATGATCTGAGCCTAGCTATTGATGACTGTGCTCCCATAATGCTGTGCAGTGTATGTGTGTGTAATGTTGATGTTGGTTTTAGTATGAGTAATTGCGTTTACCTTGTCATGTATGTGTTAGCTGGTATAGTCTTTCTTTATGTTGTACCTCATGTGTTTACCCCGTGTATTGTATGTGACTACCCTGTTTGTGTATCGTGCTTGTTTAATTGACCTCCTTTGTTTTGCCTGTGTAATGATGTTCGTGTGTTTTGGTGCGTAACCAATAAACCCATTCTAAGACAAACTGTGCAGTTTGTTACATTGGTGTCAGAAGTGGGATGACGACCCCTACTGGACGGGAGGAGAAAGCTGCAACTGATGCCCTGGCGATGATGAGTTTCCTGCCAAGACGGCTCTTCGACAGCGGGGCCCAGCAGACGGAGCCAGCCTGCAGCGTGACCGTGACGAAGAGACCCGCCCCCGGCCACAGGAGGGAACGAACCGGGCTGATGGCAGCATCCCGCCACTTGAACCCGCTCCACACGGGAGCGATGGAAACCGGCCAGTCCCCGGTGCGACGGCGGCGGTAGAAGGGCGGCCCAGCGTAAAGTTGCCCCACTGCAATGGCGAAAGGCCGCTGGTGACATACCTGGTACAGGTCCGGCTGGCAGCCGAGCTGAATGGCTGGTCGGCGGAGAGAACGGGCGTACAGGTGGCGTTGGCTCTGGAGGGGGAAGCGCTACAAGTATTAGAAGACCTGCCACTGGCGGAGCAAGTAAGCTGGACCGCAATCGAAGCAGCTCTGCAACGACGATTCGCCAGAGAATCTTCATCAGCGATGCCAGAGAACAACTCGCTTCCAGACGGGCGACACAAGGACGAGACAAGCAAGTTCGGCGGGCTGACCTGCAGCTGTATGACCGGGCGGGCTACCCAACGTACAGCCAGAGTCTACATGAAGAGATGGCACTGGAAGCGTTCGTGCAAGGCATCCACCCAGAGCGGCTAAAAGAACACCTTCGCCTGAGCGCCCCCAGCTCGCTGTCCGTGGCGCTCGCGGAAGCCGAACGGGTGGAAAACATCTTCCGCAGACAACAGAGTCGAGGCATTGCGCACGCCAGACATCGATGGAGGAAGACGGGAGGAACTGAGGTGACGCCGCAGACCACGCACAGCCACCACAACGCGCCACGCTGAAAGTGGAAGAGGCCGCCAGCAGGGACGGATGCCACCGTGTGGCGAGCCGACACATCATATAGTACTGCCCAGCCTCGCACCCCCTCACGCCGCGCCCCAGTTACTAGAAGAAGGTGGCACGGCGGGAGGGGCTATGGACTGCATAATGGCTGGGCCGCTCGGCCAAACCAGAGGACTGTATGTGGACTGCACGCCAGATGGGACTCGGTGTCGCTGATTGATCGATACTGGCTCCAATTATCTCGCTTGTGCTCGGTCTCTTCCCCGCACGCTGGTAGCCAGACCCAGAGGCTGGGAAAAAGACAAAAACGCCGCATCACAACAGTTACCGGAGAGCGAGCGGAACTGTATGGACAAAAGTGGGTGCGCAGTGCATCAACGGTGAGACGGGCAGTGAGCCGGCTTTGGTTGGCTAGCATTCAGGATGATTGCATTCTCGGCCTGGACGCTAGAGAAATGGGGGCTGTGGTGGACATTTCCCGTTCACACTACACTTAGGGACGAGCAGCCGAGTGTTGCACACGGGCGGGGAAAACAGAGCATGAAGTGCGGAGAGCTGGCGCGACGAAGAACTCTCCAACTCGGCTTCCACACAAGTCCGGCAGGAAGCTTAACTCGCAAAGAGTACTGGCCATCCCAGACTCCGCCCCTCCCCACACAAGCCCGCGAAACTCAAGCCCGCGAAAACAACAGTTCTCATCCAGGTCCGCTCGCTGAGGCCGCCACTGCTCAGCTCACGCCCACCAGGGAGGAGCCAAGAGAGCGGGTTGAGCCAACACCACTCTCCGCTCAGAGAGCGCTGTCCTCTGTACCTCTGAGACAAGGCAAGCCGTAAATGAACTCTGCACTCGTAGCTGTGAGGGGCTGAGTGAAGCACAGGGTAGCCAGGGCGGAGACTACTAGCAGCGCATAACCCGACATCTTCGGCCCAAAGAGATGAGGACTGCACCCGAACGAGCCTGGTCCAACACGATATCGACACCGGAAATGCCCGGCCCATTCGACTTCAGCCTCATCGCTTACCGTTCACCAAACGACAAGCAGCTGAAGAAAAGATCAAGGAAATGGCCACGGCAGGAGTGATAGAGCCAAGCAGTAGTCCCTGGGCTGCGCCGGCTGTACTCGTCCGGAAGAAGGACGGCTCGTGGCGCCTCAACCAGGTAACCCGGAAAGACTCCTACCCGCTCCCCCGCATTGACGATGCGCTGGACAGCATTGCCGGCTCCTGCTGGTTTAGCTCGCTGGACTTACGCAGTGGCTACTGGCAGATTGAGCTAGCCCCGGAAGCTCGGCCAAAGACAGCGTTTACCATCGGGCAAGGGCTGTGGCAGTTCCGGGTACTTCCATTCGGCCTATGCAACGGGCCAGCGAACTTTGAGCGGCTGATGGAGCGTGTCCTGGCGGGCATTCCACGAACATGCTGCGTGGTTTACCTGGACGACATCCTGTGTCATGCAACAGACTTCACCGGTGCCATAGGACATCTGGAAAAGGTGTTCGACGCCATACGGGTGCTGGGCCTGCTGCACCGAAAAGTGCCACCTGTTCCGGAGGCAAACCGGATTCCTGGGCCATGTCGTGGGGGCCGCCGGAGTGGCCACCGACCCAGCTAAGGTGGAGACGGTGAGACGTTGGCCTGTTCCACACGACGGTGCTGAGCTGCGGAGCTTCCTGGGCCTGGCGTCATATTACAGGCGCTTCATTCGGGACTTTGCTACAGTCGCCAGTCCGCTGCATCGATTGACGCACAAAGGCCAGCTCTTCGAGTGGACACGAGAGTGCGACGCGGCATTCCGGCGGCTGCGGAGGGTGCTATGCGAGGCCCCGGTGCTCGCCTTCCCTGACCCTCGATTGCCGTTTATCCTGGACACCGACGCCAGCGACGTGGGCGTCGGCGCCGCCCTCTCACAAGCAGGCGCGAGCAGGGCGAAAGCAAGTGGTCGATACTTCAGCCGCTCACTGGACCGGCGGAGAAGAATTACTCGTGACACGCAGAGAACTGTTGGCTGTGGTGGTGGCAGTAGTGCGCCATTTCGAACCTACCTCTACGGCAAACGGTTCCTGCTGAGAACGGACCACGCACGCCGCCACCTGGCTGCTGAACTTCAAAGAACCAGAGGGCCAGCTGGCTCGCTGGTTGGAGGCGCTCCAGGACTACGACATGGAGATTCGACACCGGGCGGGTCGCCTTCACGGCAACGCGAACGCCCTGTCCTGTGAGAGAGTCGCTGTTTTCAACGCTAGCCAGCGCCGGCTAACGAGGGTCAACGCCGCCAACAGCACGCCATTGAGGGAGCCAGCGCCAGCAGCACGCCAGCGAGACTCAACGCCGCCAGCGCCAAGGCCATCAAGAGAGCCACCGCCACCAGCTTCACGCCAGCGAGAGAGTCAACGCCGCCAACAGCACCCGAGGTCGCTCTCGCCACCTTCCGCTACCAGCTACAGTGATCGAGACCGAGACAACGCGACCGCAGCCCAACGCCACAACGCAGCACTGCAGAGCGGCAGCTGGGGCCACGGACGCCAGCAGTCGCCGTGGACGGATGTCGAGGGAGGAGATCCGAAGGCGAATCGAAGACGCCACGCCTTCGGAAAGTGTGGTCTTGGATCGGCCGGTCAGCAACCGCCATGGACTGACGTATCAGCACTCGATCCAGAGACCAAAGCGATTTATTCACAGTGGCCGGAATAGTAGCACGTCAAGGACTGTTGTATAGACACTGCCGAGCTCCGATAGGCAATCTGACATTTTCCAGTTGCTGGTTCCTGCTGGATTACGAGCCTGTGTACTGGAACATGTGCATGGGGCAGGGGGGGGCGCTCATTTCGCATTGCAAAGACTCTTCAGCCGGCTGAGAGGCCACTTCTATTGGCCGATGCAGGCTGGACGTTGAACTGCATGTTCACTGCTGTGACGCTACCTGCACAAAGAAGGGCCCCGTGGCCTTCGCGACGCTCCGCTGCAGCAATACGCAGTCAGGGGTCCCATGGAGCGGGTAGCCGTCGATGTCATGGGCCCACTGCCAGTCACAGAGCGGGGAAATCGCTACGTGCTCGTGGCCATGGACTATTTCACTAAGTGGCCGGAGGCGAGGCGCGTGCCAGATCAGAGCCACACGACAGCCGGACAGACTGGTCACTGAGATGTTCTGCCGGTTCGGGGCACCGGAAGAGCTCCACAGCGACCAAGGGCGGAATTTCGAGGCAGAGGTGTTTGCTGAGGTTTGCCAGCGCATGGGCATCCGGAAAACGAGAACGACACCTCTGCATCCACAAAGCGACGGGCTGGTGGAACGGTTTAATCGGACTCAAGCAGTGCAGCTGGCCATATTGGCCGACCGCCGACAAAAGGACTGGGACTTACACTTGCCCCTGGTGCTCTGGGCATATCGCACAGCGGTGCAAGAGTCAACGAAATGCACACCGGCAGCTCTGATGTTCGGGCGAGAGCTACGCACGCCAGTGGACTTGGTGTTCGGTTCGCCTCCGGAAGCTGAGATTGGAGGTAAGCCAGGGCTGGAATACTACAAGCAGCTACGCGAGAGACTGAAAGGAGTACACGAGTTGGCCAGGCAGGCTATGAGTGAAGCTGGAATACGCCAAAAGCGAAGCATTTATACGCTGTCGTCGCCAGGAGTTCCAGCACGGCGATAAAGTTTGGGTGTACTGCCCGGAGAGAAAGAAAGGCATTTCCCCTAAACTCACTAGTCAGTGGGTAGTACCGTGCGATGTCTTAGAGAAGCTGTCTGATGTGGTCTATCGTGTGAGACTGATTAAGCGTCGGAGAGTTGTGGCTCTCCACCGTGATCGACTGGCCCCGTATCGACCCCTGGCCTCAGCTGAGGGTCGTGGAGACTTTGACACTGACTCTGTGGAACCTGGTGACAATGGTTGTGGCTCTAACACCGGTCACCGTGCAGCCTTCACCGGAAGTCACCGGCGCGACAGCGGGGCGCCCACAACGCCAGCGTCGCGTCCCAGCCAGGCTCATGGACTGACGAAGGGTCAGACTTGAGTCAAGGGGACATGGACTAAGTCTCGGGGGGGCTGTGTAATGATCTGAGCCTAGCTATTGATGACTGTGCTCCCATAATGCTGTGCAGTGTATGTGTGTGTAATGTTGATGTTGGTTTTAGTATGAGTAATTGCGTTTACCTTGTCATGTATGTGTTAGCTGGTATAGTCTTTCTTTATGTTGTACCTCATGTGTTTACCCCGTGTATTGTATGTGACTACCCTGTTTGTGTATCGTGCTTGTTTAATTGACCTCCTTTGTTTTGCCTGTGTAATGACGTTCGTGTGTTTTGGTGCGTAACCAATAAACCCATTCTAAGACAAACTGTGCAGTTTGTTACAATAGTCTATGGTAGTCAGTGTCAAATCAACACAATTGCCAAGAGATATGTGAAACCTAAGCAATCTTTAATGTGATTAAGGAGCATATAGCCACTATGAACAATTTACGAGGCTCAATGTATCTCCACACTTCATTGGTAGACTTCCGAGGGCCCTGACATTTAAAACGAGACATTGAGAACTTTGAAAAAGCACTGGTAGTTTACTTACAAGACGATTTATACAGACAGTATCTTCACAAAGTTTAGCGTTTGCAGCCGTTTGCAGCCATCTTGATTTTTCATCTTATTTGAAGATTTTTCATCTTCATCTTATCATCTTAAGCCATCTTATTTAGTCACGATAAGATACATTGAGCCTCGTAAATGGTGTAAAACAGTGATTTATTTGCATGGCTAGCCCGATGCCGAAGCACCACCATTGAAAAAGCTGTTGGTAGCATCGGCTAACTAGCGCCAGATTTTGGAGTGCAGGGGACAAGCCGAAATGGGCTATGAGACATACGTTCACACTCGGTATCATGTTTCAACACACTTTAGGTCAATATCACACCGGAATTCTCCTTTAATATGCTCTATGTTTTGTCCAAATGATGACTGTCTATCATCGTTGCACTCGGAGAAAACCGGAATGTTTCATTCGTCCCCCGTTTCAATCGTCCCGGTTGTACCCTACCGATAGTATGTGCGTGCCTGTTGTGCCTGTGAGCGTGTGCATGTGTATATGTGTGCACCGCCATCTACAGGCCAATGAGTGTACAGTCACTAAATGTACACATAACCTAACATTTTTTAGACCCCCCCATGGATGAAATTCTACGAAACTTGGCATACCCCCAGAAAATGCCAGGTCAATCATACACATACAATTTGGTGCAGTTCTGAACATCTTAACTGAAGATAGGGGCGATTAAAGCAGAATGATATTGCATTTTCATTTTTTACCGGGGGGGTGCAAATCACAAATGAGTGATTATGGGCCAGGTTGATGTGGGCCCTTGAGACCAACATACCATAAAAGATTCTTCATCCTCAGTGCCACGGTTCAGGTAGTTATTTAGGAAAAACTGCTTTTTTTGCGGTACAGGGGGGGAGTGGCCCCCGGGGACGAAACAAAATTTTTCCGTAAAAGTCTAGTGGGGCTACATAGCCACCAAATTTCATGTGCACCAGTGTTTCGGTGTCCCGGGTATCGTTGACCAAAAATTCAGGAAGTAGATGATGGGGGGAAAAAAAAAAAAAACTTTGACAATCATTATATGACCGCTTCGCTAGCGGCGGTCATAATAATAAATATGCATATGCATGTAATATATTGCACAGGTTTATGGGCAGGTTACAGTATGGATTAAAAAAAGTAAATATATTGTGCAGTTTTGGGTGTTAGCAGTGCAAGGGCATTGATGAAACAGTGCAGGAGTAAGTGTAAACAGGTAAACAGTGCAGTGCAGTCAATCATCACACACATCATCATACCCCCCTCACCAGATCAATACCAGTTTGCATACAGGGAGAACAGGTCAACAACAAGGATGCCATAGCTATTGTGTTACACACTCTGCTAGAACACCATGAGTACAGGAACACATATGCAAAGCTTCTCTTTGTTGATTTCAGCTCAGCATTCAACACAATCTTGCCAAACAAACTCTGTAGCAAACTACATGGACTTGTAAATAGCCCACTGTGCAGTCACTCACACAGGTGCTCTCACTGCTGCTATCTGACCAATCCACTGTCCACTCAGATGTTCTCACTGCTGCTATCTGACCAATCCACTGTCTCTCAGATGTTCTCACTCCTGACCAATCCACAGTCTGCACAGGTCACTATGCCAGAGCCAGCTGCTATCCAGCTAACCCTCTGTCCATTAGGGGTCCTCACTGCTGCTTGAAACACGTTGTTGAACACAGGTGGTGTGAATTTTGCTATTTTCCCACAAAAGCTCTTTTCATTGACACCCGTTCACCAGGTCGAAGTAAGGAAGACTACAGGTGAGCTCACAATGTTTTCTTTTTTCATTTTAAGCAAATAGTGACATTTGAAATTGAAAGCCTTGTACTCTCTATTAGAGACACTCTCAGGACTAGTACCACTACACATAATGCAGCAGTTTAAACTAACTGAGCTGAGGCAACTAACAGAGTTGCCTGTTGATATATTCTGATGACTAAATAGAATGATAAAATCAGTTTAGACTAACTGAGCTTTTTAAGTTGCCTATGGATATATTCTGATGATTAAACAGAATGGTACAAGTTTTTGAGAGTAAAGGTTTGTGGATAAAAGTGTCATTAATATCCAGAATTCTTGTTCATTGATCTCTGTAGGGACAGAGAACAAGTTCCATCTGAAATGGAGGAATCTTACAGTCAGACATCAGCATATATTACACCTACAGATACCTACATACCAACACATACCAACATGTCTGATTTTACATGCTTTGAAAACTACAATATTACATACAACGACAATTACTGTTACACTCAGTATTTGAAGGTCGGTGACTTGATAACTATTTGTCTGAGTTTCTCAGCTGCGCTCCTTGGGCTATGCTTTGTTGTCTATGGATTATACTCTCTGGTCAAAACTGGTCTTTTTTATCAAGTGTTTGTTATAAACCTGTTATAAATTTCTGATCTGATTCAAACTTCTGCCCTATGGATTCGATTTTCTAAACACTTTCTGGTTTTATCGGATTTGATAACAGACTTTCACTCCTTTAGTTATGGTCTGTCTTTTATCTATGATGTTGCTGTTTTGGCTAATATTTGCTTTATGGTGTTTATATCTGCTGAGAGATATGTAATGATTGCTCATCCTATTTGGTATAGAAGCATCTACACAATCAGGACATCAGTCATTTTGTCGGTCACTGTTTGGATCATAATACCCATATTTGTGATGAAGCTTGTTCTCACTAATGAGATCTATGATGATTTGCTTGTACTCTTGTTTTTCCTTCTCCCGTATCCCTTGGTGATGTTCTTTTTCGTGGGGACATGGAGGGCTCTCTCCAGGAATACATCAGTACCTCGTCATGAGCAGAGACGAATTATGGGAACCCTGGCTCTTGTTCTTGGCATTTATACAGTCTTATTCCTACCTTATGGGGTGGAACAGCTGATTTATATTTACCACCCTTTTGGTAAGACCTCATGGTTCCTGAGGCTTTACATTTGCGTGAAACTAGTCAACTTTCTCGTAGCACTGAACTCCCTATTTGATTTTCTCCTTTATTTGTTTATGAGGAGGGATGCTAAAGATATCTTGAGGGCTCTGTTCTTCTGTTTTCGTAAGAGACATGAAGACGACAGTGTTACAGAAACTGTCGCAGAAGCCCAAGTCTAAACTGGTTAATTTATTTGAAAGGCTGATTTGGCTGGTCACACGTTACACTTTCTTAATTCTAAAAAGAAAAAAGAAAAGATACACAGGAAAACATGTACCTTGCACATATATGATACGATACGATACAACTTTATTTGTCAGTTTGTGCTGACATTCTTTTTGCATCCCTGGGCAGCTCATTTAAGGAGAGGAAGACAGAAACAATACATACATGTAAGACATATAGCATCAATAGACCGACATGTAGACATACATGTAGGACATAAAGCATCAACAGACACACATGAAACTTGAGAGTATCAACAGACAAACATGAGACATAGCCTGAAATGACATTAACATATGTGATAGTTCCCACTTTTAAGGGATGTAATGTATGAGGCATGATGCTATAAGGCATTTCCCACCCCCTTCCATTCCTGATACAGTGGAAAAATAAGAGATTAACTGACACAAGGGGGGAAACCTTTGAAATGTATGTGCATATGTGTGTTTACAGTGACTGGTTTCAGTTGATATTTGGTTCTGTGTGTGTTTACGGTGAGAAGTCACTGCAGTTTTCATTTGGTTCTTTGTCTTTACAGTGAGAAGCAGGGGTGGAGCTTGAGGGGGTGCGGCACGCCCCCGGCCTGGGACCCGCAGAGGCCCGGTGCGAGGGCGCCCCTCCCCCACCTCCGGGTAAGGTGGGACGGGCCTCTCCCATGGCACAAGGCCGGAGGAGCTAAGATCATGCAAACGGTTTCTTTTCAATCATTTTCATCAGAGTGGGACGTATTGGACGAGTTATGACTCACGGTTGCTGAAAAGTTTTTAAATTTACTTTGATGATTTAGGTGTAAAATATTGAATAAAATGTTCTGCTGTATGACTGGCTTTATTTTAACTCTCATATTGAACTTTACGACGTGCAAATTTACAAAATTGGATCAACGATATTGTCTCCTACAGGCGTCAATGAGAGAACACTTACACTTACATGATTTTGGTTTCGATTTTCTAATTGGAGTAGGCCTAAGTCTTTGTGACAACACGTCATGATACATTTGATAATGTTTGATCGTTGTATGAAGCATCTTTTACGTAGCCTAATGCGCTCTAGAAAGTGAAAGTAGCCTAACCTAGGCCTATATGCGCTCTGTGTCTGAGCTGTCTGTGCACGTCCGCAATTGATTACGTTCCTCAAATGGAGAACACATCAATCCGGTATTTTTTGCTGGGATCCGGTCCGCCAAGCACTTTCATCCGGACCGCTGAGCATTTCATTTGGTTATCAGGCTGCTCGCTATTTTTTTCCTGCGAGAGAGACGACGTTGGTTAGCTTTACTGCAAACTGTTTTTCACTCTCCTTAGAGAACGTTTACAATGTCAATGTCAAAACATCATGTTAAATAGAGATAACATCATGTTAAATTAAGTTAACTCTTAGTTATCTCCTTTGCAGCAGATCTAACGTGAACATGCGATCCATTTAATTGGGAACGCGTCTGCACTCACGAGAGGGAGAGAGAGCCGCAGGTTCCAGCTGGCTTGTCATTGCTGATAATTGATATCTCCTTCTTATAAGAAACTTTTAAAAGGAAATCATGAAGGCAGCAGTAGTTCCCACTACTGACCATTTAAAAAGTGTGAGAGGGCCATACCATAGCAGGCAGAAGATCATTGAGAAACTAGAAATGCAATTCCGAGGAATTACACGAGGGGATGCAGTCTGCTGGTTAGGGTGTTGGTGAGGCTGTTGAGCTTGCTGCTAGCTGGTTGGTAGGGTAATTGTGATAACCTGCAAAGGTGCTTTTGGAGTAACCAAATTTGAATCTTGTGTGACATGGGATTCTTGAGATATCATACTCCAGGTGTTTTTGACCTTGACATTTGACCTTCAACCTCCAACTTCAACTCACTTCATCTTTGAGTCCATAAAAACACTCGTACCAAATTTGAAGCATGTACGTCAAGCCGTTCTGGAGATATAATGCTGAATGCATGAGATATGGCTGGGACTTTTATTTTGACACACAGGAAACACTTAACAGGATGTGTAGTTCAGGTAGAGCTAGATTGTATGTTTAGAAGCTGAGACAGTTGAATTCCTCACAGGTGACACCTGTGCCAGTGTTCTGATTAGCCTGGGAACTGCTCTGAGAACTACTTAATGAGCACAGCTGGCTCTATTATGACATCACAGCCCCCATTCAAGTCTATGGGGGAAAAATACACTTTTAATTACAAATATCTCAAAAAGTATAAACTTCTCAAAAATGAAAAACGGATAGGACGGTAAAGCCTTGGAACGGTGCTTCAACCAAATTTGTACGTTAAAAAGTAAAAGTCATAGAAATATGAAAAGTCATAGAACGAAAATTTGGTTCAAGAGCTACGTGTCAAAGTTTGAACCAAGTTTCTACGATAAGCGGTTCAAGCCAAATTAGGGCCTGGAAGAATAATAATAAGTCGGAAGAAGCCCGTGGAATAACAATACAGTGCATTTGCATGCACTGTAATAAGAAGTCTCCCGATTTAATAAACGTGAATTAAAGCGACAATTTATACATTTGTTAAACAGCCTAAAATTAGCAGTATTTTTAAGCAATTCATATTTTAAAAGAAATATTTTGTCATACTAAATTATAGGCTATAAAAAATGTATTTTTTTATGTGTGTGTCGTGGGGGGGGGTTGGAGTTGTTGTGCGGCCCGCCGGCCAATTTTCAAAACCCAGTGTGGCCCTTGAGCCAAAAAGTTTGCCCACCCCTGGCCTAATGTCTTGACAATAGTTTTTCTTACCGGCTTGGCTTGCTGTTTAAACTGACTGCGCCGCTCTGAACTTTCCTGCCAGGTTTATGACGTAAACCGCTACATCTCGGCTCTGGCATTGCCTAAACTCATTGTGTGGGAAATCAGATTATCTGTCAATGTTGGGCTTTGAAAGTAAGGGATATTTGCTCAGTAATAGTAGGCTACATTTTGTAACATTTATAGAGAAACCGAGGGGAAGTTAAATTAGAAATTAGAATCGTTGGAAATTGAAAACACATACAAAAAAAGATTCGGGGCTTTTGAAAAGAGATTCGGGGCTTGAGCCCCCGAAGCCACCCCCTCGCTCCGTCAATGCAACCACCCAGCAGTAACTTCTGCATTCAGTGAGATTTGCACCGCCCTAATTTTATTTTTGACTCTTCCCGTCGCCGTTGCAACCTCTGAGCGCTCATTCTCCAAGTTAAAGATCATTAAAAAAACACTTGAGGAGCACAGTGGGACAGGAGAGACTGAGTGGACTTACCATGTTGTCCATATGAGAGAGCAAAGAAAATGGACATACACAGAGCATCGTGGACGAGTTCGCGGAGCGCAAGGCTCGTCGGCCCTTCAAATAGTGCTGCGTTTTATTGTTGTTTTATTATTAGGGGTCATGACGCCTAATGTTTTTGTTCTCTTGGTTACACTTCATATACGTTCGATGGACTTAGAAATTACATAGTTGCTCTCCGTGGCGCTGACGCTTGTAAGACCCGCTGTTGCGGGCATGTGTATGTTGTAAAATTATATTATGATGAGTTTAATAAAGGGCCCGGTCATGGGCCCCGCCCCCGGCCCGGCTCTGACTTGTTACGCCACTGGTGAGAAGTCACTGTTTTCAGTTGTCATTTGGTTCTGTGTGTGTTTACGGTGAGAAGTCACTGTTTTCAGTTGTCATTTGATTCTGTGTGTGTTTACGGTGAGAAGTCACTGTTTTCAGTTGTTATTTGGTTCATGGTCCCCTGCTGTCCTGCTGTGTCTTCTCACCCTCTCTTCAGATCCATGAGGACAGGCCTAAACTCCAGTTCAAGTAATGTGTAACAGTAATGTGAATGTACATATGAATATTTGAAACCTGGAAGAAGGGGACACTCCCATTACCTTATGTTGCCCTGATGAGCAGATACTCCCGATGGTTCAAGGTCTCCAGATGTAAATAGTGTCTCCATGTAAATTTCTATTTGGAATGTAACTAATGAATGTCTTTGTTCTGGTTGGATATTTTACTCTTTGACAGACATTTTACTCTTTGAGTTGATCTGCCGCTCAGACCTTCATCTTCTGTGTGTAGCCCTGTGCCAGGGACTACATTTGTGATTTAATGTATTTGAATTGATTGTTGTAGTACAGTTTATTACATGATTTGATTGATTGATTGTGCTCTTGACAGTGCCACTAGTTTATTGCCACTAGTTTGCTGTAAGTGGCTTTAGATAAAAGTGTCTGCAAAATTAAGAAATGTAAATTTATTGATGCAATGCAGAGGAGCTGAAACCAGGATTTTACTCTGTTACACATTTTTACATCTCAATGTAGTTGTATATCTGTGTATAAATTTGTGTTTCTGTAATAATAATCAAGTGTGAGGGTAAAGGTGTTACAGTAAAACCTTCAACTCATAGCAAAAACTCAGCCTAAAACTGCACAAAAGCCCCATGTTCAGCCGTACACTTTATGCAAAACACTACACACAGTCGTTTCCAAAACACAAAAAAACTCCCTACTCTAGTTTATGATTGTTGCATGATGGGCTAAGTGTAGCTGCATTGTGTTTCACAATTGAATTGTTCAAACCATTGACCATTTTCAGTCTAAAACAGTGTGAAAACAGTATTTTAGGCAGTATTTTCAATATTTTCCTTAAACCCTTTGAAGCTGCTCTATCTGACCAGACCTCCAAACACTAAACAGTCTTGCTCAAGTCATCTGCTTTGACATCACGAAAAGCTAACTACTGTACCACAAACTGAATTTCACATTGCTAAAAATCGACTTTGTTCCGCATCTTATAAGGCCTAAGGGTCCTTGAATTTGACATTGAGGAAAGCGCGGGAGAGTACAAGAGTGTCTTGTAGAGTTTACCACCCCTGATAATATAGCCCCCCCAAAAATCTCTGTGTTACTAAGATCTGGAAACAGACCTGTTCAGACAAAAGCTATCCATCACCTAATCTCATCCACACCCAGTGGTCCACCAATAGGAACAGATTATACAGTTATATTTGTCATGAGCCCTCTCACTCCACCGGGTTACCACCTTAATTGGTTTCCACTATCTTCCACTCTGCTCACCACTCTCTCTACTCAGCCTAACTAGCTCCACCTGTCCCTGCTCTGCTCTGCTCTAATTACTCTGCCAGCTGCGCTGCATTACCCACTAACCTCTCCCAGTATTTAAAGCCCTGTCTTTCAGCTCTCCTTTGTCAGATCGTCTGCAAAGCTCACACCCGGAACCTGTTTGCTCGCGCTTCTGGCTCACGCTTGTTTTGTGACCCTGGACCTGCCTGAATCTTGGATACTCTTCTGCCCCAGAGAACCAGACCTGCTTTCTGCGTAGCGACTCCTGACTACTCTTGATCCCGGTAACTCTGACCAGCCTTCTGCCTTGCTACTACGAATTTGGATCTCCCTTGAACTGTACTTCTGCCTTGTTTCATCCGCCCCGTTGTGTCTGTGTTCCCCCCCAGGACTTCCGGACCACCCACCACCGTTGTCATAGGACGCATCGCTGCCACTGGGGGGCACACAGACCCAGCGCATTGGACGGAATCCCGGTTATTCCCAGTAACCCCTGGAGCCTTCACTCACTCCCTACTTCCCTTTTCCCTTAAGTTTAATAAACTTTCTGGTGTGACGCAATTGTGGTCCTCTGGTCGTCTGTCTGAACCGTGACAGTACGATCTGACCATCATGGACTCAGCGCACACTTCCCCCGACATGGAAACCGACGAACCTGAGCAACCCACCGCCATGCAACGCCTGGAACACACTGAGAGAGGGCTAGCCCGCATGAGCGGCGACATCACCTCCCTGCTTCAGGTCGGCCACCAACAGCATCAGCAGTTCCAGCAGCACCAGCAGCAGTTCCAGCAGCAACAACAACTCGCCATGATCATCCAACTCCTCACCAACCTTACCCCAGCCACTCCGCCCACCGGCCCAGTTCCAGGCAGTCTGCCCACCAGCCCTGCTCCCGAGTTACCTGCCCCGGTCATTGCAGCCGCTGCTCCGGAACCCAAGATTGGAAACCCCGAGCGGTTCAACGGCGATTCAACCCAGGTCCGGCCATTCCTGACTAGCTGCCGACTTCAGTTCTCCTTGCAGCCAAGGACCTTCGCCACGGAAGGGGCCAAAGTTGGGTATGCCATCACTCACCTGACGGGCCGAGCTCGACTCTGGGGAACAGCAGAGTTCGAACGTCAAACCCCCGCATGTGCAACCTTCGACCTGTTTGCTGAGGAGATGCTGAAGGTGTTTGACCTGGATTCACCAACCGCAGAGGCGTCTCGTGAACTGTTCAGTATTGACAAGGCAGGCGTACAGTCGCAGACCATTCCATCGACTTCGAACCCTGGCAAGGCGAAGTTCTTGGAACACACCATCGTTGGTGGGACGCGTTCTTCCATAGCTTGGCCGACTATATCAGGACGAAGTTGGTCTCCCATGAACTGCCTTCCACTCTTGATGAAGCCATCGTGACTGACTGTCGGATCGACAGAAGGATACAGACCCGATCGTCGTGAGGAGGGGCCAAGGTCCACCAACTACCGGCATTCGGAGAGATCCGACTGGGCTCCTGTCATCTACTGCCACTCACCCAAGTCAGCTTGACCAGTCTGAGCCCATGGAGATTGGGCGAGCCTCTCTCACTCCTGCAGAGCCAGCGCGCTTCACCTCAAACCTCTGCCTCTATTGTGGAGGTGATGGACATCGTGTGGTAACCTGCCCTTTTAAAGGCGAAGCTCACCGGGCATAGGGGAGTCGGTTGAGCTCAATGACCATCCAGTCCTCCGACCGCAAACCCCTGCTGCAGGTTCACCTCCGCCTCTCTGACTCAACTCACACCCTGGCTGCTCTGGTGGATTCTGGCGCCGAAGCCAACATAATGGACATCAAGCTGGCACGCCAACTGGGACTGGAGAACCACCGTTTGACACCTCCTATTCCTGCCGGGCACTGGGCCGGACACTTACTCGGATCGGTCACTCATGTCACGGCCCGGTCACCGATGGGTCTGTCCGGAAACCATCAAGAAACTATCCAGTTTCACCTGCTCCCTTCTCCAGGCCAACCCCTCATCCTGGGTTACCCATGGCTCCGCCGGCACAACCCTCAGCTCGACTGGGTGACCGGGGTGATCAGGGAGTGGGGAGAGGACTGCCACCGAACCTGCCTGCTTGCTGCCGCACTACCCCCTCGGCCAGTACCCACTAACTCCGCTCCTGACCTCTCCAATGTCCCAGAATGCTACCATGGTCTCAGAGAAGTGTTTAACAAAGCAAGAGCCACATCTCTGCCCCCTCACCGACCCGTCACGACTGTGCCATCGACCTCCTCCCTGGAGCGGCCCCTCCAAAGGGCCGTCTTTGTCGTTGTCTGCTCCTGAAAGAAAGTCCATGGAGGGGACTACATCAATGACTCTCTGTCCGCAGGATTAATCCGTCCATCTTCATCTCCTGCTGGTGCTGGCTTCTTCTTTGTGGGGAAGAAGGACGGATCTCTTCGCCCCTGCATCGACTACAGGGGACTCAACGACATCACAGTGAAGAACCGTTACCCTCTGCCTCTGCTCACCTCTGCCTTTGAGTTGCTCCAGGGAGCCACTGTTTTTACCAAGTTGGATCTCAGAAACGCTTACCACCTAGTGCGGATCCGGGAGGAAGATGAATGGAAAACCGCATTCAATACACCAACAGGCCACTACGAGTATCTGGTTATGCCTTTTGGCCTCACCAATGCTCCTGCTGTGTTCCAGGCTCTAGTGAATGATGTGCTGCGGGACATGTTAAACAAGTTTGTCTTCGTTTACCTGGATGACATCTTAATCTACTCCAGAAACCTGTCTGAACACACCCGCCATGTCCAGCAAGTCCTTCATCGTCTCCTGGAGAATTCCCTCTACGCCAAGGCAGAGAAATGTGAGTTTCACGTCAAGACAGTGGCCTTCCTGGGGTACATAGTGGCAGAGGGAAGTATCCAGATGGATCCTGCCAAAATATCAGCAGTCACTTCATGGCCAGTTCGAGGAGAACAGAAAGAAGCTGCAACAGTTTCTGGGGTTTGCTAACTTCTATAGAAAGTTTATCGAACTACAGTACCATTGCTGCCCCTCTCACTGCTCTAACCAGCACCAAGCAACCCTTCACCTGGACCCCAGCAGCCGACAAAGCCTTTCAGTACCCTCAAGGTAAGGTTCACCTCCGCTCCCATCCTCCAGATGCCTGATGTGGACCCGGCAATTCATTGTGGAGGTGGGCCTTACCGGATGTGGGAGTTGGTGCTGTGATTTCTCAGTGGGCTGCGGAGGATAGGAAGCTCCATCCCTGTGCCTTTTTCTCACGCCGGTTGTCCCCTCTGAGTGCAATTCACGACATAGGGAACCGAGAGCTGCTGGCTGTGAAGCTTGCCTTGGAGGAGTGGCGTCACTGGCTGGAGGGGTCCACCATTCCATTTCGTTTGGACCGATCATAAGAACTTGGAGTACATCCAAGACGGCCAAGCGGTTGAACTCCAGGCAGTCCCGCTGGGCCCTGTTCTTCACCAGGTTTAATTTCACTCTGTCATACCGGCCTGGATCACGCAACACCAAGCCAGACGCCCTCTCCCGTCAATTCCAGAAGGATGACACCCCCTCCAAGGATCCTGTGTCGATTCTGCCAAGTCCCTGCATCGTAGCAGCTCTGACCTGGGCTGTTGAGGAACAGGTGCTGGAAGCTCTCCGTAACCAGCCAGGTCCCAGCGCTTGCCCAGCTGACCGCCTTTTTGTCCCCGAAAACCTGAGGTCCCAGGTCATTCAGTGGGGACATGACTCCCGCCTAGCTTGTCACCCTGGCTCCACCCGCACTTACAACCTGCTCGCCCAGAGGTTCTGGTGGCCCTCTCTGAGAAGGGATGTACGGGAATTCGTCCAAGCCTGCCCCATCTGCAACCAACACAAGTCGTCCTGCCAGCCCCCAGCCGGATTGCTGCAGCCCCTGCCTGTGCCCAGACGTCCCTGGTCTCACATCGCCCTTGACTTTGTCACGGGGCTGCCCCTTCAAGTGGCATGACCGTCATTCTCACCATAGTTGACCGATTCAGCAAGATGGCACACTTCGTTCCCCTCCCCAAGCTCCCAACCGCCAAGGAGACCGCCCAGGTGGTCCTGGAACACGTCTTCCGGATCCACGGACTGCCAAAGGATGTAGTTTCTGACCGTGGCCCACAATTCTCCTCCGCCTTTTGGAAGGAGTTCTGTCACCTGCTGGGAGCCACAGTCAGTCTGACTTCCGGATTCCATCCCCAATCCAATGGGCAGTCGGAGCGGGCAAATCAGGAGCTTCGAGAAGGCACTGCGATGCATGACCTCACGCAACCCCCACTCCTGGTCGCAGCAATTGACATGGGTAGATGCGACACAATTCTCTGACCTGCTCTGCCATCGGTATGTCCCCTTCCAATGTGTTTATGGATACCAGCCTCCTCTATTTGCCAGCCAGGAAGGGGAGGTTGCTTTGCCCATCTGCACTTGCTTTTGCCCGTCGATGTCGCCGCACCTGGTCACAAGCCCGAGCCACACTCCTCAGATCCGTTGCCAGCTACACTACCGGGGCCAACCGTCGGAGAATTCCTGCTCCCACCTACCATGTTGGTCAAAGGGTGTGGTTGTCATCGAAGAACCTGCCACTCAGGGTGGAGTGTAAAAGCTGGCACCTCGGTTCCTTGGCCCATTCCCTATCGTAAGAGTGATTAGCCCAACTGCTGTCCGGCTCCAACTGCCTAATTCCATGAGGGTGCACCCCACTTTCCATGTGTCTAAGATTAAGCCCATTCATGAGAGTCCGCTGGTCCCTGCTGCGCCTTGTCCTCCTCCTCCACGGCTCGTCGATGGTGGTCTGGTTTACACCGTCCGCCGCCTGCTTCGGTCCAGACGGAGGGGTAGGGGCCTCCAGTACCTCATTGACTGGGAGGGCTATGGACCTGAGGAAAGGACCTGGGTGCCAGCTAGTCGGATTGTGGATAGGACTCATCACCGCCTTCCACCAACGGCATCCTGATCAACCTGCAATCCGTAGGGGCCGCCCCAGAGGGGCCCCTAACCGTCCTGCCCGCCCAGCTTCCTGTCCTGTGCCTGACCCTGTCTCGGGACCTGTCCCATCTCCCGACCACGACCCTCCGGCTTCCTCCGAGGATGAGGACGTTCACTCGGACCGTTCGGAGGAGTTCTAGCCCTCCTCCGGCTCCCCTCCTCCCGCCCGGCGTGGTGTTGCTCTTGGGACTTCTGGGGCCGTCCCTTGGGGGTTCTGTCATGAGCCCTCTCACTCCACCGGGTTACCACCTTAATTGGTTTCCACTATCTTCCACTCTGCTCACCACTCTCTCTACTCAGCCTAACTAGCTCCACCTGTCCCTGCTCTGCTCTGCTCTAATTACTCTGCCAGCTGCGCTGCATTACCCACTAACCTCTCCCAGTATTTAAAGCCCTGTCTTTCAGCTCTCCTTTGTCAGATCGTCTGCAAAGCTCACACCCGGAACCTGTTTGCTCGCGCTTCTGGCTCACTCTTGTTTTGTGACCCTGGACCTGCCTGAATCTTGGATACTCTTCTGCCCCAGAGAACCAGACCTGCTTTCTGCCGTAACGACTCCTGACTACTCTTCGATCCCGGTAACTCTGACCAGCCTTCTGCCTTGCTACTACGAATTTGGATCTCCCTTGAACTGTACTTCTGCCTTGTTTCATCCGCCCCGTTGTGTCTGTGTTCCCCCCCAGGACTTCCGGACCACCCACCACTGTCGTCATAGGGCTTTCGCTGCCACTGGGGGCACACAGACCCAGCGCATTTGGAATCCGGTTATTCCCAGTAACCCCTGGAGCCTTCACTCACTCCCTACTTCCCTTTTCCCTTAAGTTTAATAAACTTTCTGGTGTGACGCAATTGTGGTCCTCTGGTCGTCTGTCTGAACCGTGACAATATTGGTTCCAAGATAGACAAAGACTGATTCTGTACTAAATCAAAGCCTGTATTTGTACATTAGAAAAAGGGAAAAAGAAGAAAATTTAAATAAATAAATACATTTTTAAAAGATCTTCAAAATGAGTTAGAAACAAGAGCAGCTTGTTTGCAGATAAGTAAGAAGAGATGATTTGAAATGATTGGAAAGAGGTGATAGATCTAAGAGAACTGGTTGGTTGGTTGCCACCGAGGTGCAGTTACTGTTCAGTAGGGTGACAGCCGCAGGGAAGAAGCTTCGGGTGAGGAGAGACCTGTAACGCCTCCCGGAGGGGAGTGGGGTGAACAGTCTTTGATGTTGCCTGGCGTCTGCTTTGCCCTGGATGGCCCGATGGACAGTGAGGAGCGGTTTTGGGCAGTTTTCACCATCCTCTGCAGTGCTTTCTGGTCAGAGGCTGAGCAGTTGCAGCACCATACTGTGATACAGTTAGTGAAGATGCTCTTGATGGTGTAGCGGGAGAAGTTCACCAGGATCTGAGGGGAACCGTCTTTAGTTGCCACATAGTAAGAGAATATGCAGGAAGAATATGGTATTGATTACAAGAGGACTGTTTTCATATTTATGTTCTTGCTGAGTTGTATATGATACACATGAATACATTACTGTTTATAGTATTTAGCACCTAAGACATTTTTCATAGTTAGAAATGTAAACCTATGACTCCATGGCAGAACTTTACATGTAATGCATTCACTTGCCAAATGAAGGTTTTAAGATGAGATGCATTTTTTTTTAATTATGACAATCATACTTTTGCATGTAATGATTTATGCAAAACACTAAATATTGTTTTGGGGTGAGACTAGTCAACAAAGCCATTATAAGGCATGTAATGATCAACATGACATGTAATGTAAATAACAGAAAACAATGGCTCATAATCATTACATCATCATCCTGAACTGTCAAGGTTTTCAAAGCATTTGCTATTGTTAAAAAAAATGAATTTGCTTCTATATGAAACTGTACTGCTGTGCCAAAGTCCTTTTAGGCAAGTCCCTCCACTCGGCGGCCATATACCAACGTTTTATGGGCACTCATCGGGCACAGTCTTTGGGTCAAACTGCGCGTGCGCAAGGCTTCACGACACCAATATTGCTCCAGCGGCGAGATCACAACACATGATTGGCACGATGTCTTCACAACACACCATATGATTGGCTCAATGTATTCACATCACACCACATGATTGGCTCAATGTATTCACATGTCGACGTTTTGCCGAGGAAGGGGTGGGATATGTGTAGACAACGGCCATTTTGGCGTGACAAACTAACCCCATGCATTTCTATGGAGTATTTTTTGAGCGCTGTGTCTCCTCATTAGAAAGTCTCTGGCTGTGCTCACCACACCTGTAGTATCATAAGTCCACCAGCAGAGGGCGATTATGTACTACAGCAGTGGTTCTCAAACTTTTTCTGTCATTCCCCAATGGAGGAGGGGAATTTTCAAGCCCCACCTGACCCCATCAACCCGGCAAAATGGTAACTTTAAATAATTTTTTTGGAAACACTTTACGGTAAGAGTATATGAATTATCATGAATTCATGCATGCATTTATTCATGATTTATGCATTACTTCATTCCTTAATATCCCATAAATCATCAGGAACTGACAAGAGTTCATAGTCTGTCATTCGGGACATGAACATTACATCACCTGAAGCATTAGGTACGGTGGGCACATTATTATGAATTATTATGACCGTCACGCATACTTTTTTACTTTTTCGCATGTCCAAATTTCCATCAAGGATTCCTGGGACACTGAAAGACCGGGGTACACGAAACTTGGTGGGCATGTAACCCCACATGGATAGCATGGAACCATCGTTTTTCGTTTTGATCTGTAGCTCCCCCGCTGGACTGGACCCCCCGAAAGGAGGGTAGGGCAGACACAGTTTTCTGAGAACCGTAGGGTTTAGGAGGACCATTTTTTTTGTATGTTGATCTCAAGGGGCCATGTCAACCCATTCCATAACCACTCATTTCATGTATAGCGCCACCTAGTTAAACACAAAAAAGTAAAAATCAGGTCTTGTAAGGTATCGCAGGTATCCAGGGGCGGACTGGGACCAAAAATCAGCCCTGGCATATTTGGTCCAAGCGGCCCTCAAATCGGTCGGGCACACCTAATTAAATACAAAATCTTTGCATTACCCTTAAATATGCATATATTTCCAACTGTCATGGAGAACTGAAAGTGATGTAGGCCTCATTGGCTGATCTGACTGATCAGAGGTAGCCATGGAGCACATGATCTCCATATTCAACACGCGTGGCGTGATCTCATGGTAGATCTCATTAGACACTTGACAGTCTCCAACAAAAGCATGGCAGGGCAAAGACCCCCAGGTTGGCAACTATTTCTAAAAACAGCAGGCAATCAGAGACACACACCCTCATACTCCACTCTTTCAAGCACCCGCACGTGTCCCAACCCTACGTCATACAGCATCATATTCTAAGGGCAAAAAAGTACGTATTTACAGTAGCCTGTAGTAGTGTAGGACGGTGGTAGCACTTGTTACGCCAATTATCTTGCGATGATTGGCCTAATACAGCCCGGGATCGAAACCCGGCTACGGCAACCTTTTATTTTTATTTTTTTACTTGAACATTTTTTAAAACATTTTTACAATTTTAGATTGGAAAAACTTGAAAAAACTTTTACAACTTTTTTTAACTTGTAATCTTTATAAACGCCCGCGCCTCTGCCTCACTGCACCCACACACACTCACAAGCGCTCTCTCTCACATCATATTTTGTAGGGTACATACCTTCGCGCACACTTTCGTGAGGGGTAGTTGGTCGGTACAGCTCTGCATCAGAGTCTTTTAAACAGAAGAAAAAACAAATTTAGCACGGCATAAAACAAAACATTATCACACCTCCAAATTATACGCAGGAAGAACTATAGCCTACCTTGGTACAAGCTCAGGCTTGGAGAATTCGGCCGACCCCTCTGGACAACCTATGTGCATCTGGTTTAAGGTAATCTTAAAATATATTTTAATAGCACATATGATCATAAGAAGGATAGGTAAACACAACTGTCACCAAGCCAGGCAATGCGTTATATAGTTAAGACCTTGAGAGGTAATACAGTAAATGTCATTTTTATGTCAGATTTCATAATATGAAATCACCTTCATTAGTTACAACTACAGTATAGAGTTGTTTAATGTTTTTTTTTCTGTTAGGTTTTGCTGGCCTTATAGGTAGATGATTTACTAGTTTTACTACAAACATTCATAATATCACTTATTAATTCATTAACTTCTTTCTCTTCCCTTAGTGCCTTTGATCTGCAAGGTCATTTGGAAAACATGGAGTGCCATTTCAACTGGCAGTTAGACTGTAGCCCATCAAAACTTGAGAACCTCCACCAAGATCTCAAGGATCGCATTTACTTTGGATGCAACTGGATGTGCCAGTTGCACAGCCTCCTTGGGTACATCCTTCATGCTCTGGGCTCCAGGGACGAAGCCTTGACCCACCTGAAGGAAGCAGAGAAAATGATCAAAGAGGGAGATGAAGAGAAAGACTGCCTCCTGCTGGTCAACCAGGCAAACCTCGCCTGGGTGCATTACTTTAGGGGTGAGCTGACAGAGAGCCGCGCTTATTTGGAAGAAGTGACTCGACTTCAGGAGGCTTTACCTGCCCCATCTGGTTCCCAAATTCACCCAGAGTTAAGTGCGCAAAAAGGCTGGGCATTGTTAATGTTTGAGAGAAACCACCAGCAACGAGCAATAGAGTGCTTCAAAATGGCCGTTACCAGTGATCCAACGAAAAGACTCTTTCGCAAAGGCCTTGTTCTTGCCATGGACAAAGTCTACTTTGGACAACCACTCACCCCAGATTTAAGAAGAGAAATCACAGACAATCTTAGGGTTGTCAAACAGATGGATGAAAATGACGTGTGGGTGGCGACACTGTACCTGATCAATGCACTTCGCAATGGTGAGGACAGAGAGCAGTTTCGGCAACAGGTGAACACATTGGCAGATAAACTGATTGCCTCTAGACATCTTGATGGTCTCAGCAACGTCCTTTTCCTTCTCGGTTCTTACTTCAGTGAATATGACAAAGCCCTAGATGTTGCAGAGACAATGTTGGAACAGTTTCCAGATTCAATCATTGCGAAAAAGAACCTTGCTAGCAGCTTGAAGTGGAAGGTCTTTTCCTTAAGGAAGAAAACTGAGGAGCGAACAGTTTTGGCCACAAGGGCCATTGGGATTTACGAGGAGGTGAACACTAAGCATTCTGTCAAGGAGAATATCAGTCTTGCGAAAATGCATGTAAACGTAGGCAATACTGATGCTGCAAATCACATCTACAAAAGCCTTTTAGATCAAAAAAACATCAGTGATACAGAGAAGCAATTCCTGTTCTTCCAATATGGTGAATATCTTAACTGGGAGAGAAAAATGACCTCTGAAGCAATAGACATGTACATAAAAGCAGTGCAGGTCCCTGTAGTCTCTGACTACAGAGACAAGTGCTTTCAAAAACTTGTGTCAATTGTCAAATCTGGGAGGCACAAAAGATGTGATGAAATCTATTCCTCTCTGTTTGACCTGCCCTATGTTGGCCGCAGGCATAATGGACAATTGTTTCTGAAGAAGTGATCATCACATGGTTCAAGTACAAGTTTTCTAAATATCTTTCAAGGCTAACTCTATAGATTAATCACTTTCTGATATTTCAAATAGTAAAAAAAAAATGTAAAATGTGTTTCACGTAAAAGTCAGTAAAGTGTGAAACCCAATACAGCTGAACACTCCTGTTCTTTTCATGTATTCCTTCAGGTTGCTACCATAGCTCAGTTAGTTGAAGGTTATTCCTTCACACATCTGTTCAACTATGTTGTGTTTTTTTTACTTGCTTCCCATCCCATTGGTTGAGCAGGTTCCATTTTCACTTTTAAAAAAAAAAAAAAAAAAAAAAAAAAATATATATATATATATATATATATATATAATATATCATTACTGTATTACTGTCAGTGTTTATTACTGTTTATCACTGCTTGTGAACTGCATTGAAAGGTTAATAAAGGAGGAAATCCTGATATGCTGGAGATTCAGTTCATGACATATTTGTGCTGTTTTCAGATGGGTTTGAATAAAGGATATGTTAAATGGTTAAAGCTTAAAGTCTGAGGAATCTTATTTTACAATGTAAAAAATTAAATAAAATTAATTTATCCTATGCATTAGTCCAAAAAGCCTAATGTAATTATATATTTTCAATATAAATATATTGCATACAAATAATATGTCAGGAGCTTAAAAGAATCCAGCACACTGACCATTCCACAAGCAATTATTTATTTAGAATACAACGTATCGGTCTTAGATATCCTGACGAAGGTCTAAGACCGAAACGTATTCTAAATAAATAATTGCTTAAGGAATGGTCAGTGTGCGGGATTCTTTCTGAGCTCCTGATCTGTGACCTTTGGTCATATCCAACGCACCTGTCTGACAAAAAGAGGTGTGCAAAAAGCCTTCCTACAATACAAATAATATGTAAATTCAAAATAAATGGATGATTATATAGAAACTATAGGTATCAATTAGGACAATGTAGGACAAAAAAAAACATCAGGCGCAGTCATACATCCAGCTGTGATCTGCATAGGGTAATGTATCTTTTAATTTCACATCACAACTCAATCAAATTACACAAGTGATTCACTATCCAGGTATCCAGATTTATTTTCAGTAAACTGGACATGACTGCTTGCTTCACTATTAACGATGCCTTTCAACAAAGTCAGATACCAATGACCTCCATAGGGACTATTGCCTTTCTCCTGCTTTAACTATTGATTATTTGTTAGAAAAAAAAGTGAAATAAACACATGAACCTGAGGTATAAAATAAATAAAAAAATAACTAATTCTACTGTTCTGAGTATCTACTCAAAGTAGATGCCGTGTCTATTACCGATATGCATAATATTCATATAGAAACGGTTTCTGGCTGATGTTGTATATACTATAAGTCTCTGGTCTTTGGTACTGTAATTATACAAAACTTCACTATCCAACTGGGTTTTGTATGTTTCTCAGAAGCACAGGGCAGAAAGTGTCCAGGCAGGGATGACCCCCAGCTCGTCAAGTTTGTTTCATGGAAGTCACATGCTGTAACATGCAATGCTTTAAAATCATTTTTCAGCATTTTTCAGAAAAAGTCTGCATTTAGACCTAGAGCACATTGGCTCTAGTCTAGAGACATCATGTTTTGCATTTCACTGCATTTCACAAAAGGTGATTATACAGTATTACTGAAGCATCTCTGCTGTACAATATGAAGAAAGAAGAGCATGGTGTGCCTTCAGAGGATGTTGGGATCTGGGATCTTGGTGTAAAGCTGGCTTCATGAGATCAGGTTGGCTGGATCCATCTCCGCTGGAACCAGAGTGACCCCTGCAGCAGTGCCGGAGCAGACACATAAAACCCAGAACCACAGAGCTGCACATTATGGAGAACCCGCTCAGCAGGAACGTGGTCATGTAAGAACCCGTTCGGTCCACTAACCAACCTGTGTAGAGGCAGGAGAAGAGTGAATTAATAAAAAGCAAGAGAGAGAAAAGAGAGAGAGAGAGCAAATACGTTTATTTGACTTTTACTGCGACTAATTTTGTGTGGTTTAGAACATTTTTCAAAATGTTCAGAAAGACATGCAAGGTAGTTGTTACAGACAGAACATGCTGATGTAGAATAGACGTGCACATGGGTTTTGAGGTGACGCATTGCTCGAGACGCTAACCTCCGATTGGTGGACTGATGAGGTACGGAATGGCATGTAGGAAGTAGACCACGCCCAAAGCGGATGACAGGTAGGAGGACCCCACGATGTCCGACGTCACCACGGGGATGAGGGCCACGTAGGCGCCGTCGAAGTAGCCGTAGAGCAGCGCGAAGGGCACCAGCAGGGGGAAGCTCTGCAGCAGCGGCACCAGGAAGCAGCTGAAGCCCTCCAGCCCCACCGCCAACATGTAGCTCACCATCCGGTATGGCCGCAGACAACTGCACAGAGTGCACACAGGCTTACATGAATTCAATTCAATTGTATTTATTTATTATTAGTAGTAGTGGCAGTATTAGCATTATTGTGTGCGTACACCATAGACTGTATATATAGTTCTATATATAGTCTATGGCGCACACACAGACACACCCACACACGCACACACACAGTAAATTGTGCTGATGTAAGGGTCCATAGTTTGATGGTGTGGGTGTGAGGTGAGGGGGGGTGGTATTGATGTTATTGATACTGTTATTGTAGTGTTTGGTGATCACAACACTGAATAATAGAAATAAACACAGTTTATCATCAGTTAATATGGTCTTTGCTCCATATGCTCCTGGAGAGAATAACAGATGAACCCTGTTTCAATAGATAATGCAATGCCAGCTACTTCAGTCCACACCATACTACAATGACCATTGACGTATCACATCAGTTTTGGCACCAAAACTAAGAAGAGCCAATCACCTGAGCTTCAGCAACTAACCCTCCACTGAATGGCCACACTTGTGCCCCTCTATGAGTAGTGCCCTATCAGCAGCTGGAACGTCAGGGCCAACACAAAGGTGCCACAAATGGCAGCAAAAATAGCTCATGCTAACTGACTATAGCAGGGGTTGGTGGCCCACTAGTGGTCCATGGAGGTATTGCTAAGGTGTGTTCCCTGACCATACATTAACCGAGTGGTTAGTGGTGTTCGTTGATTATTAAAAACAAATATATCGGCACAATGTATGATTTCCAGCCGTGTTATTTGCTATTGTGGAACTATTTTTTCAGATACCTCACAACCGTGTATAAAGTTCCGCTCAATATTTGAGCCTAAAGCATAGACAGTAAAAGAAGGTCTCGTGGAAAGACTACAACCAAATGTCAATAGCCCCCGTTTCCGTTTCTGGTGGCGCAGTAATATCAACGTGCAATGAGTCTTCCAATAGAAATCAATGGGATTTTACAAAATGCCAAATAAAACACGACACAAACTGTATTTCGCTATGCTACTTGTTTTGGAACATCAACGAACACCACTAACCACTCGGTGAGTTGCACAGTTTTGAAAAAGAATGTTAAGGGTTGTTTTAAGGACATGTTTGTGCATGCTTACAGGCAGCCACTCTGAAGTAGTCAAAGGCGATTCAAAATGAGTCAGAAAAGTCAAAACAGGACCCATCGTCATAATTTCGGTGTCCACCACTCAGTTCATCCAAAACAAACCAGAAAAGGGACTCAAAGTGCTAAATACCGGAATTATCCTTTAAATAATGTTGTTTCACTGTGGAAATCACTATTGTCTATTCAGTTGATGGTGCTCTAGTGCCTCATTCTCTGGCCTGAATCCAAAGAAATCTCACTCACTCACTCACCTCCAGTCAGTGATCCACCCAAAGGTGATGTTTCCCATGATGCTGATGACACCCATCACAGAGATCAACAGCGCCGCCTGCTGGTGGCTCACCCCGACACTGAGGGCATAAGGAACCAGGTAAACGAAGGGCACGCTGCAGCCGTATGCCAGGAACAGGAAAGACATTGACAGCAACAGGAAGTCTGTCATCAGCAGGAAGCCGTACTCCTCTGTGGGGGGTAAGCAGAAGCGGCACCCCGCTACAACTCGACACCAGCTGCTCCATCCAGTTGTGACAGGAGCGCCCGGAGAGGACCAGTTCTTCTCCCGCAGTTTGGCCTCCACTAGCTTAGCGCAGTGTAACTCTAAATCACATAGCTTAGCATCGGCAGGCTTTAGTGCTGTTAGTGTTGAGTCCAGTGGGGTTGGGTCCACTGGTTTTGAAAGTTTGACCTCTGTACCTGGTGGATATTGGGTCAGTGGCTCTGTATTTGCATGTCTGGTGTTTTCTTCTTCAACTTGATTTGTTTCAGAATGCTTTGGGGAAAGGCATACATTGTCCCATTTTTCATTTTTCATCACATGTATGCTCTCTGCTTGTACACTCTCTGTGTTTGGTGGATCTTGAGTTTCTAGCTTTGTGACTGTTGGTTGGGTATTTGCTTCTGCAGTGTTTTCTTGATTTGTTTCCAATTGCATTGGTGAAGAGCACATATTGTCCGATTTTTCCTTTATCACATGCATGCTTTCTGTCTGTTCAACGTCTGTGTTTGGTGGATTTTGGGTCACTGGCTTTGTGTCTGAAAGTTGTTCATTTACACATGCAGTTTTTTCTTGATTAGTTTCCAAATGCTTTGGCAAAAAGCACATGATGTCAGACTTTTCCATTGTCAGGTGGGTGCCCTCTGCTGATCTCCAATCAGGTCGTTTTGTATAACCTGGCACGTCACCTGCTTGTTTAAACTCCTTCAAAATCTCACCCACGGGTTTTCCATCCGCAAGCTTTAAGTCCGGCAGCTTGACGTGTGTAAGCTTAGCATCGCCTTGTTTAGCGTCAGGTAAGCTCACCACGCACCCCTTCTCCAGCTCATCTGCCCCCAGTTCCTGCTCCTCCACCGGCTTCAGGAGGGCAGCACAGACGCACAGGTGAGAGACCAGGCCGCCCAGAATGAGCAGCGCTCCCCTCCACGAGTAGTGCTCAATCAGCAGCTGGACAACGGGGGCCAGCACAAAAGTGCCGATGCCGCTACCGGACATGGCAAGCCCATACGCCAGAGCTTTCCTCTTACTGAAGTACATGCCCACCATGGCCACGGCTGGGGTGTAGCTCAGAGCAAATCCCATGCCTTTAAAAGAACAGAAACTTAGCCTCAGATCGATAAATACATATGAAACAGTATCACATCGCTATGCAGACATGCAGTTTGTATATGTATATTTATGCATTTTGTAGTGCATTGTAGAACTCAATGTTTAGATATGAACCCAAAAAAGTGTATTGTATTGTAAAAATCTACATTTAATCATGGATCCAAAAACATGTTATGACAGTAACGGTAAGAATCATTACCTGTGTCAGACAGAATATCTATACACTACAGACTGGCATGGCGGCATACACAACAACCCCCATCATGAAAAAAAATCTCATGTTTTTCACATGGTTTTCATGCTTACAAACCTGTGACAATGCCCAGACTGAGATAGAGGAACTCTAGACTGGTGGCGAAGGAGCTTAGCACCAGGCCCGTAAAGGACAGCATCCCCCCCAACATCACTGCTGCTCGGTGAGACAGACGGTTCCCAATGAAACTACCCAACGGAGCTGCAACAGTCAGAACAACAACAGAAAACAATCATAATTTAGAGAGGAAGAAAGATGACAATAAGTGCCTTTCAGGACTCAAGCACCACTGGTGTGTGATCTTCACTACTGACACTAAACTCTACTCGTGTAACAACCCTGGCAAAAAGAGGAATTAATAACCGATATTGAGCCACACTTACCCATGGGCGGATTATGAACTTTCGGGCCCCTGGGCCCAGATGTATTAAGGGCGCAGCACTAATTGTTGTATATGTGGGAGGGAGGGTTTGGGGGTCCTCCCCCAGAATTTTTTTAATTTGTTTGATGTGATTTCCTGTATTTTGGTGCATTTTGGGGATGGCTAATACTAAATTCGGTAGGCCCGTGCAGTAATCCATCCCTGCACTTACCACAGAGCATGGTCATGCTGTCAACGATGGAGTGGATCCAAGCAGTTCCTGAGTAGTCTCGAGAGAACTGTAGCTGGAACTCCACAAAGAAAATGGAGATGCACCTGAAACCACATGTAAACATAAGGGACACACTCAAGAAATGTTACATTTACATTTTAAATGTATTCATTTAGTTCTACTCTATTCTATTCTATCCCACGTCATGCTATTCAAGTCTACAGTATTCCATCTGTATCTGAAATTTCAACATAAAGTTAAAACCCTATATGCTGTGTTTAAACTGGCTTGGTCACACAACAATAACTTAAAATGTGTCTTGCCACGCTATGTTAAGTTAGGAATTTATTACGTAACAGAGGACTTTTAGGTCAATCAATTTTACACGTAGGTTTATAACGTGACCAAAATGCATGTGAAGAAAGGAATTTTAATTCCCTTTCTCTAATGCCTCTAATGTATGAAGTCCATGCCAGAGTGAGAATGTCAATAGTCCAAGCACAACAAGTCACTACAAATACCTGAAGTCATGATTAAAAGTAGAAACTCTTGATGTTGTGAGGAAAAAAAAAATATTTAACCAGTTTGTTAAAAGGGTCTCTGAGCCTGAGTGCACTTCCTACCAAAAAGGATCAGAGTAATGGGCAAATTGGGCAGATTGTTATGGAAGGACATACTTTAGAGTATCTGTATTTGGTCAACAGACAGTACATTGCATTATTTGTCATTTAGCTGTTATCCAGAGGGACACACAGTGAACAAAAATCAAAGGACAAGGTCCCTGGAGCAACTCAAGGTCAAAGGTAGGGCAAGCCATTTCTAACATGTAACAGTTTATGTAACATTCAGCAAATATCTCCTCATGATTCACTAGCTCTCTGTTCTTTAAGTATATTGTAGAACATTCAGTCTCCTCCCACAGCCCTGGCTCTTAATGGGAAAGGAAGTGGGGGCAGCCTGTCCTTCAAACAGAACACAGTGTTGAGTTTCTCGGGTAGCACTGAAAGAAGGCGTGAGCGCACATTTGTCTAATGTACCCGTCTGAGTAGTAAGTTGTCCGAAAAAACGCCCCCCTAAACTCGTCTCACGAGGAGCGAACTCGTAGAAGTCAAAGGACCCCCAGTTCACGGCGAGCTCTTACGACTAGGAAGTTACGTCATTTCACATGTTACAAGTTGTCACAAGCCGTCAGCATGTACAAATGGAACGCACAATCTGCCCCTTTATGGAGGGAGCTGTTAGGCTATGTGTTCACTGCCCACCTTGTTACAGCCCGAGTACAGATGGTGGTGAGGAAACAGCTGGCGACGATCATCCAGCCCCACCCCCCGTCAGGGGCGGCAGCAGTGGGGCGCTTCATGGTCTTCTCTCTGTCCTCTTGGCTAAAATCTCTTCAGCAATCCAGGAAGTGGTCACACCACCTTCTTTTACCCCCCCCCACACCACTATTTGCTGGCCCAGACCACGTTCTACTGCCCCACACCACCTTCTAATACCCCCCAGACCACCTTCTCCTGCCCCACACTACATGGAAGCATGCTGATACTACAATCCCAGGTCTTCCGGGGACCATTTGTCATTCACTCCCCATGCACTGACAGTGAAGGACTTTGGTGAGGACTCTGATGGTGAGGACTCTGATGAGGAAGACCCCTGAAAAAGACAAAATGGATCATTTGATTAGTAGCATTGGGGTGCCGCTTGAATTTTTGGGCCCACTGAAAGAATATAATACCCCCTGTCATAATGTTGGTGGCAATATGCTTTGCCTTGTTAGTGCAGGGCCCTTGGAATCATCCCATCTTCCTCCGGGGCCCCTGTGAAGTGTTAGTTTGAGGGACAACTGCAGTGTTTTAAACAAAACAACGTGGACTCCAGCTTCCTGTGTGCACGGTCACTCTGATTAGCTCGGGCAGGCCACCATCCCACTGCATGAGCATTCTACGTGATTACCGGTATGTTCTTTTTCAAGAGAGGTCCTTGAATGGTCCTTAGTTTTGAATTGAATGAATGAATGAGATGAATAAATGTATGTAAAATGTTAACTTAAACGGAAGTTTCTCCAGATATGTTCTTTTTGTAATAGTGTCAAGAAAAGAAATAAAGAAATTAGCAAAGTCTGGTCTTGTAAATTGACTTAAGTGGAGTGATGACTTTACACTTAAAGTGTATAATTCTGGAGTAATTTGAACACCGGGTCTTTTTCACCAAGACAACGAGTCAAATACCCCCTCAAGAGCTACATTACGTTGATCGAAACTCCTAGTAAACTTGCTAAGTTCTTGATGCTTCATTTTATGTAGGTACCCATTTCATACTACTGCAGAAGTGTGTTGCTATTTTGAGCATTATTAGTGGTTAAAAAATGGTGGTTTGGATAAGTTTGGCTCAATGCCATTAGCATTTGCACTGTTAGCCTTGTGGCTGCTTTGGGGTGTTCAACTCTTTGTCATGGTGAATAAGACCCTGAATTACACTTTAAATATGCATAGCCAGTCAGAGATCCACAAATGTGCTGCTGTCTCTTCAAAAGAGAACTCTTTGCTTAGCAGGCTTACCAGCCTGCATCTTACAGTTTTTTCTGAATGCTTAAACACAACTGTGATTCTTATAGCACAGTTTCTAAAACTAATACTTATAGCAAAACCACTCACTGAGTTCGCAAAACTAAAAGCACAAACACTGCTTTGCACTCAGTTTGCAATTTTGTAACACACACTTTGCACAACTGTAGGCACAATTCACTACACAGCACTCTTTTTGCAGAACTGTAAACACAACTCATGCTTTACACTCAATTTCCAAATGATCAACACACTCCTAGCAAATATATACACATGTATGGCTATTATTTTCACTATTTTGCCAACTCTCTGGCACACTTTCTCATGTGAAAACGGTTTTAGATAATTAGTTCACTTTGCAATCAGCCTAAGCACTAAGCCACAGGTAATGTACAATGGGTACAATAGAGTGAGCAGGAAGAGTGAGAAAGGTAAGAATTAGAGGAGGCTGAAGAATAGGACATGGAGGTGAAGAAGTAGGAGGAAGAGGATGCGGAGGTGAAGAAGTGAGAGGGAGAGAATGACAAGGACAAGGAGGTGAAGTTAGAGGAAGAGGACAAGGAGGAGCAAGAGGAGGATGGGGAGGGGGAAGAGGAAGGGTAAGAAGAGAAAGAAATAGCCCTTTTACAGGCAAAAAAAATCAGTCTACATGTGGGGATATTGTCATGTCAGGCCTGGATACGGCATTCCAGAAGATATTTTCCCCAGTGCCTTGGACTAGAGAACATTGCATGTGATTTAGATGAAATTTTGTGGCCGGACCCAGAGAGTTTGATGTGTCTAAATAAACACTAATACTTGATGTTTGGATCCCTGTATGTTTACAGAACTATGACAAAAGTATTACCTCAAACTAACATAGCCTTGTGCACAGAGAAAGCAAAAGCCAGGTGTGTTTTTTTCTTTCTACCATTAGTGTGTAGTTGGCACATTGTGTGCTTATTATTGTGATGGCTTGTGTTTACTGTTTGATATGAAAACACCATTTTTACGAAGGTGTGAAGAGTTAAGCAAGGTGTGTTTGCTTTTGCAAGAGAACTACAATGTTTTGCTAATTGGGTGAGAGGTTTTGCCATTTGTGTGAGTTTTGCAAAAAAAGCCATAGTTACAAAAAATGTGCTGAAGCAATCAGAAAAAAACTGTAATTAGCATCTTAATTGCTACAATGATACTGATGACAGTGTGAGCCAAAACAAAGGCCGACTCCAGCCGGGAGACCATTAGATGACGATCCAGGGGAAGAAAAGGCTTGTTGTTTGCAGGGACCCTTGCACAGATCAGCAATGTGCCGCCCTGACAAAGAGGGGGATTCTCCCCCACCCCCCTCTCCACCACAGTGCACTCGTGGGGAGCGGCGTGCACAACAACTCTGATTATCTGCTTAAACGTGACCGTGCAATGTTTGTGTCCTCTCCTGGTGATGGTCCTGCCTCTGGACACCACGACACCATAGCACGCCACACGCATGTGACCGGCCCTCTGGCCACTCGCATTCACACTGGCACGTTCACTCCACCCTTGTGCCACCGTGATGCCAGCTGACCACTGTTGATGGTGGTGGTGGTGGTGGTGGGGGGGGACATCTTGTCTGTCCATACGATAAGAATGGAGGTCTCAAAGAGTTACATGTTAACACGCAGGGGAGTGTTGGCTCCAGTCACTGTGCCTGTGGCCTAGTTCAAAGTCTGAGTTCAACTAAATAGTAATAGGATGGCAGATTGTGCACTGCAAAAAACAGTTGTTAGGCACAGGGAAAAAAATAAATAGGGTGGTCTACTTAGTTTCTTAATGATAAGGCAAAGGCTGACAGACATTTTTTTTACCACTCATCCATAAACTTATGTTGTTCTTTTTTGTCCATTTTGTTTTTACTAGGAAGGGGCATCACCCCAACTGAAATTTCAAGTGAATGTTGTGTGGTCCATGCCTAACTGCTCCATGCTGAAGTCAGAAGCACCTACTAACTGAGGGAGAGGAAATAAACTACTGCATCCCATCCCCCACTTTACATAGCCTAATTCTACTTCCTAATGGGGGTGAAGTAGTTTAGAGAATTACAATGTCTCCTGCTTTCACATTAGATGCACTAAATAGTATTAGTGTTAGTATTTGTTTTATTATTGCTATTCTCCTTTATTTTCATTAGGCTATTGATTGAATTGGCATTATTGTTTATCATTGCTATTCTCCTTAATGTAGTCTTAACAACATGTTAAACTGTTCACTGTTAAATTGAACTATTGTATTGTTATTATTTGTATGTCGCTTTGGACAAAAGTGTCTGCCAAATCCCATAACCATAACCATAACCAAATAAGAATAAAACAAATGTATTATGAATACATAATTCCAGATGCTGACAACAAACAAATCCTACACTGCACATGCACATTTGTTGAAAGAGGCTTAGGCCCATAGCCAGCTATGTCTATTTTCATTTCATTTTCTTCTTGTCATTTTTTAAGAGCTAAAATTAAGATTTTAAACTACATATTCAGCATAACAAAAACAACAGCAGTTGAAAATGTCTGTGTCAAGTGCATTGTTAATTCAGTTTAAATGTAATATACTCTTTGGATCCCGTGAGGGAAATTGTGTTACCAGTATCATTGTCTGCTGTGTGTGTGTGTATGTGCCCGTGAGACGGTATACGGATATAGACGGTTTGCATGCAGCAGTGCAGAGCCTAGACGTGGTGTTATTATCTCATTGAATGGGGAAAAATTTGCATGGAATAGCTCAGTTGGTTCTCTTGTGGTAAGATGGATGGTTGGCTGACCCACAGCAGCGCAAACTGATTCGATCGACGTTAATGTAGGCTATGCAACTGCAGTCCTAAAAGCAAACATTAGCTGAGCAAGCGTAGACAGTAAATGTTGAGTAGGCCTATTCTTAAGAAGCAAACTGAAAAAACGAAACGCAAAATTGATATGCGGCCTATATCTCATTAGGCCTACAAATCAACCAAGGGGCCGGTAGAAGCTATCTTTCGGACCAGATTTGCAGTTTGACACATACTATCTTAACACTAATGTAACACTTCCCCAGAAAACAAGCTGCACAGAGCATGCATTCAAACCGTTTAAAACAAAAATAGATTAATTTCTGGATACAACGCGCGCGCACACACACACGCACACACACTGAAGGGATGGTTATAGTGGAGTAGTCTTTTTGCTCACCCAGAGTAAACTTCAAGTTTAAAATTACTCTTGGCACATAGGGCTACATGATGTTTGATGTGTTTTTCAGGCCTATAGTGTATGTAATCCACTACCAAACGACCCCTTTCAAGGCACTGGACCTCAGTACTTTTCGAACCCTGGCTACAGCACTGAAGAGGTTTAGCCAATGCGTTCTTATTCTTATCAAAAAGTCCAAATGTATCATTATCGTGTTTGTGGGAAATGGAAAATGTTGCGAACAGTATATTGACCTGACACAAATCATGTTTGTAAATGTCCTTATGCTTTAAGGAGGAAAACGTCAAATAAACTAAATACGGAGCGAGTCAATAACATTATCATCACACGTGCACAGACGTACCCCCTATATATCTATGCGTACACCAGTCCGTAGCCTACCTACGCCTCTTAAAATATTATATTGTAAGTAGGCTAGGTAGTCCTGATAGCAAAGATACACGACAAATTATAGCTTATTGAGCAAACGGTTCTCGAAATTGAGATAAGGGACGCATCATTGCCAATGATGGCTTCGCATAGGGTAGCCCATTTCAACAATGATATTGTAGTCATCTGCGGACTACTGTTTTTCACTGTAAAATATATATATATATAAATATATATATATATATATTGAATTGATGTGTAAGACCACAGGTAACATGGAAAGCAGCTTACTTTGAAATCACACATCCAAGTAGTATATTTTAGAGTAGCCACATGAGGACGAAGTCATTGAATATATCCCACTAGACAAAAAGAAACGGTAAAAAGTACAATGACAAAACAAAGGCTTGCTGCTTGCTGGAGGATGACAACGCTTTAATACTTACTTCAAGTGCTTGAAGAGCCATCCATGGTTCGATTTGTTCAAAAATCCGGAGACTTCATAACTGCTAACTACAACTGCCGCTCTGTAGTACGCAAGTGTCTTTCAAGAAAGTTAAAGCGGAAGTGATGCTTTAGTTGTATTCACTTGTGGCAATGGAAAATCCTTAAACGCCCTTATCCCATGGTCTCTTCACTGCCCAAACTAGCCTACAGCAACACTTGGTAACCGTCTGCGTGAATCTAGCAAACAACTTCATCTGCAATCCATCTCCCACTCGCTCTGATTCTATTGTTGCTTAAATTGAAAAAAAAAAAAAAAAGTGTCAAATTGTTGATGGACACAAAGTTTGCTCAGTCTCAAATGCCACATGCTGCAACATAGGAAAATGACAATACAACCCAATGCAAGATATCATTGGAAATAGTCAATCGCTCACAGAAGTGTCAAATATCAGGCTATTTAAAAACAAAGATGCTGAGAAATACAGATCAAATACTTACATATGAGCAGGCACATTTTTACAGGTATGTCAAGTGTGAAATTGTTTACAGCCTTGGTGTGTTTGCTATGTTTGGTAAAAGGAAGAGCATGACTGGCATGTGTGTCTTTCACTTGTCGGAACCACTTTAAGGACTATGACCTTCTAAACCCAGTCCAAAAGTGCCACTGTGAATTGATTCTATGGACAAAAAAAAAAAAAAAAAAAAAAACCTCAATAGCCTAGTTGGTTTACAAATAACCTTAAAGGGCATCAGCAGACTTGTGTGTGTAATGTAATTCACAATGCTATTATTATGAATTTAAAACATTTAGAAAAATATACATCAACTCCAGTAGCTATTTTGTTTTTTTTATTGTTCTTCAAAATCCAGAACATACTGTACCCATCTGCCCAGAGTCCCCTCTACAGACAGATTTGAAGCATTTACACACAGAAAACTGGTTAGGTGACAGTAGGACTCGTAGATGAAGGATATTTACAAAGTCTGTACATTCAGATACACAGGATGTGAATCCATTGGTTCCAGATTCAAAGAACAGTACCATTTATACCCGAAAATGACAGGAATAACTAGTACTAGTCCCCATGGAACACGAAACAGCAAAAACACTGCAAAAGGACTTTGCGTGTTCATAATTTGCAACATTCAGAAAAGCAATCGAAACAAAAATAAAACAAACGTTACAGTGTTATCAAGATTTCCGAAAAACATCACCAACAGATGAGCGAGTTGTATGACTGCATAGCAAAGTTGTGGAAGAACAGATGAAAACTGAAACATGGTCAGGGACACTGGCAGAGAAAGGGCAAGGGAGTCCACTTCCATCCCTCCCTAACACACAAACTTCCTCTCTCTCCCTCCCTCCCTCCATCCTTCACACACACACACACACTTCCTCACATACATACTATCGCTTGCTCTCTCTCACACACACACACTCGCTCTCTCTCACACACACACTCACTCACTCTCTCACACCCACACACTCTCTTTCTCACACACATTCACTCTCCCTCTCTCTCGCACACACACACACACACACACACACACACACCCTCCACTTCCCTTTTCATTAGTAAGATGTCATTTTGCATAATGGAGTTGCATACACAGTAAATGTAGAAATATCACAATCACTGGGTCTGCGCACCATGACAGCAAATGAATGTGACTAGCCTCAGAATTTTCTATTTAGAGCAAAGATGTTTAATTGAGAAAACGCTGAAAAGACCACACAGTCTATGTTCAGCTGTTTGCATGTATCGGAAATGTAATTCACAGATACAGACACTGACCTTTAAGCATGCTACTATCGAACAGCTGTCAGATTTGCATCACATTGTATTTGATTGTTAACAAAGTCCATGTTAACGTGATGCTAACAAAGTCCATCTGTTTATGCTTTATAAGAGTGCAACTCACAAAGTTTACTGAATGCATGTGTCTCTGTTGCTGTCAACACTAAGTGAGATGTGCCCCACCTGGATTTGCACAGGTACTATGATGGGTCAAGTGGATACGTCACCGACTGATACAACCACAGTTCATGTTGGAGATCAGTTGGGAAAACTATGTGCCGGAAATTCCAACAGCGAGTATTCCATACCAAGAGAACTATTTGCTTTCTGAAAAAGTGTAGCAAATACAAAACGTTCTAACAGCACAATTCCACTCTTATCACTGATCTAGTTGCTCAGGAGTGGAGAGATTCACTGTGATTTCAGCTAAACACATGCACAATCTTAGTGTTTACACAATCTCATTTCTCAAGCCAGTCAATAATACTATAGTTATTCACTTAAAATGACAGAAAAAACCCCAAATGAATTGAATGAGTACAACACTGCATTGGTAGGCAGGAACTACGCGAGACATTGATACTCATTGTGAAAGGCCGACTTCACCATAAATCATGGAAACAATGCAGAACACAGTGTTGATAGATAAACAGTGATCAATGAATTTGCTTAAGTGCACACATGTAGAGCAGTAGTAGTTTCTCACACAAATCCAGCAAACCAACACAAAACCATTCAGGGATTAAAAGACCCCACATTTTCCTGCATTTCCTGAACTGCATGGGTCCTTAATTCTGCAGCAAAAAGATTTCAAAACGTGTGTTTAAATGACATGAAACAAAAAACAAAACCAGTAAAACCAAAACATTGGCATAATACAACCACCAACAGAACCGAAACAAACAAAACTTACAAGACAGATGAAAACATGGTCACCAAAACAAAAAAGAAGGCAACAAAAACACTTGATAGAGAATGGGGCAAGATGTTGCTAAATTTTCACTACTGTGTATAAACTCATACTGACATGAATATTGATGCTAGCGTCCACACTGTTAAAAAACCTCTATACTGCTTGCATTTACAGCGGTGAATGCCAGAGACGTCCTCAATTTCACCTCTAGAGGGCACTGTGTTGGCGTTGGTGTTAGCTTTAGCATTAGCAGGTTGCTAACAGAGAGGCCATAACAAACAGACAATGAGGACAAAAAGGCAACAACACACGTGGAGCGTAAAAAATTAAAAAGGTGGGGTAGAGAAGTGGATAGCTGTACCTTTCTGGCCTAAGCATCTACAGATCCAACTAAAGGAAACAGAAGGAACCAGAGATAGACACACAGCTAAGTGTCACCATCCGACAAAAACTGGCCAACTAACATCCCATGTTTCTCATCTGAAACATGTTGGCACAGATTGTTAATCTGCTTAATCCAAAATAGAAAACTGTTCTACTACCTGGCACTGTGACATAAAGAACTGACTGCAGTTAATACACAATGTCGATGATGATGATGATCACACACACACATTGCGAATGGCAACAGAGCGCTTTGGATAAAGGTGATGGCTGATGTACCAGACATGAGACATGTAGATGGAAGAAAGGGCACACCAGCTTGGAAGATGAGAAGGGAGGAAGAGAAGAAAAATAAAATGTGATGGGGTACAGTACTTGCTACTTAGTCTCTCTGCAGCTTTGTAGTTCCCCGAAGCAAAGGTTACCTAAATGCCACTGGTATGTACTTAACGGCACACCGTCTCTGTTTTCGTAATGGCAATATGCTGATAGGAGGGGACCTCATCCTGTGAACTGCCTGCAATTAGAGGCTGAGTGGAGGGAAAGGACTATTCATGGTCCTTTGGGCCCATCATGGAATTGGGCCAATAATGTGGCCTATGCAATAACAGAGCGGTATAGAGAGGACTGAGGGTGACCGTGCATATGCCTGTAAAATACATTGGTCCCATGCTGAGGAGCTGTAGCCGAAGACCCTGTGTCTTAATTCCTCTCCCGAGACCAGTTCTCAAAGACGAGCTCACAGCTATTAGGAGAACACTTACTGAACAACATTAATTGATTTTCAAACAAACATAACTTAAAACGAAAATGTGACTGAAATACAATGCATTTGCATGGCAATGTATGTCTTTATAGAAAAGGGCAGAGAACGTATACTGTAATAAATAATCCACCTCAATGTTCCCCTTTTTTGTCAAAGCAACGGCACTTCCATTAATGTGATGGAGGAACGTGCTTGTCTCACACCTTTAAAATCCGCTAGCCGCACGATTCAGGCCAGAGCGGAGGGAATCAGAGATTAGCAGAAGAGAAGATGATGCTACATCCAAACTAAACCTCAGGGTCCAAGCAACACAAAAGCGAAACCAAACAAACACATTTGAATGGGACCTCTTACTGCATCAAAACAAACTAACAAAGTCTGTTGAGGGAAGGCTGCCCCTACTGGTGAACAGTATACAGGATGCCAGGAAGTTTCAACACTCATAAAATCTCAGCAGGGTTTGGCATTTAGTGACACACATAGTACTCAAAACAAACATAGAATTAATATTTACATGCATTACCAAGGGACAACAAACAGAAAATAGACAAAAAACAAAATCTTGTGTGTGTCTCACAGACAAGGCGTTTAAGTTAGTCATATAAAACTCTTTTAAAAGGGATATGGGAGCACTGGAGGGGGAAGAGTAGTGTTTAGAATATTTACAGTTAAATTATTACATGGCTTTTCCAAGTATTCCCAGTTTCCCCCCTAAATTCCAATTCCCATTTTCCTGTGCAGGTGTCCGTTAGGAGACCGTTGAGCAGCTTTTGTCTGGGTGGTGATTCCGAAGCCACTTCTTAAGCTTCCTCTGAGGACTTCAGAAGCTCTAAAAATGCCCCGACCGCTCCGAAATACCCCTGTGGAGAAACACATACACAAACTACATTGTGAAAAAGTGTTCATCTTTACGTAGAACTAATGCCAAAGATAGTTATGAGTATAATTATGTCATAATATGAGATTATAGACAGGTCAATCAGTCTGGTGGTAAGGACATTACGTAGCAAAATATTCTGAATTGGTACATGCTTACACTACTTAGCCAATCATCTAAATGTTGCCCTGATGGGAGAGCGCAAATAATCAGAATTTACTGTTACTTATCTAAATAAATAAATAAATAAATAAATAAATAAATAAATAAATAATAGTACCAAAACAAAAGTTTATTTTGGGCTCAAACACCAAAATGTTTACCTCATGCTCTAAGAACAGAGCTCTGAGCTGGCCCTTGGACCAGAAGTCCATGGCATAGGCCAGAAGCTTGGTGGACACTGTGTTTATTCTCAGGAAATTTCCCACAAACACCACCCGCTCGATTTTCTGAAAAACAAAACAAGTATGTGAGAATAGAACGCAGACTTCTTTTACGGGCTGATACATTATCAATAGATAAGCAGCTGGAAATCGTTTTTCTCAAGAACTACCTGATAAGTTAGTCTTGTATCATTCTAAAGAAATCAGTCCGGTGATGCCACTGGACTTTCACAGAAAATGCATTATTTCTGTCTCAGTAACTACTTAGAAAAGAGTTCAGTAGTTCATCAGTTATTAATCAAGTTTCCCTGGATTATTTTTCTAACAAGAAAAAATTTAAACATCCAGCAGGGGCCGATAAATGAAAGTCAAAAGAGAATGAGAATTCTCAATAAAAGTGTGTTGTCATTTCCTCTTGACATAAAACACTGTCTATGGGTTGCACTCAATGTAAACAAAACCACGTGGTTGTATTTATTCATTGAAGATACCACACAACTATATAGAGAAAACGGCAAAAGTGTTACAGTCTGCAGTTGACGACAGCTGGATTGAGTGAGTGCCCCTACAAACTACCAGCAGGCTTATGGAAAAAAAAAAACGAGCCGAAAATTCAGTGCCATTTTTTAATTCAGTTGTATGTGTTTGTTTTCAACGAGTTGATCCAAACCAGAAGTGGTTGCGAAAGTGACAAAGTGGCCCCCATCTAAAAGGACGGGAAAGGAGGTATGCGTACAGAGAGCTTGTTTTAACTTTGATCTTTCGGTGTGTCTGTGCTTGTGTGCGTGCGAATGTGTGAATGCGTACGTGTGTGTCTGTCTGTCTGTGTCTATTTGGTCGTAGTGTTCTCCACAGAAGCAGCGCAGATTCAGTCTGTGAGCCGCAGATGTTCTGAGCGCTCTGTTAGCCCTGTACAATGCTGCTTGATCACCAGGCTACAAGGCAACACTGTAGAGAGGCTCAGAGCACAGAGAGCTAGTCTAGTCTGCTTACTCTCCACCAGGCCAACGCACACTCAGCATAAAAGGGCACACACTCAACCCACACTCACTTGCATTAAGACACACACTTGGCCTCACTCTGTAAGCATTAAGGGACATCTTAAAGGTTCAATTTGTGGTTTTGGTGTTCTTTGGTATTTGGTATTGAGGGAAATCAATTTGAGAATATATACATAAAGTTTATTCTTAATCAAATGATAGACAGGCATAGCAAGTCCTGAATGCACCATATGCAGGTGCTCTTTTTTTTCTCTGTAATGTATCTCAAAAAGCGAAATGGTCATATAATCTAGATTCATTACACGTAGAGTGAAATATTTCAAGTCTTTTTTGTCTTGTTTTAAAGGCACACTATGTAATATTTACACCTTTATGAAGCCAATTTGATGGTAAACAAACTTATAATAGGCAAATCGTTCACCTAGCATAGCTATACAGCATAGATGTAGCGAGTCCCTACAGAGAAAATCAGCCATGCAGCTTCCAAGAGTATTTACAATAGCAGAGTAACATATAAATACATCACGCCTCTAGAGGGAGCTCTACACTCAACAAAAATACCTAAACCTGCATAGTATACTTTTAATGTTAATTATTCTAATCTTGATGATTACAGTTTACAGAAATGTAGACCTGAAAAGAGCTCTAATATGCTTATTATGTCAAAACACTGGCAATGGAGCTGGCAATGGAGCCTTTAATATCTCAGTCTGGGTAGGGCAATGGACTTTTTCATGATATTTTATTTTTTTGAGATGCACCTCAGTCATCTAAACTTAGAAACTGCTAGAATAGTGAATGGGTGTGAAATATGATGTGCATTCACTAATACAGATAGATGCCTGAACTTCTGCACATTGAACATTGTTTGAATTTGATATTGTTAGTATTATTTATATTGTTGTAATTATTACTATTATTATTATGCTTAATGTAGACTTTTCATATTTGAAACTATTATTTTGAACTAATATAGTGTCCATATACCATACTGTAAGTAGCTTTAGACAAAAGTGACAAATAATATTAACATACAGTACACATAAATAGAAAACTTTGTACCTAACAAAGTAAGGGTACATTCGAGTACATTCTCCCCATGACCAGATTTCTATTGCTGCTATTCCCAAGTGCCCCACCAAGTGTGGGAGCATTTTTGAAAACACGCTCTGGCGAAACAGAGTTCCTCAGGCTGTTTTTTCTGTTTTGGTTTAGTACAGTTAAAAACACTGCAGAAGCTCTCAAATCCAACACTCAAGGCTATGGGTGCAGGTAGCCTAGTGGCTACAGAGCTGGGTTAGCATACAGTAGCCAGAAAAGTTGGGGTCTGAGTTCTAACTGCCACCATTGTGCCCTTGAGCAAGGCTCGTTTGACTTAACCCCAAGTTGCTCTGGGGGGTACTTGTAATGACTGCCACTGTCTCAGTCCCTTTGGATAAAAGTGTCAGCCAAGTAAATAATAAATAAGGCACCATGGTGGTGGTCACTACCTCATTAACAGCACACATGCGTGCGATGGAGCCGATGTTGTTTGTGATGGTCACCAGAGTGGCTCTGGCCAGGTCCTCTTTCGAGATGCTCTCCCTCTTCTCCTTGCTCATCATGTGCCCAAAACTAGACATTAAAACAACACAGGGAAATGATCAGGATCACACACTTCCACCTGGCTTGACCTCAGTTACTCATTGTGGTGCACGACTGCGAGTGAAGACTGCAAGTGAATTGGTGAGCAGAACAATTAAAAGTAGTGAGCGAAACAAAACATGCAAGACATGTGTTGCTGGTGGATTTGTTTTTTTGTTTTCAGGAAACACTGACAATCCAGGAAAAAAGGTGAGAAAAGGTGTTAACATTCTCACTACCATGGAGGTTAACATTCTCACCACCATGGAGGTTAACATTCTCACTACCATGGAGGTTAAAGGGATACCAGGCAAGCCTGATGCGTTTTCTCTATAAAGCTCCCCCCTAGCGCCTGTAACGTCGTCGACACGCAGCGAGCCCCTCGCCGGTCTGAAGCTCTTTTCCTTTTCTTTGCATCTTCCGTCAAGGGTTTTCGCTGCTTCTTCGCCGGCTCTGCCATTATACACACGTTTGCAACAATCTCTAGCATTTCGTTAGCCTGCCTCTGTGCTGGGGATGCAGGATGTAAACTGATCCTGCTTCTCGTGATGTCTGAGATTTTATGAGACTGAAGGTCGTTGGGTAGGATACACCGAACTTGCAAGTGGGATATTCTTCCTACAGGCAGTAGGGGCGGGCAAGAGAGCCTTCATTCGCCCCGTAGTGAGTCATTTAACCATATACCGACTTACGAAGATGATTAATTAACACGAAAACGTTGCCTGGTGTCCCTTTAACACTCACTACCATGGAGGTTAACATTCTCACTACCAGGGATATTGGTGTGTGATTGGATAAGAGCACAAGTCTGAACAATGAGATGACCTAACTGGGTTTACACCAAGCCGATCCCCTTCAGCAAAAAAAGCCATTTATTTTTATTCAGAGGGACAAGTTAGTCCACATGTTTTGTATACCGACACGAGAGAACATTCTTAAACTCTGCACATGCACGAGAAGGCTTCATCTCACACACACACACACACACACACACACACACACACACACACACACACACACACACAGACACACAGACACACAGACACACACACACACACACAAATCTGTGTGCCTTTGTGTCAAGCAACCATTTAACCGCAGAACGGCCAGTGGATTTAAATAGAGGCAGGAGAGGAGAGGGTGTGGCGGGGCCGATCGTGCCGCAGGCAGGTACAGGTGCAACCAGAGATCGGGCGTTACTGTACACGTGAAACCCAAAACAGAAACTTCCTCTGCTCTCAAGCAGCCCTCTGCATGTGCCACCCCACAAATTACACAAGCACACACACACACACACACACACACGCACACGCACACAAAAAATCCGGGTCTCTCACCTGGAGGCCACAGCTGATCCTTGCAGGCCGAAGCGCTCGTAGTCCCCTCCGTAGATATCCTTCACCAGCTTGTCCACATTGGTGCTGTCACCTTTGCTGGCCATTTCCAGGGCCTCCTCAAAGGTCTCGCAGCCCGTCAGCAGACAGCACAGGCCCAGAAACGTGCCACCACCCAGGCTGCAGAGAGACAGGCAGAGACGGTGTGGGTGTGGGCGGGGTGGGGGAGTGGAGGTGTTCGCAAGAAGATTTATGGCCAAGTGAAAAGCGCCAGGGCAGAAGTCACATCATTCATGCTTAAGAATAGCCCAAGAAGTGCCCCGCCCATTGCACAGGCTCTAACTGTGACAGACACACGCGCACACACTGTAATGTGTATCAGTGTCATCAGTGTACAAAAAAGCCCTATGCTCGGTGCCAGAGTCCCTTGAGCTCTGTTCAGCAGCAGCGAACCTGTTACCCTGAGCTAAGGTTTAAGGCCTATTCACACCAAGAACGATAACTATAACTATAACGTTAACGATAAAAGCGTTCACACTGAACAACGATAAACAAAGTCTCTCCTTGTGTTAATGAATGTGACGGTTAAAATTTAATGGGTTCTGATTGGCTATTAGCTTTTTATCATTCTCAAAATCGCTCTGAAAGTGATCCCCAACGATACCGTTCTTCATGTCGTTATCGTTATAGTTTATGTGTGAACGTCGTCATTCATATTAACGAGAACAATATTTATTTATAGCTATCGTTATCGTTCTTGGTGTGAATGGGCCTTTACTCAAACAGGCGCGCGCGTGCACACACACTTTACTGCTGCATAGTAAACTCTGCTGCATGCTGCTGGGCAGCGGGCCCATTCTAACATGGGCAGCGGACAGAAATACTGTGCCAGGGTCGGTTCTATTTTTGCCACGTCACATTTCGGGGGGTGTGGAACTGCTGGCGGCCAGATTTAGCCCCTCGAGCTCCAGGTCACGCTGGACATGCTCCTCGTGTTGTGTTGTGTTGTGTTGTGTTGTGTTGTGTTGTGTTGTGTTGTGTTGTGTTGTGTTGTGTTGTGTTTGTGTTGTGTTGTGTTGTGTTGTGTTGTGTTGTGTTGTGTTGTGTTGTGTTGTGTTGTGTTGTGTTGTGTTGTGTTGTGTTTGTTGTGTTGTGTTGTGTTGTGTTGTGTTGTGTTGTGTTGTGTTGTGTTTGTGTTGTGTTGTGTTGTGTTGTGTTGTGTTGTGTTGTGTTGTGTTGTGTTGTGTTGTGTTGTGTTGTGTTGTGTTGTGTTGTGTTGTGTTGTGTTGTGTTGTGTTGTGTTGTGTTGTGTTGTGTTGTGTTGTGTTGTGTTGTGTTGTTGTTGATGAACGGCCAATCTGGTCTTCAAAACAGTCTTACACGCACACACACGCACGCACACACACACACACACCAACACTGAAGTTCTGAGTAAAAGCAGCATTATTTCTCTGACTTCACTCTTCATTCAAGAGTTACTGAAAACCCTGGCTAAGTGTCCTCTCTCTTCTAGTCTATTTATGTTAGATGGACACAAGGCTAATGTCATGCAATGACTAACAAGCAATGGCGTACATGTCAGGTCAAAATAGCTACAAGACAGCAAGAAAATAACTACACTCAACAACTTAAAAAAAAAAAAAACAAGACACCAAGTACAAAAAAAATCCTTTCAACAGTTTACACCCACTGACTCTCTGATTCATCTCATCTCAAGCGTGCCCGTAATGAACAGCTCCAATCATGCAGTTCCTCAACAGCTTTCCGTCTCCATTCTGAACACGAACGAATTGTCTGGTAAACTAAAACACCAGACAGGCACTCTGATCACCCGGAAACTAGCCTAATGAACGCCTCCTCTGGCTCGTCCACTGACCTGGTTCCCGTGACGCGCTTGTAGTTGTCCTTGGAGTAGACAGCCAAGATGCTGACCCCCGAGCCGATGTTCACCAGCAGCATGGGGAAGGGGTTGTCCAGGCAACAGGGCCTCTTGACGCAGTTCTGGGTGTCGGAGGGGTTCTCGAAGTAGTAGCACTCGGGGTGCCCATTGAAGCCCACAGAGTCAACGTACAGCAGCCCGTGAATCAGGCAGTCCAACTCATCCAGCTTCAGCAGCTCCAGGTCCGCCATCTGTGTTAAGAGAGAGAGAGAGAGGGAGAGAGAGAGAGAGAAATAAAGACAGAGATGGAGAGAGAGAGAGATGGAAAAAAGTCAAGAAAAGAGAGAGAGATATTGTGTTTGTGAGAGACAGATAGAGAAAGAAAGAAAGAAAGAAAGAAAGAAAGAAAGAAAGAAACAGGGTGTGTATGTGTGGTGTGAGCATGTGTGCATGAGAGAAAGAGTCAAAGAGAGAGCAGTGTCAGAGAGAGAAAGGGAAAGAGAGAGAGAGAGAGAGAGGGAAAAAAAGAGAGAAAGAAAGACAAAAAAATTGGGTCCATGAGCATACAGTTGGTTAATAGTTGTGTTAATAGAGTTAATCAGCAGACAAAAATGGGTGTGGAGGTTCCCCGTCCAGACAGTATTTCCACACCACAGGGCACCTCTGGGCCAACTCACTAACACTAACACTGATGCAATATCACACATCAGCCCAGCTGACAACAACCAATCACATAAAACACTGGCAGTAGAATTGGGCAGTCTGCACCTTAAAATAATGATAATAACTGCAATGATGGCAAAAGCTAAATATTACACACACCTATTACAGCAGTATAAATAACGAATAAGGTTTTTTAAAGAACAGCATATTTAATGTTTTTAAAACAGTGCGAGTACATTTTAAATAGAGCACAGCATAAATACCGGTAATGTTTTTAAAACAGCGTGACTAAGGTTTTTAATAGAATGCCATAAATAAAACTTTTAAAACAGTGTAAGTAAGGTTCTTAACAGAGCACAGCATAGACCCACCGTCCTGAAGTCGTTCTCGAACTTGTAGGCGCCTCCGCCGGTGGCACAGAGCGTGGTGTGGAGGCTGGAGAAGTTCTTGTCGCGGCCCATCTGGATGAAGCGGTGCATGGCCAGCGTGGGGAAGCGGATGAAGTGCAGGTTGCCCGTGCGGCCGCAGATGGTCAGGTTGCGCAGCTCCAGGTGGACGTCGCGGATGCCCGTCTTGCCGTAGGCCGTGTTGGACGTCAGGTAGCGGCGGATGCTCTTCAGGTTGTCCACCTCCTCCTGCTCCTCCTCGGCCGTGATGTCCTTGGGCTCGAAGTAGACCAGCTTCACCAGCGTGCCGCCAATGTCCATGCCAAACCAGGGGAAGGCTGAGAGCGCACAGCGGGAGCAAAACAAACAAACAAACAAACAAACAAACAAACAAACAAACAAACAAAGAGCAAATCAGTTCACCATCTGTTTACCAAAGAATTACCCATGTTGGCTCATCATCATAAGATTTTCAGTGACTTGTATCCAGACAACAAGAACTCCTCAAATATACGAGTGACCCACACATCAAAGCCTCACATCAAATATCAAACAGTGAAGAAAAAATGGAACCTGAATATGACGGAAGGTTTCAAGTCATTCAATCTTAGGTGTTTATAGTACATCGTATGATTCTCCATAGAATCATCAAATCATACTGAATGACGGCAGATAGCATAATCAAATCTGAATGGAGTGTCCAGGGATCCATACGCATACTTACTGTATAAACAAAGATAAGAGCTTTGCTTTGTCATCATTACCTCACGTTGTTTTTGAAGTGTAACAACGGCTTAATACTGGCCTAGTAAAAGCCTGATACTGGAATAAAAGAGCTGTGAATTGCCTAAGCTTTTATTCACAGGCAAAGGTGGGCTGTGACATATTTTACAACATGAATACTGTGAAACACTGACTAGACCAATTCTGTGTAATGCAAAAGCTCAATGATAAGGGAACATAAAAATGTGTTCAAGTGTATTCCAACCTTCCCAGCTTCCTTGGGGTTATCCCAAACTGTGCCAAGCACCGCAATCTGAAGAGGAAGTCAAATAACCCTGTTCCCTAACAAAGATTACCCTATAGGCTATGTATTCAGAACACCTTTTTTGTTAATGCCTGGTTAGAAAATTGAACCTGGGTAATATTTAAGCCTGAACCATCAACACACAACATAAGGGTTGAGGAAAAGGAAGATATTGGGGCAAATAGAGAGAAAACACATAGAAAGACTGAATGAGTGTGAAAAAAAAGGAAAGGGAAAAAAAGAGGAGAAATGGAGGGAGAGAGAAAGAAATGGGCAGAGGAGTAGAGGAAAAACAGAGAATAAGTGAGTGTGAGAAAGAACTAGTGAGGGGAAGTCTGCTTGAGCGCGCTTACAGGTCAGTGGGCCGTCTCCAGTGGGCTAATGCCGAAGCATCGGAGGTGTGCGCCGCACCAGAGCAGCATGCACCCCGAGCCAACGCCAGCCCCCACCGCGCAGCGCAGCGCAGCCGTCACCATGGAAACACTGCCCAGTCCACAGAAAGGGTTCTTTGACTGAGCCCATCTTACCACTCAAATAAGAAGCAGCACTAGCTGGTGTAAACTGGATAGGCCTAGGCCATCACGTCCACGTACATCTCATCAAGTTCTGTGAAGCACAAGTTTACTGCTGCAGGTAGCCATTTCACACACAAAGGTAATTTGCTGGGACAGTTACTTTGACCTCCCCCATCATGTCCACATACCTCTCTTCAGGAATAAGTTCTACACAGTGATGGTATGTAAAATGACCGCTACCTTGCTTTTCAAATAAGCCACTGCACTCTGAAGGGAAGGTATAAAACACCACACCTCCTACCTGAACTAGATGCTATGGTATGCATGTTGAAAGAACATTAGAATCTATTCACACAATGGTAAAACCCAGTTAGCCGCAGTGGCCGACAACCCAAACTTCCCATGGACGTGGGGTTCTAAAGTTCACTTGGGGGAAGGGAGGGGGGGCAATTAATTTTATAATTTTATGAGAGAACATCAGGTCATAGCCTACCGGAGAAAAGAACACAAAGGTATTGAGCTAGCTATAAAATGATAGAATAATAGTTTCCTTTCCAGCTGACTTTTGTCTTGTGTTTAGAAGTACTTAAAACGTCTGCACAATTCTTGATTTCCTTCCTTTTATTTTGGTTTATTTTGTCATGCTTGTGCAGACTTCTTAAGTATTTCTTAACATTTTTTTTGTCCTGCATCTGGGATGTGCACAATGACCTCCTCTAAATGACTGTCTTGTGTTTCTCATGGTAGCCACCACTGTGGAGCAACAATGATGCACTTAAAAAAGACTGAAGATGCTTTAAATTAAATCTAAAAATAGTAATATGATGTGACTGCAAGTGACGGGACAGGTCAGAGGGCAAGACTCATGACATTATGCTGTGTCTGTCTCACCTCATTTTTTTCCTATTGATATATCACACTCAGTATGAGTTTTACACTCACTATGAGGCTTATATTTTAACAAGGGAGGATTATCGAGGAAGTTAAAATGAGTGGTGAGGACATGATCTGACAAAGAACCAAATCCTTTCCAGGTAATAATTTCCTCACACCTCAGTTTTGAAACTAATCAACAACCAGGAGGGATTTCCTACACCGGCCAATTAACAGCCAAGCCTATTTACCATCAAAAAACAAAATAACCAACAAAGCAAATCTTTGTGAGTAAAAAAACCCCATCACCGACAGTAGATTCAAACTCGATTTGTAAGTCCAGACATTCACGTCGAGTACAGAGAGGAAGGTTAACAGGCTGGGAGTGACTTAAAGGGAGCATTGGTCAAGGACTGTGAGGTTGGATGAGGGCAGTGCTCCAGTGAGCCGGTGACCGCGCGTAACCAGCAGGCCATGGTGTGACAACGTGACGTTGGGAGAGACGGCACTGCACATGTGGGTGAAAGGTCTGTTTACCTCCCCATGCTGACGCTCAGAGAAGGGTAGAGAGAGAGAGAGAGAGAGAGAGAGAGAGAGAAGAGGAAAGGGGGGGAGGGGACTGGCAGACAGGTCTGAGTGAGTGAGGAATAGAGAGAGAGAGAGAGAGAGAGAGAGAGAGGAGAGAGAGAGAGAGAGAGAGAGAGAGAGAGAAAAGAGTGCAAGAGGAAGAGAGAGAGAGAGAAAGAGATGGAAAAGGAAAGACGGGGAGATAGCGAGACAGAGAGAGACAGAGAGAGAGAGAGAAAGAGTGATAAATAAATAAGAAAGAGGAGGAAGAGAAGAGAGGAGGAAGAGAAAGCACAAGATGGAAAGAAAAAAAAGGGAGAAGAAAGACAGGGAGAGGACACAGCAGAGGGACACAGCAGAGGGACACAGACCGAGAGACAGTCAAAATCAAGGAGAGTACAGAGTGAGAGAGTGAAAAAGAGGGACAGAGAGAACAAAAGGAAGAATAAAGACAGACAGAGAGATGCAGAGGGAGAACAAGTAGGCCAGATTAGGAGGTGACAAAACAAAAACAAAAAGTAAAGCATAATTAGGAGAGAGAGAGAGAGAGAGAGAGAGAGAGAGAGAGAGAGATCAAGAAGGCAAAAATGTGAGGGAAAGAGCTGAAGACGCTACACTTCAGTCCAAAACCAAATCCTATTCCATTGACCGTGTTCACTGTTCACAAGAATTCCATCAGTGTAATGTAGCATAATGAATTCATCATCTATGTCCACTTCTCCTCTGTCCACACACAATTGCAGGGACAAGCAAAGTTAACTAGAGTTCATTAGCCTTGACTCTACCTGTGACCACAAAGACACGACTGTAAACTTAAAGTAAAGTCCAAACAATTGGGTTAGAGAGCAGCACCACACACAGCAACATACAGTAATATAGTCTTAATAGTAACATTCTTACACACAAACTTCTATCAGGTGAAGTTATCTGCAGTACTGACCAATGCCCTTTGGATTGTTTGAAGTAGGTTATGGATCAGTGCACTTTGGATTTGTTTTATCGCCTGGCATAATTGCTCAACACAGCCAAGTTAGACATATGAGGCCAGTAATTAAATAATAAGCATGCATGGCCAGTATAGGCCCTAGTTAACTTTTTCCCAACCAAAAATCACCATAACCACCTAACCTAGTCTGAATCGTGAATGAAAGAGGTTTAGTACAGAGTGACTGGCATTCATTCATATGGGTAAGACAACAAAATGCACTGAAAAGTCCTGTTGCAACCTGCTACAGCACACGCTATTGGCTCATTCTCACTAACACAGTCAGAGGATGATTAAATGGAATGCCGACCAACAAGCTCAGTAATTTAGTATGCCCAGGAATCAGAAAAAATATACTGTGGTTTCCAAAATCAACACAACGATAACAGGATCCACTTGAATGGCCTCATTTTTTCAACACTACGCTAACTGAACTGCATACCAATGAAGTTATTGAGGTGTGGACGTAAATGATGGCCCTTGTATAGGCTGTAATTCATTTTGTAGGACTTACCTGGTTTTTTGATACTAATTAGTTTCATGATGTGATTCTCAGGTGTGCAAGCCTAAGGCTACACAATTAAATAGATTGTTAGCCAACGTTATTTATAAATCCTTCAATTTGGCAATCAACTACTTCCCTTTCGTGATCGTTTTCTTGCCGTGTCTGAAAGTCTTGAAAGTATGTTTCTCTAACTTTAGTGAAAATAGCAGGAAGGGAGGAATATTCTGCATATTTACAATAGGTGGTTCATTGGCCCTTTTAACACTACCTCGCGCAGCCAAACACAGCAATCTGATTGGTTGGAACAAGTCAAGCCTTTCTGTCTCAAGTGATTTCAACACACCTCCTGACTCTCTGATGTCCAATCACAGAAAGTCCTGAACAATCTCAAAAGGTTTCACAAACACAAAATAGGACTTTTAAAACGTGTAGTCTACATAACAAAATGTCATAAGCATATTTAACAAGATAATCCCAATTCCAAGGTAACAGATAATGGAATGATGACATCAGTAGGCTAAAGCAGCAATTGAAACGGTCGTTTCTCGGTTCTAGGCTAGTTCTACATTGCAGGCACATCATGCTTAACGGACATTCGGGCAATAGCCGTCAAGTCCCCGAAACCAGCTGTAAGGCTTGCTCAGTTACGTTAGTCTGAGAAAACCCAGCAATCCTGATATGGTGATAATACTACTGGGGAAATTAATGCATTTCGCAAATATATCTCAAGGGGGAAAAAATACATATATGTCAGCGTACCATCTGGCTCACCGGAACTGAAATGTCAAATTAACCAAATGGCACGTACAATGAATGGGCTATCAGGTGATTTATCCACTTACGTGGTCTATTCTTTTTCACTGATTCCACTCGCCTCCGAAGTCGACACCTTTTAGCAGGCGAACCATTAGTTTCAGGATCATAATGAAGATGGTGGAAATTGTCAGTCCCGTTGGTGCTGCAGCCACCGTTCGGGCTGTAAGGGTTGCAGCCACTGTTAGCAAGCTGAGCCCGAAACGATTTTTGCAATCCGTTCGAATAACAAGGGCCAGATCCCTTCTGCTCCATTATTGATTTCGCTTTATCCATAGCTAGCTAACCTAACCTAGGCTAGTTTCACGTTCACTGACTGCAAACCAGTCAACGTTACCAGCCTTCGCCAGAGGGAAAGGCTTTTAGTAAGCTACACAGCGACGTTATACACCTAAAATAGCGAGCGGTGCTTTAACGGCCGACTAAAACAGACTAATTTCGACAGCAATTCATTAATTTCATGGCAAATCCTGTCAATAACTACGACGGGGAGACTCAATCGCTATAACGTCGTGTGTTTGAGGTCACTGTCGGTCATTTTCTACTTAGTGTGTAGCACGCTTGCCGCAGCTTCCCAGTCTAACAGCCGGTGAGCTACGTCACTGATAATGGCTCCCTGAACTCGTTTGCCTGCTTTTCACGGGCACATTCGGAGCACAGCGACGAACATTGGCGTGCCTGTGCTGTTGCGTACGCACATGCGATTCCATTACAGGCATCCAGAGATGGAAAGAATGCAATGTTCGTTGCGTACAATTTGTTTTTGCAGTGTCTACGACATATGAGCTAATGGTAGGATATTATTACCCTCTCTTCCACGCACATATTAATTAGGCAAGGTGTACGTTTTAATGATGCAACGCCACTGAATTTTAGTTGGCCTATCTCGTTTGGACGTGTGAGACTCGCATATGTTTTGCTGGCTATGTTGTCAATGGGCGACCGTGCGCATTTACGCAGTAGCTCTCTGGGTGTGTTGTGGTTTCATCCTCGCCATTAAACGCATAGTTTTGGTGGCAGTTAATAAGCAGTGGAGCTCTCACTGAAACTAATTATCATGTTGATTGCCAGCCAACAAGGCCACTTTTTCCCTGGAAGAACATGCAGTCAACTGTTTTTGAATAGGCTAGTTGTGCGTTTTGTTTGTGGTAAGGCAGACTTGACACAGACATGCACCTGTGTCAGGGTATCCCAGCATGAGATAAATAGTGAGTGGTGACAAACTCTAATTCACCCAAAGCTGTTGTAATATACTTTGAGGGACCCCCACAAATATAAAAAAAAAACATGCTCAAAATGTCCACCCAATACCAAGACATAAAATGTTATGCTACAGTAGTATCACTCATTTGTTGTCCAAAATAATCACTTGTTACTAGTTGTAAAATGGTATGCTGAATGGTTAAGTAACTGACAGAGAAATAGAGTGCAGAGGTGAGCTGATCTCAGTTAACTGAAGAAACCATACAGAGAATGGGAGAACACAGACTTGCCTTTTACAATAATAATCTGTTAAGCCATCGCTTACTGAAAGTTGTAGAATACCATGTAATAATGAAATGCCAATTGAAAAAACAGCAGATGTACAGATTGGTCATTATTTTTTAGAAATTATACACTGCTTTCTCTCTCCACCCAGGTGCCCTTTATGCCACTATTCAAACTAAAATTACTGCGCCCTAGACTAGGCTATGAAACGTTTTAACGATAACTCGTTTTTGCTCCTTTACTCGCCCTATGCCATCTTCTACCCGTGCCCAGTTGGCATCGTCATGCGCCCCTCTCTCTTTAGGCTACTCTGAATGCATTAGTTTACATGATCACATGAAACTATGGTAATATAGCCACACAAAGGCATACCCAGAAAGCACATGCAGATGTTGCACAACTAAGTTTTTGGATACCTGGGATTTGTTCAACCCTCATTGGCATAAGATTAGCCTGGTTAGCATACAGACCTTCTCAATTGTAACTGAGAGTGGGTCTGGAAAAAGTTCATTGACTTACGACTTTGCGCAGGCGCGTAACTAGCAGTGAAATTAAACTTAAATTGGTGCATTAAACTCTTACCAAATTGTTTCAGAAGTGCAATCTTGTAAACAAAGGTTTTAAATCCAGTTGTTTACTCAGTTCCAAAGAAATACATGTCCATGCCAGATTAGCGATTGTGTTTGCATGCCTGTGTTTTAGGGACATTGGTGATGGGCTTCAATGGTGTTATGGCCAGGTGGACCTGCAGAGCAAATCACAAATTTGCCTAGGGTTTGTATGGGTATTCCGCTAGCATAGATAGAATGGCACACAAATTGAAATAAAATGTTTAAAATAAATTGTTTAAAAGAAAACATACATCACGTGTTTATGAATTTGTACATATAATAGAATGGCAGGAACTGATTTCTCCCACCATGCACATTTGGACCCAATGTTGACTCAATGGCTACAGTCTTGAATTCACCAGTGAAGAATTACTTATGCCACATGACTTCCACACTAACACATTTGCATTACATATCCCATCTTTCCCACTGCTTCGGCTGTAGTTATATAGCCTATCTTGTTATGTCGATGTCAACAGGTAAGTTCAATCGAACCATCTGCTGCTGAAGTATCTACAACTTAATACATCAGGCTTTCTATCATTTATGTTGGAATCAGTTGATCAATTCAATCATTGGTGAAAACTAGTTTCACCAAGTATTCATCTGTGACACGTGTGCAGTACAGTACATTCTGTTCTGGAATGACATTCACAGATCATGCAATCCCTGAAATGAACACAACTTTTAATTGGGGTAGAGGCCAAATGTTTCTTGAACAACAAAGGCATACAGATATCAACACCACTTTCAAGGAACTCCAGTACACGTGTTTCTCAGTTTATCACCAGGGCAACTCGGAGCCATCCCAAGCATAAGCCTTCCCAGATTTGTCAATATTGAGACTATCTATAATAGCCATGAGGTGTTCCACGGAGTGCTGGGTGCTGAAGAGCTTGTCCTTGGGCACATTCCTGTGGTAGGGTCGCGAGAGGTCAGTGTTCAGTGTGCCAGGGTGCAAGGACACACACAGCACCTTGGGCCGACCGCGTCCGAGCTCAATGGACAAGTTCCTAGTAGCCATGTTCAGGGCCACTTTGGACATCCTGTAGCTGTACCAACCTCCTAGTGCTGTGAAGACACGACCGACAGACAGATACCGTGTAAATGAACAACACTTTTCTACCATGTGACATCACTAGTTTTAATTTTCCTCTTAAGACATCTACTTTCTGTAGTTTTCTAATGCAAATACGATGCCTATTTTGCGCATTGTTGGCTTATACAATCCTGTTCTATCTTGGAAAGACCACACTGGGCTGGCACATAAACCAAGTAAACGCTCAGTTCTCTTGTGGGCGGAAGTGCAAACAAATGCTCCATCACCATTGGGATCATATAGTAAGGAGCCAGGTATTTTGTTGTGTTTAGTTGTATAATGAAAGCGCCGTTTTTATAGTCATCCATGTGCGTTCACCTCTGGCTCCTTGGCTATGAATTTGGTAACTTAAATGGGCTATTTGATGTTTTTTGAACGCTAAACATATTGGAGGTGTCAAATGTTGAATTACTCCAGTCTATATATTTTGACATTAATCACTCCTAAGATGTTAACTGATGGTCAAATCAACCAAAACTCTGATATTGTTTGCACCTCCAAGTGTTCTGTGACATATGTTTGTGTGTAAAAATACCATTATCCCCAATTGATCCAACTCTTGCAGTGATGTTCACAATAATTCCACTGTGTTGCTTGGCCTTCTCAAGGGGCTGCTGACCAAATAGCCCACTACCCTTCTGAAGCAAAGGGCTGAAGTACTTGGCCATTACCAAGGGTCCCACAGCGTTTGTAATAAGTGTGGAGATGGCCCCCTGAAAAAAGGCAAAGAAAAACAAACAAAACACAGAAATCAGAAAGCAAAACTTCACATAGGCCTACAGTTTATGAAGTGAAATGATCGTATCCATCAATTTAGCCTACATTAACGGCGCACCAGCCAGCATATGACAGCCTACAACTATGGACAGTTTTGCTTTCCCCACGTTTGCCTACCACTGGATGACATTTCTCGTACCTGAGCGGAGACATCTCGCAAACCTGTCTCTCCTTTGCCAGTAGGGTGAAGCATCGCGGAAGAGTTAATGATCAAGTCCACTTTACCGAATGATTTCTTGACAACTTCAGCCGCTCCTTTGATGTCATCTTCCCGACTGACATCCACTTTGAGAACAGTGACACGTCCCGGGTGCTGTGCTGCTAAAGCGGCCAGATCTGTGGCTCCTTCCGGATTTCGACATGTTGCAATCACAGCCGCAGGAGCTTTGAATGAAAGAATATGTTTGCAAAATTCTAAACCGAGTCCCCTGCTAGCTCCCTGTACTAGAGCTACAGCAGCCATGACAGTAACAGGCTACACGGTGTTTGAATGAGGCGAAGCGGATATACTATGATGCCCTCTACAGGGCGGTGGAAGGACACTTACACAATGCACGTGTTCCTTGTTAGATAACATCAGACTTTGTCCACTTACAAAATAGGCTATGGATGTGTAAAGTTTACAAATATAGCTGTGGTCGCATTTCATGTAGCAGAACTCGGAAACCATCAGCAGCAACATTGTTGCCAAATGTAGGCATATCACACATCTTGGGAATCCATGACAACCTTTTTTATGTACAATTTATAGTGCTTTACATTGTCAGATTAATCTTACTATGTCTCAATTAAATTTGATCAAAAATGCTATCCTCCGAGGCTCCGCCTTTGGTGCTTCCCTACTTTCTAGCTGCAGTGTATAGCCTATCCCTTAGCAATAAGTAGATGCAGCATATTGGGTATTGAAATATACACAGGAATCCCTAGACATTGAACATTCATGTTGTTTTATCCAATATTTGTGCATATGTAAAGTCCCATCTTATACACATCCATTGAACCGACAAAGAAAATGCAAAAATAGAGACTTTTGTGTAATAATTTCATATTTTGTGTAGTCATTCTATATCAGAACCCCTGACATACATTCCAAATAGTCTACAGGAAACCTCAAAGTGTTACCTTTCATTTGAGACCAGGATTATGCTTCTACACAGTAAGCCTTTTATTGTCAGTAAGCCTTTTATTGTCACTATGCATTTTGGGTTGTTTCCAAGACAAAATGAATGACCAAGAGGGCAGAATGTGGTCATTTCCAAAACCGCCTAAAAAAACTATCATTCTACCCTTTGCCACTCTCTGACAGTTCATCACACAGTCAATCTATTGGTACCAAAATAATCTACAAGGCCTCTGCTTTCAAAAGAGGTCAAGCACGTCAGTGTAAGTCAAAGTATGTGGAAACAGGGCCATTGTTAGTAGGCGGTGTGCAATTTCGAGCAAAAACTCAAAATGGAAATGGGGAGTGCAAAGATTTAATTGCACACTGGTCTATGACAATATTTGATATCAGGTGGTACAGGTGGTAGCCTGTTTAATATTTGTCCTAGCCATATGGTATGAGGGTGATAAATAGTTTTTTGCATGTCGACTTTATGGACGGTATGCACATTTTCTTGTTCTGAATAAAAGATATTCCAAGATTTGAAGTCTTGATTAAAGTAGGTAGGCGAAGCTATGTGTGTATATTCCATGTCCTTCCTTGCATTTCCTCAGTTTTATTGCACACTCTACCAACGATAGGCCTATTTCACCACTAGATGACACCAGAGTGCTGTTGCCGCTAGGGTGCATCTAGATTTCTAGGCTACCAGTTAGGCTTCTAGTGCTATATGTGATAATAAAATGACGACTTTTAGATTAACGATATTCTTAACATCTATTATTGCCTACTTAAAAATTGTAGCTTAAATTACTAAAACTTATTTAGTTAGGTAGACGAAGCTTTCATGACATAGGCCTACCTGCAGTATCCTATACAGACTTCCTGATAGTAGCCTATTTACTGTAAACACAATGTTATTTTTTTATTATCATTATTTTTATGTCATTTCAAGGGCAGACTACCTAAAATGACTCATCTTTATGGTGATGTCTAAGATAACAGGTAGTATCTTTGTGTATTCGTTGGATAGGCTATTCTTATTCACGACTCGGGAAGTCATTTTCTCAGTTGCATGCATTGGACTCTGTTAATAGCATAGGCTATAGGTTAAATGATGAAACTTGACAAGAGCTGAGACGCTCTGTCACGCTCGCATATAAAAGTCTCTAGGGCCTATCATATCTTTGATGGTTGACATCTTATTTTAGGAGTCATATCATGCTTTATACTAGGCAAGGCATTCAGCTGCAGCACACGTGCAATTTCCAGTGTCTTCAACTCTCCTGGGAGGTGGATGTGGTCTTTGACGTCACTAGCGTGCGAGACAAATTGTATTCCCCCTTTCTCATACAAGTTCTCGTGAAGCTGTTATCTCAGTGACAGACAGTGGAACAGCCACCTCTATACCGTAATGAAAACTTTGGCTTCTGTTTCAAATCATTCTTTTCGCAAAGGAGAGCAGGTTAAAAATAGCGTGGCTAAATTGGCTGCTCACAATGAGTGTGTGGCAAAGGCGATAATGGGATGCGCGATTAGTCAGCGCACATCTGTGAGTTTTGTCACCAGCAGACGGGCTTGTAAAGTCCATGGATAAAAGGCGCGCACCATGGTGCTGCTTGACTCCAACGGAACCGGAGGCGCACTGAACTCGGAGAGTTGGAGGAGTTCTTTCATGATTGGGGAGCGTTTCATGGACCCCAGCACGGCCAATACCAACATGTTGATCTCAGAGGCTTTGGTACCACGGCTCATCAGCATTGCGCATGAGGCTGGAGAAGCTGTGGTCGCGGCGGCAGCAGCATCGGGGTCCGACGGCGCCCTACCCTCGGGCTCTCCGAGTCTACTTATGGAAATGGCGAATGGCTCGCACTGTGGTGAACAGATTATCAGTCACGGTAAACTGGAGAAGGTCGTGATCGGCATGGTGCTTACTTTACTCACTTTCATCACCATTTGTGGCAATCTTCTGGTGGTAATTTCGGTGTGTTTTGTGAAGAAGTTGCGACAGCCCTCAAACTACTTGATCGTCTCACTGGCGCTGGCAGACCTGGCAGTTGCGCTCGCCGTCATGCCGTTCGTCAGCATCACCGACCTGATAGGTGGCCGGTGGATTTTTGGACAATTTTTCTGTAATGTTTTTATTGCCATGGATGTAATGTGCTGCACCGCGTCCATCATGACACTCTGCGTAATCAGTATAGACAGGTTAGTGCAAAATTGCACATGGTCCTCTACACTTTTTAAGTTGATTTTTCTTTTTGCATTGGCAGTAGGCTACACTCTTAAAACGAATGTGTTGAAAACAACACAACCTGCGTTGTTTTAACACATCTCGATGTCCAGATAGGGACAACACAGTTTATGTTGTTTCTTTTTTTTTATTTGTTCCACAATATGTGTTGAAAATAACACAACTTGCGTTTTTTTAATCACATTTCTGTGTCCAGATAGGGACAACACATTCATTGTAAGAGTGTATAGTCACGCCAGTCGCCAGATATGTTTATGTTATTTCATTCAACGCGCGTGCGCACACACACACATACACACACACACACAGGCGTGTAGATAGCACAAAAGCAGACACAAGCCCAACATGTTTAAAATGGTATGACATGAAGACACCAGTGTCCATATTTTCATGTCATACCATCTTATACATTTTATGTATACATGAAAGAAAAACACGCATAACTTATTAGAAGACAATAACACAACTAATCTATTAAGAAAGTCATCAGAATGTAATTAATAGTTAGTAGTAATTAATAGTTTAGAGTAGTTTTCTGTCTTTTAGCTCAGCATAAAAATGCATAGGCTATAAGATGTCATCCACCTTAAAAACGCACTCTTTTATTTCAGGTATCTTGGCATCACTAAGCCACTGACGTATCCTGTGAGACAAAGTGGAAGATGTATAGCGAAAATGATCTTCTCCGTGTGGCTGCTCTCCGCATCTATCACGCTGCCCCCACTCTTTGGCTGGGCCCAGAACGTTAACGACGACCGCGTGTGTCTCATCAGCCAGGACTTTGGGTACACCATCTATTCCACGGCGGTAGCGTTCTACATCCCTATGACTGTTATGCTGGTCATGTACCATCGCATCTACCGTGCGGCCAAGCTCAGCGCTGCCAAGCACACCATCACCGGTTTCCCCCGGCCAGGTGAGGAAGAGGAGGGGCCCGACGGAGAGGCAGATGGCGAGGAGCGCAGTGTAGACTGCGTGTCCGTGGCGCTGAAATTGCACCGCGAGGTGGAGGACTGTGCACGCCTGTCTCGCCTTCTGCGCTCGGCCAGTGGCAATGACCACAAGAGCATTTCCATCTTCAAGCGGGAGCAGAAGGCGGCGGCCACGCTCGGTATCGTGGTGGGCGCGTTCACCGTTTGCTGGCTGCCATTCTTCCTGCTGTCCACCGCGCGGCCCTTCATCTGCGGCACCGAGTGCAGCTGTGTGCCTCTCTGGGTCGAGCGCACGTTGCTGTGGTTGGGCTATGCCAACTCTCTCATCAACCCGTTCATTTACGCCTTCTTCAACCGCGACCTGCGCACCACCTACCACAACCTCATACGGTGTCGTTACCGCAACATCAACCGTCGCCTGTCTGCTGCAGGCATGCACGAGGCCCTCAAGCTGGTGGAGAGGCCCGACCTGGTGGTTTGAACACCTCGAAGTTCGAACTCGTGCGCGTAGCCTACATCAACAGGCCTTTTGGTGTCCTCAGCACAGTGGGGCCCAGACCTGCTCTTTGAGCCCAAGACTAGATGGAACTGATGGAACTCTTTTTGAACATTCTAACATAACATTCCGTTCCGCAACAATTTAAGGTTCTAAAATTCTATGTTGAATTCAATGAACTCAGATATTCTTTAGAACGTTCATTTTCCAACATTCCCGTCACACCGGTGTGACGGTACTCCTTTAACCCTTAAAGGTGTAGGTTTTTGAACATTCTAAGTTCCGCAACAATTGAAGGTTCTAAAATTCTATGTTGAATTCAATGAATTCAGATATTCTTTAGAATGTTAATTTCCCAACATTCCCGCCACACCGGTGTGACGGTACTCCTTTAAGGGTTAAGGGATAGCAGTGATGAAGATGGCACACAGGCCATGCTCATGGTCAGCGTTGGCCCACCCAACCATGTCATGTACATAAATTATCAAAGAAGGGAATTTTGAGATGAAGCCATGAGAATCCATTATGTATCCATTTTCCTGTAGCTGAACTGATGTTCCAGCAGTTCAACCAGCATGGTGAACATAACAACACCAAGCTCATGAGTTTGATTCAAGGTCATGCTGGGCCCTGGATAGCCTAGGTGCCTGAGACATAGCGTAGGCCTATTCATCTTATGACACTATTCAGATAAAATTGAATTGAAGAGTTTCCCAGGGATAAGCATAAATTAGCCTTGCTCGCCCATCCTAGATCTCCTTTAAGGGAGATTCTAGTCTAATACGCGATAATTCACAAACGTTTCCCTCAGACAAGAAAAATGTCAGGCCAATCAGCGACGAGAGGGGAAGACCAAACCGAAACGTATTGCGATAAACAGTAGCAGCAAGCTTGCAAACATTGTAAAGTTTAGGCAAAGTAGGAAGTAACGTTAGGAATCTCTGATCAATGTGATTGGTAAGGCTGGAACAATGATTTCAAAGTTAGTGCCTGTCGCAATGTAAGTGTTGGAAAGGAATCCCAATCATGAGTCACCAGACTCTATTCAGTTAATGAATGAGTTTGGAATTTTCCAGGCTAAGCATAAATAGTATAGTGAAAGAAGTTACTTTAATTGGTTAGTTAGTTGCTTTGGATAAAGAGGCCACCAAATGAATACACTGTTGCACTGAGAAAGAGGCACTTAGCCATGTGGCCCAGATTTGTTGTTGTCTTGTCATGATGGAGGTTTAAACAGTATTGTACAAAATGTGTATGTGGAAGAGTGTTGTGCTATCCAAATACACATTGGTCATAGGAAAAGAGCTCGTAAGGGGCTACCCATATGTGTAATGGTCAACCACCATGCCTTGTCATTTGGTCTATTCAACTCGGTATTTGCTCTCATCTGGATAGAGGAGACAGTAGTCTTGCCAAAACACTCAATTTTCTCCCTCTCATGCCAGCTATATGTGATGACATGGTACTCTTTTCGCTGTCTTTTTCACTCTCATGATTTTGAAAGTTTGCTCTGTTTGCAGTGACCTGGATATTTGGTTTGATGTGTTTTTTCAAAAAGAAAACTCTAAGGGAATACATTTGACAGTCTAGATCATTTACTAAACCATGCTTACACTCATTTGTCAGAAGTGTCAGCATTTAGTTACTTTAATGAATGTGGTTTTATTAATGTTGGTGTGTGTCCAAAAGCATATTTACCTGTCCATAGCACTTTGTTCAGAACAGAGCACTTCTCCATTGAAAATATAGAACCTCTCACCTCTCTCCCCAGCGGTGGTGAGTCTGATGGCCAAGGCGATTCTTCTATTTAGCGTCAAATAGTCAGGGTTAACGGTAGGGCAGCTGGAACCTGATCCCAGATCTGTGTTTGCGATCTGTTTCTCTCTCTCTCTCTCTCTCTCGGGGATGTTTAATAGTCACACTCTTGGATTACCAGTAACCTTTGGAAGGCACTGTGCTGTGCTGTGCTGTGCTGTGCTGCCTCTCAAGGGAAGATCCAACATGGTTTGTCAGTGGACTTAATGGATTCTTCCTTACACCTTAAGACTTTAACACATGAATGTTATATAAACACTGCTGACATGTTTTTATTTTCTTTTATTTTTTAAACCATGTATACGGGCACAAGTTAAAATAGACTGTGGTGTGGAGTTTCTTCATGAAGTGTGTCTTTAATTTTGTGAAGTTTTCAGGTTATTGTACAGCATGTCTTATTGTAGTGAAAATGTTTAACTAATGAAATTTCAGACTTGATATTTATGTCAATGAATTTTATATATAAGCACCTATCTGTTGTACTGTATCTATTTATGTCCACAAACACAACAATAAACCTATTTTCCTTTTAGGTATTGTCTATTGTTCATTGTGCACAATTTTTTTTTTGGAAAGGTCAAGTGAGTATTAAGTTATGTATTTTTTAACTAAATGACAAGTAAATGTCAATCAAAAGTCAATCACTATGCACACTAGCCATAATCAGAATTGCAAATAACACAAGCTATCAGCACAACAATACTATGGCAGCGCTACAGTAACCTGAGAGACAGGTTATTGGCTCAGTGTGCCCCCCAAAAAGAGAAATGGCACCAATCTGCAACTCTTCAAGAAAATGAAACAGTACAGGGCTGATGACACCAGTGGGGAAAAGAATACGGATGGGCGTTTGTTTAATTTCACCTCAAAGACTCGGAAGATATGCTAATTATTATACCCCCTCGCTGATGCTAGCCAGAGCCCTGGTGACACCTGGCCAGATATGGAAGAGACCTCTGAAGTTCACCCTCTTTACCCATATAAGGAGATCTGGTATCTTGCGATTTTTCCAATGGGAAAATAACATGGAGATTTTGAATTATCGCACCTGTTAAACTCTCGCAGGGACGAAGAAATCGGAAAGGCAGACGTTTTGTTCTACACATTTTTTTCCTCTGCCTTCTAGTGGATACTGTGACCTTCGGTACATTAAAACATCAAACTTTGATTTGGGTTTACAATGCAACTTGCCATAAGTAGTTAGTTTCAATTAACACCCGGATCTACTTATATGGTCAAAGAGGGCAGCTTTGAATCCTTTTTGTAGGTGAACTTCAAAGTGCCTAGTGTGAAAGGTGGAGGAAGGGTGGATGGGACTCTGTACCCACAATGCAGTGGGCTTAATTACTTTTTAATAGTCCAGGCACCTTCAGGAACAATGGCAGGCCTAGCTGACTGCTTGGGAGGTTTAAGGGAGCTTCTCCGGGATCCCCGTGCTGGATCTCACACACAGGCCCCAGCCCCACTCAGCCTCAAAGAGGTGAAGGAAGAAATAAATTGAGTTTCTAAAGCATTGCCTTGATGAGTAATGAAGTAATGGAGAAGATATATTTGTATTTTGGCTTTGCAGAGAAGCAGAAGAGAGCATTTAATTATTTCATTTATTATCACATTTTTCAGACATTTCACTTTAAAAGCATATATATTTTCAGCCAAACCTAATAACGAATGAAAATCAGCTCAACGGCAATGGCGTAAAATATTCCTTTTTGCATGAAGTGCTTTTTAAAATACTCAGTGTTGAAAGGACCCCTTCCTGCCAGGCTATTCAGCCGTACCTCCTTTCATAGGTGACAGACAAAAAGAAAAGACATTAAGGGCTACTTTTTATTTGTGTGGCTGAATAAGAACATCCCTGAAATAAATGTCAGAGGACAAATTAACATTGCCTACCTTTGGTTTCTGCAAAGCCACCAAACATTAGGGTGGGGGCTGCCTGAAGGGGTCCTTTGGAAATTAAATGACTGTCTCGTCTCACGTTGCGTATTTTTAGTACATGGAAAATGCATCATAATATGGGCCAACAATTGGCCAATATATTGGAGACTTTTTTTCTGAGAAGTGAATAACAAAGTTTACTGTTTCCAATAATCTCTTTTGGTTATTATTTATGGCACTGAGACTCCACTGTTAATGTGAGTGATTTAATTTATTTGTCTGGATTATTAATCTTAATTGCCACTCGCAGACGTGCAACACCCAAGACAGCCCACTGAAAACAACCTCAGACTCTCAAACCTCAAACTTTTGGATCGTGCCATCCATAAATTATGATGATTTGGCATAATTCTACCAACTTGAGTCTTTTCTCCACTCACATCCTCTATTTTGAGTGTGTAATGTGCTCCTCTGGGTTGATTAGCGGACATTCAGTCTGTGGTTTTGCTAAATCGTTGAGCAGCCAACCCGTCTGTCTGAACACTACTGCTTTTCCTCTTGCCCTTCTATGATACCTGTTATTGTAAACTGCCCGCTTGCCAGGTGTCGTTAAAAGAAATCACGGCTATTCAGACCGAGATGCCTGATGTTCATTCAGATATCCATTCCCCACCACACTCATTTGTAATTTTTCTTCATTAAAGGGATATTCCACCATTTGGGATTTACGCTTTACGCACCTCCCCTCGAGTTAAACAATTGATTTTTACCTTTCTCCAGTTCATCCAGCCGTTCTGTATCACGCCATCCGGCGTAATAATCTGCTGTAGCTCAAACTTGTTGCTGGAAGTTACCATAGACAGTAAAAGATATGGACAGAGTCATATCGTAAAGGTCAGTCTAGACGGGTGAAGCAAATTTCAACCGTTTCCTATTGGTCGACGAGGCTTTCTGCGCAGGCTCAGGGGACGTAGATGTAACGTAGGCACGTAGTCAGACTCGTGTAACTCTTGTGATAGCTGCACCGAGAGATTGGGTATGTAGCCCCTTACTTTGTTACCACCACGTCTACATTTACTTTTCTGAAATGTCCTAGTTGTTCGTAGATAAATGTGATTTCATATAAACAGCACTCGCCACATTCATAGCCTACTGTCAATCCATCAAAACTTCTCTAAAATGTTGTGGTCCGATTCTTTCATTCTTATCCAGAGAATGCGGTTATTTTGCTCCTGTGTGACGCTTTCACCCGCTCTGGTCGCATGCTCATTACGTAAATTACGTCACGTTAGCATTGATTTTGGAAAAAAAGTTTATTACTCAGCCGGTAAGTCAGTTACAAGGTTATGACGCCAATCACACAATGTTGTATTACTCCGAAAATAGAAAAAGTTCATATAAAGGCTTAAAACTAGGGCTGTCAAAATAACTGATTAATTTCGATTAATTAATTTGAGAAAAAATAACTGATTAAAAACATTAGTGCAGATTAATCGATTCTGTATGACCTTTGACCCCGAGCCGTTCTAGTCAGTAAAAATTAGACTGTAAAATGAAGGAGAGAGAAGAAAACGTGCTGCCTGGATCATTGATTGGAACATTTACTTTTAAAAAATGGCCTGATGGTGTTGATAAAAATAAAGTGTTGAAAATAAAGTCCTTTGCAATGTCTGCAGCAAGGAATTTGCATATCACCGGAGTTCATCAACTCTATAGTCGCACATCAATGCAAAGAAATAAGTGTTGACATTGAGGGAAGTGTTAATTTATTTTCATTGTGTCCCCTAGGTTATATCTGTGGCCTGAAATGCCTTGTATGTGAAAAAAAAACTTCTTCCCGAAGCACTTTTAAATTTATTTCCTCAGCATATTAGGTCATATCATATATTATTTTGGCCATTATTTATTTATTAACAGTGAAAATAATAATAAAAGAGTTTTTGAACTTTAATATCACTAATGCTGATTATTCAATGATTCATTTGAATTTAAATATTTTAAATACTTTCACAGCAAAAATTTTAAATGTGATTAATTTAGATTAATTAATCACAGAATATGTAATTAATTAGATTAATTTTTTGAATCGATTGACAGCCCTACTTAAAACGTTTCAGCTGTAATGCTATTTGATGTCAAAGTGGCACCTGAATGGGGTTCAATGGGATGGCTAGGTGGAACTGGTCTACTATTTAGCCTCAGATCCGCCATAGTGTCTACGCTCTCCGAATGTTCGCCTGCCCCCTTGGAAGTTACAACCTACGGGGACTATTTTCAGGTGCTGCATGATATAATTGTGCTGCTGCGCCGATGGTACCTTCGCAACGTTCCTTGATTATTACGCCAGAATGAGAGTATAGTTCCATGTCAAACCAGCCTAGAAAATCGCCACGTTTAATTTTCTGTTTAAGGATGACTAAGGAAAATGCTCTGTATAATATACAAATACTGTATGCCAATAATTACATTACAACCATAAAGGTCAAGCCTCATCTCACCCTCTTCAAACCACCTATTTGATAAAAAATCTCATTACAACCCAGTGATTAACTGCATGCATTTTATGTTACATATCAAAACGTGAAAATGAAAATTTTATTATCTTATCCTGGTGCTGGGTGCTGTTGTCTTCCATGTCTGACCAGGGCTTTCTGGGTTCCACCAGGTGATGTTTTTTTTACTCAAAACAGGCACTCACCATCCACATAACAGTATGGCAATAAGGGTCTTCAGCCAGCAGTTTTGTGGATGGCCTAGCATCATAGACTGAGATGTGCAATATCTCTAGGCATGATGGATTATGGAATGTATGAAAATGGAACCAGAGTGCAATTATTGCAGTGCTCCATAATGAAGTAGGTCCCTCCTGTGCAGAATTAATGACAGCGAACAGTTCATTTATTTGTTTTGACATTGAGGATGGCTAGAACATAACCTCCACCCACACAGCACTGTTAAGAGCCTACAGGACAAAGACAGGAACAGTTAGAAGGTAGAGGAAAATATGCCAGTGTGGCACACCTGCACACGCACACACACACAAACACACAGACACACACACACACACACACACACACACATACACACAGTTGTGGAGTTACAGTGGGAAATGAGATGCCAGTGTGGCACACGTGTTCTGTTGTGCCAGATGCCAGCTGCGAGCTGACAGACACATAAACATCCAAACACACCTGTTGAACATTCTAACATCACCCAGGAGACCCAGCAATTCATATAAGGAGACCAGCCAGGGTC